>NW_026137806.1:982034-1564534 GCF_019393585.1 Leptopilina boulardi | reverse complement strand
GTTTAATATCATACAGAGAGTTTGAAATTTATATAATTGTTGTATCAGTAGTAAAACTATGTTCTAGCCAGACATAACGCTTAACATGAGTACAATTCTGGTACATATAAGTAGTAAAAGTCAGTTTTAGTCAGACCAAGCGATTCTCATTTCATTAATTTAGTCAATAAGTAGTAAAAGTCAGTTTCTAGTCAGACATTTCACGATATTTTTTTAACGTTTCGTTATTTCATATATATATATAGGTATAAAATTGAGATATCAGTAGTAAGAGTCATTTTACAGTCAGACGTTTCGATTTTGTTTTTTTTTTTACTATTCTGTCAGTAATAAAGGTCAATTTTTAGTCAGACAATTCTTGCAATTTTCATATTTATATAAATATTCATACGTTTATATTTTGATATAAAAAAAATTGTACTAAGGAGAATTGATGAAAATTATATAAAATGAAATACTTTTTTTATTATATCAGAGAAATTGGAAATAAAGATACAACAGCAAATGATTCAAGTTTTTATACCCTGAGGACTTTTTAACTTGTATATATAGTGAATCAAACACGTTTCAAACATTACTGTTTATATATATATATATATAAGAGAAACGAGGGATTTCAAAAAGTAGTAAAAGACAAGTTTTGCTTCCTTTTCGAGTACATAAAATATAACTTGAAAACAAATTCTACACTTTGAATTTTATAAAATAAAATTTTAAAAATGTAATACTGAATATTAATAAAATAATAATAATAATAATAATAATAATAATAATATAACTGTTATAACTACATCAACAAGGTGTTTAGTCAAGAAAGGGTGAGAATTTTTTTTTTTTTTTGGGGGGGGGGAACAAATGGCGAAATAAGGTATTCAGGGGTAACGCTTCAGGGAGAAAATGAGATGCACATAAGAAAAAAAAAACAAAAAATAAAAACAAGGTCAAGACGTTTCATCGCTGCTTATATATCTATAGTGTATATATAGAAGATTGCTCTTTTATTCTCTAGTTTCATCTATACTAAAAATTTCATTCCATAAAAAATTCAATTTCAAATGAAATTTTAGAAAATTAATTATTTATTTAATATAAATAAAATTTTCCAATAGAAATTAATTTTTCAAATTGGATACATATAAAACATTTCTTATTCTTATAATTATAAGAATATAAAGAAAGTGAAATAATTAAAAAAAAAAAATTAATTATTTCTTACCTTACAAATAGGTGGTTTCATCCACACTTTTTGAATTGCTATACTGATGTCCATGCCTTCATTAGACTCAATAATGATCAAATTTTAAATATAAGGTAACGAAAGATCTCACAACACTTCTTTATAGTTCCAAATAAAATTATTTTCTTGATAAAACATTTTTATCATCCATTCAACTAGGATGCTGGGAATTTTCATCATCAACACGCGCTGGGTAAACAAAAAAAATCATATTGGAAAATTTTATTATTTCATTTAAAAAAAAAAACTTATTCAAAATTTATTATTATTATTATTATTATTATTATTATTATTATTATTATTATTATTATTATTATTCCAATTACATTAAAAATTTGTAATTAACTTGTTTTTAGGAAGGAAATGAAAATTCTTTCCAGTTATGATAAAAAAGCAATATAATAATCTAAATTATTGATTATATATTAATCTAAATCTTTTCCTACTTTTAGAAACACTACGGAAACTCTAACTCTAATGTTTTTAACGTTGTGTAAGAAGCATCGAAGAAAAATATAGTGAAGATAGAAGAAAAGAAAAACCCATAGAGTTTCTGAGAAAGATAAATGGTCTGATAGAAATTCTTATAGAATCCTCTTACAGAGGATTTTTCAAAAAAAAAAAAAAAAAAAAAACTTTTTCAAAAAACGCACATTTAAAAAATATTTAAAGAAATTAACTTTAAATAGATTAATTAAAATTAATTAATTAAAACTAATTAGTTAATATTAATCAAAATTATTTTTACATTATTATATGAAAGAAATATTTTTATCTTTATTTATTATAAATTTTATTAATTACATTTATTTAATTGTTTAAATTTAATTAAATATTTAGAGACGCTTTTAATTTAATTTAAACAAATTATTGAATTAATTTTGCAATTTTGAATTTATTAAATATATACCTATATATATTATATTTATACCTACATAAAAGCAATTTGAAATTCATTCTGCACAGAAAAACCTCGAGGGAATCAAATGCAACAATTTTAATAGATTTTCAATTAATATTGCATTAATTTAATGATTGATTTGATTACAAATATATATATATATATAATGATAACAGCTTAAACAATCACAATCATTATTAGTGGAAAATTCTACATTTATGAAAATTTTACATCTTACGTTTTTATTTTTATTATTAATTTTTAAAATTAAAAAATTAAAAAATATTTACAAGTTTATTTTTTTAATAGAAAAAATAAATGTTCAAAAATTTCTATTAATAATTACAAAAAAAAAATAAAAAATGTTTACAGGAAAAAAAAAGTGTAAAAAGTAAATTACACAAAAAAATGGTAGGTATTTATATTTTTATAAAAAAACAAAAATTTCTTAATTTTTTTTTGGTTAATTTACAGTAAGAGATTAAAATTGTTTTACCTAATAAAATAAATGGCAACAATTTTTTGTAAATTTTTGTTGATTAGTTCAATTTTTCTAAATAATAAAATAATGCCGGAAATCGGAATGGCGGATTGAGATCCTTTTCAGCCGGCGCTGTTTAACCCTGTAAACGTGACTAGTGCGCCAAGTTAAAACAGAGGGCAGCGACCTTTTAGTTATCTCAAGACACTCTCACTTATTTCGTTTTTATAAATTTTATTTTTCCATATATATAATAGAAAATATAAACTTGTGCGTAAATTATTAATTTCCAATTATTTTATCATATTTTCATTTATATGAATTTTTTTTATAAAAACAAAATTTTTGTATTTAATTTATTTAATTATTATTAATTCAATTATTTATATAATTATTTTATATATATATATATATTTATATATATTTTTTTTTTGTTTTATAAATAAAAATTTTGATGTAAATAAAAAAAATTTGCTCAATATAAAGAGACGCTTTCCAACATGCGTCTGCGTATAAAAACCATACCGGCAAAAAAAAAAAAAAGGTTGTTAAATATTGACAATTTTAAATAAAATTTAAATTACATAATGCAGTTATAAACTATAACTGAACAATAATAATAATAATAATAATATAAATATTACTTATAATTAGAAAATATCTAAATTAAATCATTCATATTATTTTACAAAAAAAAAAAAAAATAAAGTTGTCAAAAAAAAATCATCCCCTTAACTCGAAAAAAAAAGTGTTAACGGAAATAAAAGCTGCTTCCTAATTTTCCCTAACGCTAAACGTGTGTGAATTTAGGGTAGATTTCGACTTCCTAAATAAAGAAAAAGTAAACCAATCAAATTGATCTTATTAATGTTTTCCTACAATCAAAAATAATTCATTTTTTCTAAAATATAAATTATTTACTTTTATGCGAATAGTAACAATTATTATTTATTTTATGTAATAATAAACAAGAGTTTTGTATAAAAATTTTTGTATAAATAATCATGTTTAATTTTTTTTTTTTTTAATTTTTTTAATTTATATTTTAAAAATTATTTTTATTAATTTATCAAAATTTTAATAATTCAATTTCGTTTAATTAAATTAAATATATAAAAAAATTATAAATTTAAATAATGATAAAAGATTAAATTGAAAATTGGACGTTATTATTATTTTGTAAAAAATATTGGACGTACTTGAAAATGGGGGGGGGGAAATGTAAAAAGAGAATATAGCGGTGAAATAAGAGTAAATGAGATAAATAAAGGATATGTTTAAAAAAAAAAAGAAATGAAATTATTGAGGCACCTTTAAATATTTTGAAAATTTCAGAATAATTTGCCTTTTTTGGGGAGGGGAAAAAAATTTTTTAGAGGAAGGGTTTTTTTTTTTTTCTTTCTTTCTTTAATGAAACCGGAAATATCACCACGCTAATATGATAACGTGTAACGGTAACGCGACCGCGTGTTATTTGGGGTGCCGGTCCAAGTCTGACTGCGCGGTCTGCCACACTTCGCGTTTCTCACCGCTTGTGCTTCTATCGATTTTTCCGCGCAGCCTCCGCGGCCGGTATACCATGTAATTCTCTCTCTCTCTCTCTCTCTCTCCTTTTTCTTTCTCTCTTACATACATTTACTCTCTTTCATCCCGTTGTCTCTTATAGTCTCGTCCTTTCGTCCTGTGTCATCTCTTTCTCAAGACGCTATTTGTTCATTTAGTTTTTCTCTCTTGTAACCTTTTTGTTTTTTTCTTTTTTTTTTTTGCCCCTCTCGCGTTATGCTTTTTGCCAAGAAAATTCTTTATAGTTTACAAATGTCTACAGCTGCAGATTTACCGCACTTTTCTTTCCCCGTTAACAACAAAAAAAACTTTTCTCACATATACACTGAAAAAAATTTTTTTTTATTTAATTCTAATAATTGGTTACATGCGACTATTATCAAATATACACACTAAAAAAGAAATCTTGATTTCAGCCTATTTTTGAGGCTGAATTTAAGGTGTAAACGGAGTCAGACCAATTAAAAAAGGACAGTCTTATGCAAAATATATGGGCTTAATTTAAGGTGTAAACGGTTAAAGACTTTGTTTTTACTGTGTAATAGATATATTTACTTAAACCAAATAATTTTTACACTCCTAGAAATGATATATTACTCTCCGTGCCTACTATAAGGATAAGGACTTACTGCTTTATTAGGGTCTTAAAACAAACATAACCTCAAAATTTAGGTCAATTTTTGGCGGAGGACGGGAAAAGAAAGGAGAGAGGGGGGACTTGCGGCTATATTCAGAGCCATTGAAACGAACATAACCTCAAAATTTAGGTCATTTCTGTCGGGGGAGGGGAGGGGACTTGCGGCTATATTCAGAGCCTTGAAACGAACATAACCTCAAAATTTAGGTCATTTTTGACGGAGGGGGGGAATGAGAAGAGGGAGGGGGACTTGCGGCTATATTCAGAGCCTTGAAACGAACATAACCTCAAAATTTAGGTCATTTCTGTCGGGGGAGGGGAGGGGACTTGCGGCTATATTCAGAGTCTTGAAACGAACATAACCTCAAAATTTAGGTCATTTTTGACGGAGGAGGGAAAATGAGAGGAGGGAGGGGGGACTTGCGGCTATATTCAGAGCCTTGAAACGAACATAACCTCAATATTTAGGAGGGGGGACTCCCCCCTCCTAGATCAAGAATTCTTGAAACAGCGGCGGCGGCGATATCTTTTTGTAATATAGGAAGATATATAATTCTATTATTTAAAATCAATTATAAATGATATTTATTTAAAATATCGAAAATTATTATTGGTTAAAATATATTTAATTCAAAATAAAAATTATCTGGTTTAAGTAAATATTTATTTGATAATAGTCAAGCAACCTTAAATTTGAATCACATAAATTCTTTTTCAGTATATTATAATAAACCAAAATACAACAATTATTAAAAAAAAAAAAATTATTATGTTTTAATATTTCATTTTTTTTGTCCCTTTTTGTAATTATTATTATTATTATTATTATTATTATTTTTATATTATTAAAATTAAACTCCTTAAAGAGAAAATGATTTTGATTTCGAAACGTTGCGAGAAAGTTTATTATATATAATATATTAATCAAATATTATATTGAATTATATTTTTATTAATGTTATCCTTCTAAATTTAGAACATGATTTTTATTTCATAAGAAAATAATGATCTCAATCGTCAGGGTAAATTGGTTATTTGCGTCTCTATTTTCAACTCAAAGAAGAGGGGATATCTGACTTGAGATTATATTCAAAGGCGCAATTCGATGTGTCTAGATTAGAAGGGTCGAAGGGTGGATTATATTTTCTGACATTCAAGCGGATCAAACCTTGAGCTTTTAGTGAGCTTGTAGATCTCTCTCTCTCTCTCTATATATATATATATATATATATATATATATATGTAATATAATAATGTGAAAAGTATGAAAATTTAGATTTTATAGATACGAGAAATGAAGATATAGATAATATCATTTAAAATCAGATTTCTATTTTTTCATAAATAAAGTTTTTACTATATTGTATAATAATTTTTACGAGGCCTTAGTTACAAAATAAATTATTCTAATTATTTTCAAAAATATTAAATAATTATTATTTATGGAAATAATTATTGTTCTTTTTTTGGGCAAATTATTAGAATTTAAAAAAAGTTTATATAAAAAAAAAAAAAAAATATTTAATCATGAAATATAGAAACTGAAAATTTCATTATACTGATAAAAGTTTAATCCATTAACTGCTAGAGGTATAGGTTTACTACGAGACAGTCATTTATTGGACCACATGTGTTATCTAATTGTATAACTATTAGTTTAACTTTTCAGCGGACAGTGATGAAAGCAACAATGAATATACAGTCTATGTGCGAACAAATAAAACAAAAAACTCGTTCATGAATTAACTGTGTGGGATTTATTTATTTTTAAATAAATTTTTTTTTTATTTTTTATTATAATTTTCTCTCACAAAAAATGAAAAAATTGTGTAAATAAAAAATTCTTTTTTCTATATAATGTAGAAAATAAAGATTTTAAATTATTATTATCAAAAATAATAATTTGCAATGGACCAACAATATTTTCGAGATAAACTCTCTGGAATATAGCAGGACAGTCTAGTGCTCTACAAAAAATGTACGGGCATTTTTTTTTTTTTTTTTTGATAAAACAAACAGCATCCAAGCTATACACTGGACCAAAGTGGATAACAAATTTAGAAATTTTAAATTTTCGAAATTTGGACACAGCAGGAGAGTTATCCTCAAATAGTGCTCTAAAAAAAATTAAGTAATTTTCACTAGGACCAACAGCATCCAATGGATAAAAAAAAAAAAATTTCCGAAAATATCAAATTTCCCAATGTTATTTTACACACCAGGAAATAAATACAAGAAAAAATGTTATAATATAAATTTATAATAAAATTTTTTATATATACTTAATGTTTTTTTAAACAGATTTTTAATGGAAAATAATTTTTAAAAAAAAAACACAATAAATAATAGAAGATCCTGTTTGAATCGCGCGTGCGCGATATAATTTATGGCCATGATCTCATTGTCTAACGACATTGATTGTGTTCACGTGGATAAATATGAAAAGATATGTATATAACCACAATTGTATTGACAGGTTAGATAGAAATTATGCAGCTATTTATTATATATATATATATATATTGAAGATTATTGAATTTATTTGTTCATTAATATTGTAGATAAATTATTATTTCATTTATTTATCCTACCCTTGAATTGTCAAAGTTTTTTTTTTCATCTTACTGAAAATTATATCTACATAATTTTTCTTTATTTTTATTAGAATTATTTTTTTCATAAATCGAGTTCTAAAAAAATTTGTCATTACTAAAAAAGAAAAAAAATTATAAAATCTCGAGATGGAGAAAAAATTTTGATTTCTAAATAAATAGAGCGAAAATTTTCTCTTATATATAGACTTTCGTTTATAAGAGAAAAAGAGAATAATTTGTCTATAGAAATTGGAAAACGATTAAGGAAAATCCAGACCCTGACGATTGGTGCATTAAAAAAAAAAACAAGTAAACAATTTTCGTTCAATGATTTCGTAAATAACAAATGATAATAATTTGCTAAACGAATATATTTTTTTAAAAAGACTTGAACTTGTAATAATAATAATAATAATAATAATAATAATAATAATAATAATAATAATAATAATAATAATAATAATATACTACTGCTGTTGCTATTACTACAACTAATAAAATTTTTAAATTAAAATAATTTTTGATAGAAATTTTTTATAAAAAAGGTATATTTATATATATCTTTAGCCTTAACTTTAATCATGCGCGAATAACTATTTATATCTTAACGTAAAATGCATAGAATGAGTGCTCTTATCGACTCTCCGAGGAAAAGTTTTGCGGAAACAGAATCATCTATAGCACCACCAGATGCCAATACAAAGAATTGTGCAGCAACTGTTTTTTTTTTTTTTTTTTTTTTTTTGCCATTTATGGTTACAAAAAATGTAATTCAATTTTGATATTATATTTATAATAATAAACCTACTATATTTTTTCAATTATAATTTATTAAGAAAAAAAATTTTTTTTTTAAATATTATATTATAGTTAAAATTTTCTATGCAATTAATTTAATTTTTAAACATATCTTTAATTTTGTTAAATATCGAAATTTTTTCTTCAAAATATTTATAATTTTTATTTATTTATTTTTTTTTTTTTTTTAATTTAAATCTATATATTATTTATAAAGAAATAATATAATATGAGAATTTGCAGATATTTATTTAAATTTATTTTTTTGCATTAAAATAAGAAGAAACTAAATTTTTTTTTTGTCCATCAAAATAAAGTGCAGGTGTTCATTAAAATGAACTATTATTAATTGTTATAAAAAGGAGGAAAACTAAAAGACAATGACTTAATTTATACAAAGTAGTGTGACGTTTTTTCTTAAGATGGTATAAAGAGCTTCCAGAGTAAATGTTTTATTTCTTGGTTGTGTCTGCGATCGGTAATATTCAGGTATTTCAATTTACTTCATATTTCTTTAAATTATAATATATAATTAAATATAATTAAATAATTAAAAGCCAAATTACTGAATAATAATAAATTTGAATTATTAATAATAAATAATTAATAATTATTCTAAATATAATAATTATTTATACAAAGTAAAAGAAATTAATTATTTAATAAACTGTACACCCAGAGAAATGATTTATTTGAACCAAATAAAATATATTTGAATTAAATAAATGTATATTTGTCTCAGAGCCTACTAACTTATTTATTTGGCGTAAATAAAAATTTTATTTGTCAGAAATAAATTTTTCTTTGGCTCAAATAAATTTTTTATTTCAATGAAATAAAATATATTTGCAACAAATAAATGAGTTAGTAGGCTCGGAGACAAATATACCATTTCTCTGAGTGTATGGAACTATATGTTTGGAGTTTAAAATTCAAAAATAAAATTCTCTTTTGTTGACAAAAACCAATATGACTTTTAGCCGTATTGAATGCATTTGTAATTTTCAACCTTCATGCAGAATTACACTTTTTAAAATTTTGTTTTGTATAAAATTTTTTTTTATAAAAAAAAAAAAAAAGCTTTTTAATGTATCTCTAAATGTAAAATAAAATGTACATTCTACTTGTTCTGAAGTATATATATGTATATATATATGGCAGAAAATCATTTCATATAAGCTTTAGTGAAAGGAGTCACTAGTGCATACAATTCATATGCAAATTAGTCCTTTTTTCTCAAAATCCATTTTTTGATATTTAAAGCAAAACCAATTGTTAAAGAAAATAGTAAACAAAAATAATTGTATTATTATTATATATATTTTTATTTTTATACAAAATTTATATATATTAAAATATTATCTCTTTAGTAAATTTAATTTATATTCATAATTAAGATGGAATTTCGTTATGAAAAAAAGTATACTTTTAATTGTAACATTGCGCGTATTGAAAATCATTTATCATAAAGTGTCACACCCAATTTATTAACTAACATAAAATGACAACGTTTGGACAATGATAAGCATTAAAAGAACATCCGGAAACAGACAAATGCAATATTTCAAAATGTCACGATGAGATAATAAATAAATATATGATTAAACAACCTATATATTTCGAATTTTACTTCTTTTTTTTTATATATATGTAACACGGTATTTGTAATTTTATCAATATTTATCTATAAATGTACAAAAATAATTTTTCAATAATTATTAAATAAGAATTTATTTTTTTATATAATTAAATCTGATAATAATATCAAAATAATTTATTTCTATATACACTAAAAAAAAAAATTTATTTGGATCAAATAAAAAGTATTTGATCCAAATACATCATTTACTTGTCTATATTATCCAATAAATATGTATTTAAACCAAATACACATTTACTAAACCTAAGTATTTTATTTTATCGTATCAAATAAATAGTTATTTAAATCAAATACAAAATATTCAAATCAAATAAATGGAATATTCAAAGCTAATAAATAATAATTATTTAAATCAATTATAAATATTATTTCATTCAATACTGCATGTTTTTTGATTCAAATAAATATTTATTTGCATTAATAAAATATTTTTCTTGAAACAACTAAAAATTTTCTTAAATCAAATATTCGATTATTTCTCATAAGTAATTGTTTTAATTGAAACTAAAACCTCTTTAATTGCGGTAATTATTATTTTATTTCATTCAAATACATAATTTATTTACATAAAATGTAACAATTTTTTGATTCAAATAAATCAAAATTTGAATTGAATAAATAACATATTTATTTACTAATTCTTCCATTTCTAAATTATTTTTTGTTACAGTTTGACAAAGATTTTGAAGGAGTGAAAAAAATTTATTATTTTAAGTAGAATATATCGAGATTTGAAATTCTATTGGAAATGATTGCCAACATCAAAGGACAATAGTGATGGAATAAAAGAATCTATTTATAGAGACAAAAATCAGTTTAAAAGAAAAAATCGTTTTATATATATATATATTTATATCGAGATGGATTCAGTGGTAACTCTGGTTGCATTACTAGCAGGTATTAGGTATATAGAGACATATCGATTTATTCAGACTAGAATTCACAGAACCGATGGAATAGGGTATTGGCGTTTCACACTCGGTTGCACTTGTCCGAGTGGAAATACCAGGTATCTAGTGTGTTCCACTTGAAACCATTTACTCCTGCTCATCTAATTTATTATACTTTGATTAAGCTCATTAATATTAGCTTGCGATATTATATAAGACACTCGAGACAGTGTTTAATAATCACTGCGACTTATTGTTTAGACATAATTATCTGCGAGTGTTACTCTCGTATATCATAATCCACTAAATTTGTTTCAAATACAGAAATTATTGATTCAAATACAGTTTAATTAATTCAAATAAAAATTATTTGGTTTCAAATAATAAATCAAGTAGCGGATTATTTGAATCAAATAATTTTTTTTCAGTGTAACTAACTATAAAATAATATACACTGAAAAAAGGGTTTGGTATTGACAATCAAACGTTTAGTTGGTATTTAAGTTGGTATTGATTGTCCCAATCAAACTTTAGTTAGGACAACAAAAATCCTTTTTTCTAATTTTGATTGTGTCAAACAAATTTTGATTGAGACAATTAAAATTTTGTTGATTCAACAAAAAAAAATTGCTTAAATACCAACCAAACGTTTGGTTCTCAATACCAAACCCCTTTTTTCAGTGATAATTTTAAAACATTTCAAGTATTTTTTCTTTATCGTTAAAATATATCTTTAATTTGTATATCTAAAGGTATGATGCCATTTATATCTGGATGCGAAAGATTTTCAAGTAATAGAGGTGACAGTTTATATTGTATCTGCGATTCAAATTATTGTGATAAAGTACCAAGTGTCTCGAAATCATCCAACAATTTAAAATATACCCTAATATCATCCAGTAAGGAAGGTCTTCGATTTTACGTTACCAATGGCACATTCAGCAATTCTATTTCAAATGCAAGACCCAGTAAAATTTTTCAAAAATTTCTATTCTCTTGGGAGCATCAAATTTTTTATCTGAACATTAAAATTCTTTAGAATATTTATTTCTATATTAAATAATAATTATTATTGGAGTCAATAAAAAAAAAAAAAAAAAAGTATATTTATATTTTAAATGAAAAAATTATTCATTCGAATAATTAATTTATAATTCAAATAAAAATAATAATGTCAGCAGAAAAAAAAAATTGGCGCATCCCTACGAAAGAAAAATGAAAAAAAAAATTTCGACACGGAATGTTTTAGATGTTCCTGTACGAATAACAATCAATAAAGGCCAGACTTTTCAAAATATTCTGGGATTCGGAGGAGCCATGACCGATTCAGCTGGATTTAATATTAAATCCTTGACTGATGACATGCAAGAAAAATTATTGGGGTAAAAAGAAAATCTTTTTAAAATAAAATATAAGGTTTGCGTACAAAAATAATTTAATCCTTTTCTAATTATTATTTATGTATTATTATTATTATTATTATTATTATTATTATTATTATTATTATTATTATTATTATTATTAACTATTATTTTTAATAATTATCAACTTTTAATGAAATTTAATTAATTTAAATTAATAACTAATTTGAAAAAAAATATTTTTTATTATCAGATCCTATTTTGGATATGATAGTATCGACTATAATATGATAAGGGTTCCAATTGGTACAACCGATTTTTCTCCAAGGCCCTACAGCTATGCAATGTCAGAATATGATTTTGCCCTAGAAAAATTTTCCTTAACTAGTGAAGATAATCTTTACAAGGTATTTTCAATAAAATCTTTAGTAATTAATTAATTGTAACTAATAATATCTATTATTAGAGACAAATTATTTTATTTTCATCAAAAAGGCTAGAAAATTAATATTGCTCTTAAAATTTGAATTCGTAAAAAAAAAAAAAAATTTCAGATACCAAATTTAAAAAGGATTAATTTACTCTCTCTAAGGAAACTGAAATTAATAGCGTCTCCATGGACGCCAAGTCCCTGGATGAAAACTCAAGCAACTTGGACTGGGAAGAGTATTCTGCGTCGTGAATATTGGCAAACATGGGCTAATTACTTTGTAAAGTATGAAACACTTTACACCTATATATGCAAATGTAATACATTTCTAAGAATTGCAAAATTAATTATAATTCCAATTATCTATTGTTATTTTATAATTGATTCATTATTATAATTAATTTTATAACAAGTTCAATTATATAGCAAATTATTATGAAATTAGTGAAATTTTACTACAACTATAAAATTGTTTATCAGACACAATTGTATTGATCAATTTAATGGGATGCAGCATGATTATCCCATAAAAATTATTAGTGAAAATTTTCATTTTCAACAATTTCATTACATATTAATTATTTTTTACACGAATTTTCATTTTTCAAACTAACATTTGTCAGAAATTGCAAATGGCCGAACAAACAAATCGACAGAAAGATTTTGGCGCGATTTTTAAAATCAACCCATCAAAAATTATGATTGGTTGATTTTAAAAATCACGCCAAAATCTTTCTGTCGATTATTTGCTCGGTCATTTGCAAATTTCGGACAAATAAAAATTCAGCATTTTTAAGAATTTTGTACCATAAAAATTCGATATATAAGAATAATGTTAAGTAAAAATTTGTTTAAAAAATAATTCTCTCAAATGTTAATTGAAAAAATAAAAAATTGGTCTAAAAAATAATTATATCTAATAAAATTCTTTAAAATGAAAATTTTAACTAATGATTTTTATGGGATAATCATGCAGCCCAATTTAATGTAAAAAAAAAATGTTAATCAGTTTTCAATTTTCATTGATTTTTCATTTCTATATTACACTATAGAATGGAGAAACTCTGAATTATCGAAAACTGTATTACCTAACTTTAAGCTTGGAAAACCGAGCTTTCACTCTAAGTTTAAGGCAATTGATTTCAAATATGTTCAAGTCTATCAAGTCTCCTGTTAGTAGAATGTTATTTGATTGAAATTTTAGAGAAGGTAATCTTGCATTATGAAAATTTTAATTAAAATAAACATTATAAAGGTAAATATTTGGCCTCTTAACAAAATATTTAAGATTAAAAATTTTAGTGTTTTCAACAAAATTGTTTGATTAGGCAATTTTGGTGTTTGTAACCAAATTTTGGTTGGCTGAAACAAAGTCGTAGAGTTATCTCAACCAAACATTTGGTTAGGCCAACAAAAAACACTCAACCAAATTTTTTTGGTTGACTTAAACAAATAGTTTGGTTGCTTAAATATCAACAAAATTTTGGTTACTCTGAGAAAACATTTTTCTCAGTGTAATATTATTTTAGTTGTGGGCCGAAAGAAATTTTTTAAGAACAAAATTAAAGAAAAATTCTAATAGAAAACAAATTTTAATTTACAGATTCTTTCAAGCTTATGAAAAGAATAATTTAAATTTTTGGGGAATTACACCTCAAAATGAGCCAAGAGTTGCATTTTCAACGGTGAGAATACCAAATATGGGTTGGGAACCAAAAGATCAACGTGAATGGATTACAAAATTTTTAGCGCCATCATTAAAATTATCTCAATTGGATTATTTGAAAATTATTATCGGCGATGGTTCAATTCAACTTCTACCTAATTTTGTTAGAACAATTCTAAGTACTAAAGAAGCTAAAGAAACTATCTCCGGTATCGCTGTTCATTCCTATAAGGATAAAAATACATCGCTTAATTTTCTTGATAGAACTCAAAAACTTTTTCCAGATAAATTTCTTCTCAACACTGAAGCAATACTTCAAGACGGTAAATAAATACTCTATTCTTTGATATTAAATATAAACAATATAACAATAAAATAGAAAATTGTTTTTTTTTTGCTTTCTTGCAAAAAAAAAGAATTTTTCCTAAAATAATAACTTTTATTTTCTAAAATCAAAATTCCCTTAATTATTTTTAATCTGAAAAAAATATTTATTGTTGGGTTGTGGAACAAATTTAAAAACCCAATTGAAATTAATTTGTTTGTTTTTAATTAATTGTAAAAATTGTTTTGAGGATAATTGTATCGTGAAATTTTGAAACAATTCTTTCAGAGAAAAAAATGATATTTGTTGTTTCCCTCTCTCTCTTTTTTTTGATGAAAACTAAACATCAAAACTTAATTAACTAAAAAAAAATGTTTTATTTTTAGAGCAGAAAGTTAAACTAGGTTCATGGAGTCGAGCTGAAGATTATGCTAACAGTATAATTGACAGCCTTTCCCATTGGGTGGCTGGTTGGATTGACTCAAACATGGCTTTAGATCTACAAGGTGGTCCCAACTGGCTAAACAGATTTGCAGATTCCCCAATAATTGTAAATTCATCAGCTAACGTATTTTACAAGCAACCAACTTACTACATTATGGGTCATTTCTCAAAGTTAGTTGAATAATTTCAATCCTATTTTTTTTTCTTTTACTAATATAATGCAATAAAAAAATAAAATATTTAATATTGTTAAAATGTTTCAATTTTTTTATTTTTAAATTTTAACGGCAGATTTATACCACCGGACAGTAAAAGGATTAGCACTATTAAAAGAGGTTCAGCTAAAATTAAATCAATTGCATTTTTAACACCTGACCAAGCAACAGTGGTAATTCTTTTAAATCCGTAAGTATATTATTAATCTTTAAAAAAGGTTTTTAAACTTTTTTTAAAAAAAAGTCTTTTAAAAAAAAGCTTCTATATCTAAAAATTATAAAATACCATTTTTGATGAATTGAATTTTTTTTTTTTTTAAGTAGAAAAAGAAACAAAGATTTATTTAAATTTTATTTTTTCAGCTACAAGAACAAACGAGATATTCTCATAGAAGATGCATTAAAAGGAAGTACAAAAGTAACTCTTGCAGCAAAATCAATACACAGTATGGTATACTGGTAGAAATAATAATTAATTAGCGGACTAATTAAATCATTTTTTTTTTTTTTTTAATTAGAAAATTTTCAATGTACATATTATACTTTTTATAAAATGATTGATTAAAAAACCAGTTTCAATAAACCTTTGTTTCGTTAAAAGTTTTATTAAAAATAAATTTTTTTTTGTAAATTGTCCCACTAACCTGTAACTTTTCTGATGATCATTCCTTGAAGCTCATGTTAAATTTCCAAATGAATCTGATCCAAGGATAATACAGTTTGCAATTTCAATATTTCTGAAACATAAAATACAATTTTTTTTTATTTTCCACTATTCATAAATATCTGCATATAAAAAATTTAATAAATCTTAAAAAAAATATATTTTTTGATCCCAAAATTTAATATGTAAAAAATATTTGAAAATTTGCATGACTACTATACTTCTATATTAGGAAGTAATTGAAATATTAAAGTCAATAAAGAATATAAATATCTGCACAATGATAAGCTAATCCAAGATGTTACACATATGTACATAATGTAATCATTAACTATTTGCACTTAGTGTCTTTTCTATACTTGTCACAAATGAATTTAACTTTCTCAAAAAACGACAAGAATCAAAAAATAATTAATTTATATAAAAAGAAAATTACAAAAATTTAATGAATCTCCAAAAGTTTTTATAAGAATGCAATTTTTCCAGAATGGTAAAAACACACTAAAAAATAATAGTTTCAGTTCACTTTTGACTAAAACCATAAGTATTTTTACTGAATTTCAGCCTTGAGTGTATGATTGTATGTCCTAAAATTGACTTAATCTAGTTTTAAGATAAAAATTACGATAGTTTCCAAGCATTTTGATTTTAAGATGTTAACGGTTTCAGTATTTGTTTTTTGTGTGAAGTATCTGTATAATATAAAAATTTTGTATATGGAATCTGTATCGGTAATCAATACATAGGTGTGTTTGAAATGGAAATTCGCTTAAAATCTTTGTTGATGGGAATAAAAATGTAGCTTCTCTTTTTTTTCATATAAAGTCCTTTTTCATCAATGACCCATATCACTAGTTTTTACCACTGATAAAATTATTACGAAAAACAGAGTTATTCCTTTTCTGTAACTTATCTTATCTAAAGATAAAAACTCAATTAG
The DNA here is from genome assembly GCF_019393585.1 of Leptopilina boulardi. NCBI lineage: Eukaryota > Metazoa > Arthropoda > Insecta > Hymenoptera > Figitidae > Leptopilina > Leptopilina boulardi. The sequence goes on along the minus strand of NW_026137806.1, from coordinate 1,547,728 downwards.
ATTTCTGAGTGCAAGTGAAAAAAAGATGTTTTTTTTCAAAAAAAAAAAAACACTGGAGTGCCTTATCAGAATAGTGGATACCTATAAAAAGACTTCATTTGTAAATGAAATCTTCAGTTGCAAAGTCGAATAAATTTTCTAGCAATGGGGCTATTGATAGTTTTAGTTGCATTTCTATCAGGTAATTTTTGAAAATTTTATTCATTTACTAGAATTCTAAAATAAAAAAAAAAGAAATTTTATTTTCCTAACGATTATTAAAAACAAATATTTAATTTGCAAAAAAAAAATAATAATTTTTCATAGGGAATATTTTTGTATACGGATGTGACAAATATCAAGCTGTTAAAGGTGACAGTGGATACTGTATTTGTGATTCAAATTATTGCGATCAAGTTCCAAATGTAGTGAAATCACAGGATCAATTAGATTACACCGTTGTTTCATCCAGCAGAGATGGACTTCGGTTTCATGTTACAAATGGTAAATTTGGAAAAGAAGAACAAGGACGTAAGTATAACATATAGTAGATTAAAATTTCAAAAATAGATAAGTAAATAATTTTCTTTTTTCCATAAGGTGCCTATATAAAAATTACTATCGATAATACCAAGGCTTATCAAAATATTATTGGTTTTGGTAGTTCAATGACCGATGCAGCTGGTATTAATATTAAATCCCTAACAGAAGATGTGCAAGATAAACTTTTGGAGTACAGTCAAAAAAAAATTATATATTTAATTGCATATTTTTTTCTCAGTGTTGTGAAATAATTAAATAAAATTCTTTAGATCCTACTTTGGTCCAGGAAGTATTGAATACAATTTAATTAGAGTACCAATGGGTGCTTCTGATTTTTCTCCAAGACCATACAGCTATGCAATGACAGAAAGTGATTTTGCCTTGGACAATTTTGCATTGGCTGAAGAAGATTATAAATATAAGGTATATATTTTCAATTATCAGTTGAGAAAAATGAACATATATTAATTTTTTTAATATTGGATTTTCAAATGCGATAGTAACATTTTTTACAATTCTTAGATACCGTTTTTAACGAAAATTCATACAATCACTGAAAGAGAAGTGAATTTAATAGCTTCACCATGGAGTCCAAGTCCATGGATGAAAACTGGAGGTGACTGGACTGGAAAAGGATTTCTTCGTCGTGAATATTGGCAAACATGGGCTAATTATTTCGTAAAGTGAATATGAGTTTTCCTTTAAAATTTATAATATCACAATATTAATTATATAAAAGGAACTTATCATAATTTTAAATACAGATTTTTTCAAGAGTATAAAAAAAATGAAATTCAATTTTGGGCAACAACAATTCAAAATGAACCAGTAATTGCACATTTAATGCAAGTTAAAATGCCAACAATGACATGGTACGCGGATGATCAACGTGAATGGCTAACAAAATTTTTTGCTCCCATTATGAAAAAAGCAAATTTTGATGATATCAAAATAATAGTAGGCGATGGTCAAAGGGCCCTATTAACTGATTATATTCCAAAAATTCTCAAAACTAATGAAGCAAAAAATTTAGTATCAGGCATTGGTGCACATTGGTATTTTGATTGGTTAACATCACCAAATACATTGGATAAGACAAATAATTTATATCCAGATAAATTTATTATTTACACTGAAGCTTCAGAGGGACTTGTTGATGGTAAGTGTTTTCTCTTTTTCGTCTTAATAAATATCTATTTTTGATAGAAATATCTTTGAAATATCTAATTTTTTTTTTTTGATATTAATCTTTTTATTGTCAAAGAAAATAATAATAAAAATTATTAACATTATAGTTCAAAAAGTAAGACTCGGTTCATGGACAAGAGCGGAAAATTATGCGAAGAATATTATTGAAAATTTATCCCATTGGGTAACTGGTTGGATAGATTGGAATATGGCTTTAAATATGGAAGGTGGTCCCAATTGGGTTCGTAATTTTGTGGATTCTCCAATAATTGTAAATACAAAAGAAAATTCATTTTACAAACAGCCAATGTACTATGTCATGGGACATTTTTCCAAGTAAAAATACTTATTTTCTTTAAGTAAAAAAAAAATTCATTCTCAAATATAGTGGTTATTTAAAAATTATTCATTTCTAGATTTATATTACCAGGTAGTAAAAGAATTAATACCATTAAAAAAGGTATTCATGACATTAAACATGTTGCTTTTGTAACACCTGAAAAAGCAACTGTATTAATTCTTATGAATCCGTAAGTATTTTCTAAATATATAGTAAAGTAAGAAAAAAAATTTCAATTTTAATTTTCACGCAGATACAATATGCAGAAAGATGTTTTTTTGGAAGATGGATCTAAAGGTACTGTGACAATAAGTTTGCCAGCAAAATCAATACACAGTGTTGTATATTGGAATTAATAAGGTTGAAGTTTTATACAAGATAAAGTTTTTGATAAAATATTTTAGTATATATATATATATAAGACAATGTATTTTTTTATAAGCAAATTTTATAAAATTATAAGAAATGTATGAAAAGTATTAGTTTCATTTATTTCCCTTTTCTCAAATTCCATTTGAGATTTACTCTTATTTCTACTCTGCAAAAAATATGCTATTGAATACCTTTGACAGAAATGCTGTCGATTCAATAGCATATTTTTCTCAGTGTATATATATAAAAAAAATTCTGTTTGTGAAGTTAACTCTTCAATAATTTTGAAAAATGGAAAATTATTGAGAAGGAAATAAATTTTTGAAAATAGAGAAACAACAAAAATAATTGAAGAATAATTTGATGAAATTAATAGAAATTTTTTGACCCATGACATTACTGTTTTTTTTTTTTTTTTTTTTTTTTTTTTTTTTTTTTTTTTTTTTTTTTTTTTTTTTTTTTTTTTTTTTTTTTTTTTTTTTTGTGAGGGATGAATTAATTTTGTATATACAAAGGAAGTGAGGACATTTAAAGAATTTATGTTGATGATTGCGGGACATTATTATTTTTATGACTATAAATATTAACCGCGCACAAAGTGAAAGAATATAAGTGGGTCAGCTTCTCTAAAATTTCGAATGATTAGAGGGGGAGGTGTATAGGTTGTATTATCGGGAGGCGAAGGACGTTTGACGCTTCCTGGATATGTAGCTATAGTGGGTTAGCAGTACAAGGTCTTTTATATGTCGTTCCAGTATAAAGAGGTGAGAGAGAGAGAGAGAAAGAGCTAGAGCAGTGGTCCAGGGTAACTTCATCTTCTGACCCATTTTATATACTACTTCCCTATTCCAAATACCATGCAAACTATAAAGTTCAATGCCAATGTCAATGCCGCCTTCTGTCTCCCAGTTATATAATAATCATTTTAAAAATGACACAAATCTAATTTTAAAAACTCGCATTTTTTTTTTATAGTTATTTGAATATGATAAAAACTTGTTCTTTTTATTTAATTTAATGTGTCGTTTGTAGAAGAAGCTTCAAGAGAGAGAGAAAGAAAACGTTATTAAAAGAAAAGAAAGGATTTCAAATTGAAATCGTTATGAACGAATAAAAATAGCCAAACAGGGAAAATGTAACAATATTGTTTTTTTTTTCTACCCTATTCATTCTCTACGCAAGACTGCTTCACTGATTCTTTCTCTCGGATCGTCAATCACAAAATAACTTTAGAAAGAAAATTCAATATAAAAATGAATTCAAAAAAAGGATTTAAATTAGCGGATGGAAATTTCAAAATCATTTTATAAAAACCACACTGAAGGTATACATATCGACATTTTTAGTCCTTTAGATTTCAATTTTCAATAATATAATTTCTTATTATAAATACTTTTTCTTATAGTTTAACACGGTTTATATTCACCAAGGTTGGTGTTTGATAATATCAGTTGATTCTATAAATTATCTAGAAATATAGTGAGGTACGATTAATTGATTATACATTCTGTGAGAAAATTTCTAGCAACCAATATATCAGAATAACCTAACAAACCTGTATTAAAAAAAAAAACGTATTATTTTTCAAATATATTAAAAATATTTGCCAAAACATTCACCCAAATATAACTATATATATATATAATTGTAATTGAAAATTAATAAATGTTACATACATTTAATTACAATACAAATAATATAATAATATGTACTTGCAAACCGGATTTGTTTCAATATACGCTTACTAATATAAAGCAGTGAAATATATATAACGTATTCACAAAGCATAAATGAAAAGTGAAAACTATGTCGATACATTCAATTATTACCTGTATAAATCAAGGTCTTTAAAAGAAGTTCACATACGTTTTAAATGAAATTCATCTCAAAAAACATTGTTTCTACATCTATTCTGTTGTTTAAGGAAATTAAATTTTTTTTTCAATATTTAATTAACAATGTAAAAGAAATTAAAATTTTTTTTTATATACCTTATACTTTTTAAAATGGTATAAAAATTCACATCACAATATAAACAAAGAATTTCTATAAAAACATTGCATTTTTATATATAACTTTCATATTATTTTAATTATTTTTTTATTGCTATTTTTATTTGCTACCAATATATGTTTAATAATAATAATAATAATAATAATAATAATAATAATAATAATAATATTTATTATTTATTTTGTTTATGAAAATAGTTATAAAATATTCAGGAAAAAAAGTTAAATAACATTTTCATTAATCCAATTAAGATAATTTGAAATTTGAATACAAACAACTGGAAAATCAACTCCACCACAATGATGAGGATCACCCCATGAAACAAGACCAACAAGTATTCCATTATCTGTCAAAGCACTTCCCGAGTCAAACTAAAAAATTAATTATATTCAAATAATATTTGTAATTTTACATTAAATTTTCTGTCAAATATTTTTCAACAAAATGAATATTACTTTAAAAAAAAAAAAAAAAAAAAAAAAAATGAAGCGTTCTTTTCTTTTGTTTGAAGCGAAATACTGAAAAAAAAATTATTTGATTCAAATACCAGTGTATTTGGTTATTATCAAATAAATATTTACTTAAATCAAATATTTCTTATTTGAATCAAATAAATGGTATTTGCTTTAAATACTGAAATATTTGATTCAAGTAAATATTTATTTGATAATAACCAAATACACAGGTATTTGAATCAAATAAATTTTTTTTTCAATGTATGATTTACAAAAATTATAATTTTATATACCTGACAAGTTCCCTGCATAACATTTGGATTATATGCGCAAAAATGTTGATATTCTCTAACACGAAATGGTCCATTATTATTTAAGCATACTTTGGATTTTTTATGATATGTTAAAAATAAAAATTTTGCCGATAATTTTTTATTGTATATTTTTATGCATGATTTATGATTTCCTATTACAAGTTGAATACGTTGTAAATGATCAGAAATGTAACCATTGAACTGCAAATGAAAAATTATCCATTTTTTTTTTTTTAATAAAGAATAACTTTTCTTAATTATCATTAATAAAGAAAAGACTAATTTTTTTTCCGTTGATAGCATAACAGGGTTATATGGTTTTTATAAAAAAAAAAAAAACTTGCACCTGTTATGCTATTTACGATTGGATGTAAAAATAAAAATAGCAATAAAAAAATTAAAAATATATAAAGAAATATTAAAAATCCAACGACTACAATTGACAAATTTCGAATTAATAAGGCAGGGATAAAATTACTAACTGCGGGGTAAGAAGGTTTTTATTTCTATTTTTAAAAAATATACTGAAAAATAATTTATTTTATTCAAATAATTATTATTTATTTCAAAATGAACAACAATAAATTTTTATTTGAACCAAATAAACTACTCTAATTAATAATTTCTGCATTTAAAACAAATATCATATAATTAGCTCAAATAATAATTTATTTGATACAAATAAATATTAAATTGATAAAAACTGATTATTTAAATCAAATAAAATTTTTACAGTGCTGTCTTGTCAAGGTAACATTCACATTTTAAATAGAAAATTTAATTTAAAGATTTTTCTTAAGGCAACATTCACTTTTTAAGTATAGAAAAATTACTGTCAGCTAATATATTATTTTATTAATTATATTTTATTTATTAATATTATATTATTATTATTTTTATTATTATATAAATAATAAATAAATAAATTTAATATAAAAAGTAGTATAAAAATTCTCCTTGTCCCGTCTAAAAAACAAATATTTTTTAAAATTCATTATTGTATAATAATAGATTTTTAAAAACTGTAAATTCTTTTCGAAAGATTGATTTATTTTTTTGGATAAATTTTCGATATATACTGTACAAAAGTGTAGTCATTGGAATTTTTATTAAAGTGATAAATTATATAAATAATTGAGTAGTTTCTCAATATTTATATATGATAGAAACTGAAGCAATTTACATATACTCGACTCCATCCGGAAACTATAACAGTTTGATTAACATTTAAAGTGTGATTCGAATTTGGCAGGCGAATAACGTTCACTATACCGCTAAAGATAAAGCGATTTCTCACCTTAAAGATATAATGTAATTTCTATTTAATATCTAAATCACAAAATTGTGAAATAGTTATAAAAAAAAAATTTTTTAATTAATAATTTTTTAAAATTATTTCTTACTTTAATTAAAGCAATGTCATTTTCTCCAGTTATACGATTAAAATTATTGTGAATATTAATTTTACTTGCATAATAAATTAATATTGGTCTACTTAATTTCAAACTACCAACAACAATTTTTATATTCAGAGGATCATTTTTAAAACTAGAAAAAAAAATAAATTAATTAATAATCATCTTTAAAATTAAATTTTCATTACATTGAAATAAAATTTATTTGATTCAAATAATCGATTAATAATATGAAAAGAAAATCAAGAATTTAGAAATTTTTTCCAAACAAGAGTATCCGTGATCTAAAATCACAAAATAGTAATAGATTATTTGAATAAAATTATTTTTTTTTTCACTGTATAATATTTGAATGATTAATGAATATATATAAATCAAAAATTACATTTCAACACAATGAGCAGAAGTGAGAATATATTTGTTTGTTATAATTGCTCCCGAACAAACATGTTGATTAAAAATTCGAATTGATACCTATATTTTAATTTTTAAAAAAATATATTTATTTTCTTAAATAAAAAATTTCAAAAAAAAGCACTATTTTAATTTTTATAACCTGATAAGAAAATTCTCCATATTTTGCATTATCCTCGTCAATAATTTTATCTTGTAAATTTAATTTGAAATTTTCAGCTGAAACCCAATTTTATATTAATGCAAATAATATATCTGAGAAATAATTTAATTGTTAAGTAATACCTTGTAAAAATGCCACGAACATAAAAAGAAAAGTAACTTTTAGTGCCATATTTGAAATTTTTAAAAATTATTTTTCTTTTTTTAAATTCAATAAAAAATTACGACTAAAAAATTTAAGTTTTAAATATATCTAAGCGACTAACGTTCATTCAAATGAAACCCTTTATATAGTACCCTCCATTTAGTTATAATCTCTAGAAAAATACTGTGTAGGGAAACATATATCAAATTAATTTTGCACTTTTACGACAAAAAAGATAGTATAGCAATCTTGTTTTTTTTTTCTTTTTCTCTTTTTTTTATCATTTACTCATAAAAGAGTATTTCTAAAATTTTAAATCAACATAAAATTATCTCGACTTTAAATGGTTTCAAGAATTTTTTTTTTTTTTATCTCATCAATAGAAATGATTTAAAAGGTTAAGATTAGATTTAAATTGAAAGAGGACAAAATTACGAGTATACTTATGAGAACAATGAAAAAGCGAAATTCTAAAAATTTACAATATAAAATTATTAATCGTTAATATGTTAACATTGTATACGATTTGAATTGTAGTTGATAAAATATTTTTCTTTTCTATTTAAAGTGTACATAGATCAATTAACCTTGCAAAAGGCTTCAGGAACCATTTTATCTTCCATTGCCATCTTTTCTCGCATGATAACTTCACTTCTAATTTATTATTTATATACTCTAATTGAATGCATATAATCCGCAATGAACCAGGTGAAATTGAAAATTATTTTATTCAGTTAAAAGTGGAATATATTTTAATAAAATAATATACATTAACAAAAAATTAATTTATACATTAGATTTAACTTTAATCCAATTCAAGTATTTTGATACTTTAGTAACAACATCTGGATATTCAGGATATCCACAATAATTAGTATCAGACCATGATATAATACCTAAAATAATTGGAATTTTTTTTCCTTTTTCTTTTTTAAATGATACCACAGGTCCACCAGAATCCCTCTAAAGAAAAAAAAAAATTGTCATAAGTTTTAGGCAAATAATATGTAATTATAATAAATAAACATACAATGCATGGACCATGTATTCCAGAAGGACTTCGAATACAAAAATTTCTATTAGTTATTTTAAAATACAAGAATTCGTCCTCAAAAATTTCCATACAGTTTTTTTGATCTGCTACTATAAGATTAATTTTCATCAATTCATTTGAAATTTCTTTGTCCTAAATAAATGTTTAATTTTATATAGTTTAAATTAAATTTTAAAATTAAATATTTTACATTAATATACAAAAAAATTAAAAACTATACGTTACAATAGTTCTACCCCAACCAGCAACAAAAACTGTTTGATTCACTTTTGGATCATTATCAAATTTTGGCAATTTAACAAATTGAATTAAATTATCATTTGATGAGAATGGTTTTTTTAACTAAAAGAAAAAATAGATAACAAAAACAAAATCATTTAAACAAATTATTTTCTAGTTGTAATTAAATAATATATATATATATATATTCTCACTCTAACTAAAGCGATATCATATTCACCAGTTGTAGAACTATATTTTTTGTGAACAATTATTTTATCAACCTTATGAGATTTTAAACCATTTAAATTTGTACTTCCTGCCTTTATTTGTATTTCATTAATTTTATAACTAAAATTCAATTTATTTCATTAAAAAAATATTTTGAAAAAATATTTCAAATTGATATCCAATTAATTAATAAATATTATATATATATATATATACCTTTCAAAACAATGAGCAGCTGTTAAAATATAATATTTATTTAAAATTGCACCGCCGCATATATGCTCTTTATCATCTTGAATCGACACCTAATAAATACAATAATATAAAATTAATAATAATAATAATACAAATATAAAAAATTCTACTTGCCATAAAACTATAAATTCCACTTTTAACATTAATCCCATTAATAATTTTAGTCGACAATTGTGTACCGTCAACTGTAATTATTAAATTATATAAATAAAATAAATTCATTTTATATAATTTATCAAAAACAAAATATATATAAATATTTAATTTCAACATACCTTGAAGTAAAATCAAAGAAAAAAATATTACACTAAACATCATTTGACACATATATATTCTTTTATAAGAAAAGACTCTTTTTTTTGTCACTTTGAAAATTCCTTTTTATAATAAGAGAACGAAACTGGCAACACAAAGTTTGTATCATATGAAAGTACCATATAATATAGCATAAATTATTGTTTTGAAATAATTTATGATACAAGATAGGGGAGAGATTTTTGCATAACCACAGCTCTCAAAAGACACATTCCACCGTGCACGTGGCTCATAAATTAAATCTCGAGTAATCTCAATTTACGAAAATTCTCGTGTGTTCTAACGAGATGATTTAAGAGATTACTCGAACTAGTTTGAGATTTTAAGAAAAAACAAAAAAAAAAATCCATTATACTCGCATAAAACAATATTTTATCTTTCGATAAACTAAAAAAAATAAAAATTTATCAATTATGTAAAACATTATCGTCGATGATGAAGTTTAAGAGAAAAAATGGCAATGCAATTCACAAAAAATGCTCCAGATGAAAAAATATAATTTTATATATATAGTTTAAATAAAAAAAAAAAATTTCATTTTACTAATTTAAAATCTTAAAATCAGAATTAAAAAACAAGGAAACACAATATGAATAGAACATAAAAGTGTCAAAAACAATTATTTACCGCCTGTGGAATGCAAATTTCCTTTAAGTACAAAAATAATTTCAGAAACTGACAGTTTGAAATGGTTTAGGCTTTCTACTTTCTCGCATTTGCACGCAAATGACATTTTTTTCTTTTTTTTTAATCAGGCCAAAAAGCGCCTTTTATTTATACACGAAATTAGGTAAATGGAAAAATATAAAACCTTGTTTCTGACACTCTTAATAAACATATATATACCCGAAAAAAAGAGAAAATATACTGAAATTAATAATAAATTGTCGACACTTAGTTTTTTTTTTTAAATACACTGAAAAAAAAAAATTATTTGATTCAAATACTCGATTACTTGACTATTATCAAATAAATAATTATTTGTTTCAAATAACTATTATTTGAGATGGTATTTGTTTCAAATACAAAAATTATTGTTTCAAATACAATTTATTATAATTCAAATAAAAATTATTTGGTTCAAGTAAATATTTATTTGATAATACATCAAATAATCGAGTATTTGAATCAAATAAATTTTTTTTTTCAGTATATTAATTCTGTGCAATAATTTATTATTAAATTCAGTATTTTTCATTCTAAAATAATAAATATTTGTTAAATTGTTTTTTTTTTCTAAAATTTAAATTGGAATTTAAATACAGTGGAACCTCGATTATGCGAACCCCTGTTATCCGTACCTTCTGTTATCCGAACTGTAAAACATTTTATCCGAACTTTCTTTGTCTTTTTATTATATTAATGTATTTATATCTTAATTATTATTTAACTCTATATTTAATTTAATATAAATATTTATTTCCATTTAAAAATATTTTATTAAATTAAATATACATTGAAAAAAAATTATTTAATTAAAATCATTGACTATACTTATATTATCAAATAAATATTTATTTGTAACAAATAATTATTATTTGAGATGGCATTTGTTTCAAATACAGAAATTATTGTGTCAAATAAAATTTATTTAATTCAAATAAAAATTATTTGGTTCAAGTAAATATTTATTTAATTCAAATAAAAATTATTTGGTTCAAGTAAATATTTATTTAATAATACATCAAGTAATCGAGTATTTGAATCAAATAAATTTTTTTCAGTATATTAATTCTGTGTGATAATTTATTATTAAATTCAGTATTTTTCATTCTAAAATAATAAATATTTGTTAAATTGTTTTTTTTTCTAAAATTTAAATTGGAATTTAAATACAGTGGAACCTCGATTATGCGAACCCCTGTTATCCGTACCTTCTGTTATTCGAACTGTCCATTTAAAATATTATATTAAATTAAATATACATTGAAAAAAAATTATTTAATTAAAATACTCGATTACTTGACTATTATCAAATAAATAATTATTTGTTTCAAATAATTATTATTTGATATGGTATTTGTTTCAAATACAAAAATTATTGATTCAAATACAATTTATTTAATTCAAATAAAAATTATTTGGTTCAAGTAAATATTTATTTAATAATACTCAAGTAATCGAGTATTTGAATCAAATAAATTTTTTTTTCAATTTATTAATTCCGTGCAATAATTTATTATTAAATTCATTATTTTTTTTTCTAAAGTAATAAATATTTGTTAAATTAATTTATTTTTTTTCTAAAATTATTGTTTCAAATACAAAATTTATTTAATTCAAATAAAAATTATTTGGTTCAAGTAAATATTTATTTGATAATACATCAAGTAATCGAGTATTTGAATCAAATAAATTTTTTTTTTCAGTATATTTAGTTTAACTGTGACATTGTTTTACTTTACTCGGATCTGTCTAGGTTAGTTCGGATAATCAAGGTTCCACTGTAATATGATTCTTTTAAAAAAATTTTCAACTTATCTTTATATTTTGACTATAAATTTTCTAAATTTTGTTAACAAAAAAATTTTTATTTATTAAGATACTACACCCAGAGAAATGATTTATTTGAACCAAAAAAAATATATGTGAGTTAAATAAACATATATATTTGTCTCAGAGCCTATTAACTTATTTATTTGGCGTAAATAAAAATTTTATTTGTCATAAATAAATTTTTCTTTGACTCAAATAAATTTTTTATTTCAATGAAATAAAATATATTTGCAACAAATAAATGAGTTAGTAGGCTCGGAGACAAATATACAATTTCTCTGTGTGTACTGATCAATAAAAAAAAATCCAAGGACCAAAAATTAGAATTCAAATTTCAATACAAGAATAAAGTTATCCTTTATAAAAAAAAATTCAATGATTAAATTTTACATTCACTCTATGACGTTTTCTATTTCCACATAATCTAAAAAAAAAAGTTATAGTAAAAAAAAATGAACCAATCCTTGAACTTTCTTGTAATGATTTGAGAAAATCCCATTCGTCATTTATAAAATAAGATTAACAGTAATTAGTTACATTTTGGTATTGCCTCTCAAAGAGTCAGCAAAATTCTTGAGAATAAGTGCGTGTTAATGAAAAATTAATATGTTTAAAGAATCGACACATAAACCTGTTAGTTTTTCCTTATAATCCCCCCTCTAAATTGTTACAGTGAGAGAGTCAAGTCAAGCAGAAACGTCAAAGGTATTGTAGAGTTCGGTGAGATATCATAGAGGTTGTGTTTAATATTGTCCAAGCAGTTGCAAAAAAAAAAAAAAAAAAAATTTATTAACTTTTCTTTTATTTTTTGAAAAATTATCAATTTTTTTTTCTTCCTTATAAATATGAGAAAATTTCTTTTAATTTGTGTCCTCTTTACTTTTCTTATTGGCAATGCACAAAGTGAACTTCAATTAAAAATGCTGCACGTGGTAATTCATTATTCAGAAAAAAATTTTCAATTATTTATTTATAATTAAAAAATAATTGAAAATTATATTTTTAAATTAATAATATTATTATATTAAAAAAAAAAACTATATATAAATTATATATTACTTTTTAAGTCATGATATTTAAAATTTTTTCTCTAAATTATCATTTTATTCATTGAATAATTAAATTATAATTTAGTAAAATATTTTTTTTCCATGATTTAAATATATATAAATTTTTTTCCATTAAAAATTTGTAAATAAAAAATTTAATAAATTAATTTTCTTTCTCTATGCAAAATTGTAGCTTTTTCGTCATGGTGACAAAATTCCCGATAAATTATTTCAAAATTATCCCAATGACCCACATGGTAATCATTCATTTCTACCAATTGAAAGTGGTGGTTTAACAACAGTAAGTTTTCAACATAAAAAAAAATAAGTATTTATAATAATAATAATAATAATAATAAAGAGAATAAATAGAATTTGGAAAATAATAATTGATTTATATGCAATTTTAGTTGGGAATGATGAGAGAATTTAAAATTGGATTATTACTTCGCGAAAAATATAATGATTATTTTGGATCACAATATTGGCCGTCATTAATTTATGCACAATCAACAGATGTAGCGCGAACAAAAATGTCCCTTCAATTAGTTCTTTCTGGATTATTTCCACCATCAAGAAAACAAGAATGGAATAAAAATTTACCCTGGATTCCAGTTGATTTAGAATATTTCCCAGTTGATAAGGATTATCTTTTGTTTCCTACTTCATGTCCACAGTAAGTAAAAAAAAACGCAAATAACTATTTTACTAACAATTAATTTTTCAAGTTAATACAAAATAATAACAATAATGTATTTTTTATTATAAACATTCTAATATTGATTATTAATATTATTATTATTATTATTAATTTGTTATTGTTGCTGTTGTATGTATAATTTTTATTAATTTTTACTAAAATACTTATTTGAATGAAATTCTATTTTTAAAACAAAGTTTTATTTTTTAATAATTTGTATTAATTATTGTTTTTTATTTTTTTTTTTTTTTTTAATTGAGTACAATGAAAAATTACCAATAATCAGTGAATTAATAAAGGAATTTTTTGAATAAATGTGCATAATGTTAAAATGAATAAAAAATTGATTTCAAATTCTCAATTTTTCTTAGAATTTCGTGATTTTTTTGCATTTTTTTTTTTTTTTATCTTTTATTTATTATATAAAATTTATTTTTTTATTATTTTTTTATTTTCTTACTATCTTATTAAGTAATTTATTTTTTCCCCCTCAACCCAACGAGTAAAACAATGAAATTCATAGACATAAAAAAAAATATATATATATATATATATATAGAAATAAGTAAATTAAATCAATTGAAATTACAATATAATTGGATATAATAAAGTTATAACGTTTTTCCAATTATGCACATAGATAAAAGAAGATTACAAAAAAAAAAAACGTAAAATATATTATTCAACATGCAAACACGTGTTTTTCAAGTCAGAACGTTTATTTCAATTAAGTAAATTTAGCGCATTTAAAAAAAAATATTAACTATTTAATTTATACTGTCTCATTTAATATAAAAAAAAAATATTGATTTATTATTTTCATGTATGGATTTTTAGTTTTATTTTAAGGGCACGTAAAGTATAATTTTTTTATGAGAGAATAAATATTTTCTCTCGAAAAAATAAAAATTTGAAATTTTCATTTTTAAAAAAAATTTTAAACTTTGTGAAATAATATAAATGATTATAATAATAATAATAATAATAATAATAATAATAATAATAATAATAATAATAATAATAATAATAATAATACCTAATAATAATACCTAATAATAATACCTAATAATAATAATAATAATAATAATAATAATAATAATAATAATAATAATAGAATAATAATAATAATAATAGAATAATAATAATAATAATTTAATTTTTGTATAAAAACATTTTAATATTATTTTTTTTATATAATTTTATTAAAAAACGAATAAGAATTCCTATTATCTCAACTACTGACGTATCGCGTACCTGTTTTTTTTATAAAAGTATTTATTTTAAATTCCCGTATGTTTCAGATATAAAAAAGTGTATAAAAAATTCCTCAGTCAAACGGAAACGAAGAATGTCCTGAACACGTATAAGGAAGTTTTTGACTACACTGAAAAAAAAATTTATTTGATTCAAATACCGGTGTATTTGGTTATTATCAAATAAATATTTACTTGAATCAAATATTTCTTATTTGAATCAAATAAATGGTATTTGCTTCAAATACTGAAATATTTGATTCAAATACTATATATTTGATTCAAATAAGAAATATTTGATTCAAGTAAATATTTATTTGATAATAACCAAATACACCGGTATTTGAATCAAATAAATTTTTTTTTCAGTGTACTTAACAGAAAAAACAGGAAAAACAGTTCAAACCACAAGCGCTGTCTATTATTTGTATAATTTACTCAAAGAAGAGGTATAAACAAATTTAAATTATTTATAATTTATAAAATTTAACAATAGAATATTAAAAAAAAAAAAAAAGAAAATGCACATAATTTACAAATAATATAAAATAATATTGAAATTAAATTCTTTTTTTTCAATTATAAAATATTGATAAAAATTAAGTACTATATTGCGTCATTATATCAATAATTACAATAATTGTTTTAAAATGGCTATAAGGTAATAAAAGTTAATAAACTTCATAATCTAATTTGAATATTAATGAGCAATTATGTAAAAAAAAATTTACAGGCAGCACAAAATTTATCTCTACCAATATGGACGAAAAATGTCTATCCAATTCCTATGAAGAATATCACGGCTTTGGATTTTAATCTCAGATCAAATACAACGATATTAAAGCGATTAAATGGGGGTGAGAGTATATATATCCATTTAATACCTAAATTTTAATTTAACCAAATTATATTTATTTAATCAATATTTAACCTTCTTAAACGAATCAATATTTAAACAAATTGAATAATTATAACAAAATTCCTAGTTAATAACATTATTATAAAAAAAAAAAATTATATCGAATATAATTTAATGGGAAAAAAAATTACAGGTACACTTTTACGAAAAATAACGGACGACATAAAGGAAGTGCGAAGAGGAACATTAAAGCCTCCTGACCGTAAAGCCTTTTTCTTTTCAGCTCATGAATTAAATGTTGTTTCATTTGCTCGAGTATTAGGATTAAATACACCTGTACTACCAAATTATGGATCGACTTTTATAATAGAGACTCTTGAAAATGAAAATAATGACTATTTCATTAGGGTAAGTAACAAAATTATTATAATAAATTAATTTAAATGATATTTTTTTTTCAAAATTTCTTTTCTAAATTGCAGATATTTTTATGGACTGGAGTTACTGAAATGTATTTATCACAAACAATTCCCGGTTGCGAGGAAATTTGTCCCTTGGATGAATTTCTGAAACTGCTTCACAATGTTATTCCTAGTGACAAGGAGTATTACTGTTACGGCACTAATTCCCTAAATTCGGCTTCAGCTTTACTAGAAAATTCAAAATTATATTCCCTGCTTTTATTTACTTTTACATATCTATTTTCAATTTCTTTAAAATGAAAATAAATTAATTTAAATTCCTTTATTTTTAATTTTCATTCATAAAAATTTTTTTTTTATCTTTTATTTTACTGCGTTAATTTTTTATTTCAATTAAAAAAAATTAGAAAAAAAAATTTATTTAAATCAAATATAAACTGTATTCGAATTAATATAATTTTCTTCATATTTAAAACAAATATATAATTTAATTGACTGAAATAAAATAATTATTTTTGATATAAATAAATATTTCATTTTCAAATAATAATTATTTTAATCAAATAAATATTTCATTTTCAAATAATAATATTATTTTAATCAAATAAATTTATTTCTCTGGTGAAAATAAATTATTTTTAATACTATTATTAAATTATAAATATTCTAAAATATATTGATAAAAAAATTTATTTAAATATAAATGAAAAATAAGAAAAAATATAAAAAAAACGGACCATATATGTATATAAATGCATACACAGTGATAGGGAAATTGCCGCACAATAAAGTGTATGCTTCCAACGGGATTCATACACGATGTCAGTTAAAACGACTACATAGTAAACTTTTCATTAGTATCACAAATTATAGTTATTATAAACACTTCCTTCACCGAGATAGATATATATATATATATATATATATATATATCCTGTACGATTATTTTTTTCAATTAAAAAAAAAAAAAAAAATTTAAGGTACTTTTTTCAACGTTCATTGCTTTTATAATATGGTCAACATATATATGAGAAAAGAAAAGACTTTCCATTCCTCTTTTCGTAAAGAAGAAAGACCCTGCATCTTTTCTATTGCAATAGAATGTCTTCTCATAAAATCGAAAATAAAAGAACGTCTTTCGCAATTTTCCGTCATTATTTATAGAGGGTAGACTTATTGTCATGGCGAGATTCATTGCGGCTTTTTTTTTTTTTAAAAGAAGATTTTTCTTAACTAAAAAGCGCGTTACCAAAAGTAAAACTTAAATTATTAATATTTAACTTTGACTATTATCAAATAAATATTTACTTGAAACAAATAAATATTTACTTGAAACAAATAAATATTTACTTGAACCAAAAAAAAATATTTTCTTTAACCTAATCAAGTATAACCGATTATTTAAATCAAATATTTTATTATTTTAGTGAGTGTAAATTTCATGATAATTAGCAACGTTTTTATAAACGAAAACAAAAAAATAATTCAACAATTATCCATTAATTTTGGTTAAAATTAAAGTTATTCGGTGGTAACTGGTTTTTATATAAAAGTATATTAATTTCTTGAAAGTTTGTGCAAATCAAAATTAGAGATAAATATTGACATGAAAAAATATTTCTATTTTAATTTTTCGTTTTTGAAAACGTTGCGAACTTGATTAAATTTTAATATAATTTTTAAAAAATCATTATTGTAGGACGCAATATTAAAATAGGAGCGGATGCAGCATCTTTTCTAAAAAAAAAAAAAAAACCCACTATATATCATTTCGTAATAATCATGCATCGCGAAGATACCACTCACCTGAACGTTACTGATATATTGCACAATTTAAAATATTCCTATTGCAATTCTTCCATCTCATACATTCACAAGTATCACCAATTTGCACACATATAATTACTAATCATAATTTATTCATCTATTGTGAATTACTCTAAATAATAAAATTCTATTTACAATATAAACATATACTTATATATGAAAAAATTAATTTTAATTAAAAATTATTTTTAATTTTCACTTCCAACTACCATTTACTAATATTTGAAATAAATAAATTTTTAATTAAAAAATAATTATATTAATTAATAATAAATTATTAAATTGTGAATAAAATAATAAAATATTATATTATTTATAATAAAAATTAATTATTATATAAAAAAATTATTTATATAATTATTAATTAATTATTATATTATTATTATTAATTGTAATAAAAATTTAAGAAAAAAATTTAGACAAGTTTCATTTGCAATTTACCGCTAAGTAACACAATAAAGGAAGATTTTACTATGGCAATATTCAAGTTTCTATATCGTGAAAGTTGTGTGTGTGTGTGTGTTTGTGAGACTTTTTTAAAAAAAACACGCAGAATTGTTCAAGAGAATATTTGCTTGCGTGTGGCAAGGACGTGTGCATTCCATAGACGTCCCTTTACGGTTTCTACAGGGTTAAAGGTGTTGGAATAAAACTGACATAGGAGGGCTTGAAACATAATGTTATGCAGGTCGCGTTTACCTCTGTTCCACAAGGGAACCGCACCACGAGAGAAAATTTTAACTGAGGATTTGCGCTTTTTTGCATTTAAAAAAAAAAAAACGAAAAACGAAAAACAAAAAAATCTATGAATCTCAAATCAAATTTTTACAATATTATGTGTGCCAAAATAAAATATGACAATATATATATAAAATATTTAAAATTTCCAAAAAGTTTTCTAATTCAAATTTTTGTTTTCTTTATAAAATATATAGTAAATATAAAAATATTTTAATATCAAACAAAACAAAATTATTAACAAAACGAAAATTTTTAAATATACCCGTGTGGAAAAGTGATGTGGGCCCCCAGCGGGGGCCCTTATGGATCGCCCTCATGCCATGAGGGCCGCATATGGATGATCCATAGGGGCCCCTCATGGAAACGACATGCTCATCGATGAGGGCGCCCGCATGGGCGATCCATGAGGGTGCCCCTACGGGCGCCCTTATGGGCCCTCACGTTTGCCCTCATCTTGCCCTCAAGTTTGCCATAATGTTTTTTAATCAATAATATTAATAATAAAAGTTAATTAATAATAAATAAGCTTAAGTTATGAATAAATAACATATTTATTTAATAATTATTCAATTTTAAATTAAATTCTTACTCAAATTGAATTTATTAATTAACGTTCTAATTAATTAACTGTCGGATATAATTAAAAGTAATAATAAATTAATTAATTAAAAAATTAAAAAATATTTAATTTATGCATACTATTAACGGATATTTTCATTTTTCAATTAATTCATACATAGAATTAATGATTAAACGCAAACCTGAGAAATAAATAAATCTAACGCATGGGGGGAATCGAACCTACGACCTACGGACTATGAGTCTAACGCTTTACCAACTACGCTACGTACGCTACTTCAAAACGAATGCTAACTTCTTGATGCTATTTAAACTTCAAAAATACCTAACAAAGAAAAGTGCTTAACATCATTTAGTTAAAGTTAAGATATTAAATTATATTTTCCAATCAAATGCAATTTATAAAATATAATTAATTATATGCTTTATGATTATTATCATGAATCATCTCAGGCGAATTTTCAAAAAAGTGTAAATATATTTTTATTAAAAACGCGTTATTCGTTGTTTTGAATCATTGGAAACATTCATTTTTTGTTGATAAAAAAATATTTGATTTTTGGACTTAGAAAATTTTGCTAATCGATCATGAGGGCGATCCATGCGGGCCCCTACGGTGGCCCTCATCTATTTTGCCATAAGTGTGAGTGTTATTTTCAAAAAAGTGTAAATATATTTTTATTAAAAACGCGTTTTTCGTGGTTCTGAATCATTATAAACATTAATTTTTTGGTGATAAAAAAATATTTGATTTTTGGACTTAGAAAATTTTGCTAATCGATCATGAGGGCGATCCATGCGGGGCCCCTACGGTGCCCCTCATGGATTCGCCATAAGTGTGAGTGTTATTTTCAAAAAAAGTGAAAATATATTTTAATTAAAAACGCGTTTTTCATTGTTGTGAATCATTATAAACATTAATTTTTTGGTGATAAAAAAATATTTGATTTTTGGACTTAGAAAATTTTGCTAATCGATCATGAGGGCGATCCATGCGGGGCCCCTACGGTGCCTCTCATGGATTCGCCATATGGATCAGCCCTCATGGGCCCCCGCCGGGGGCCCCGAACTCTTGAGGGCAAGATCGTGGCTTTTTCCACACGGGTACTTTTCTAGAAAAAAAAATTAATTTTTTCTCCTAATTTGTAAAACATTTCTCTGCCTTCTTTTTTTATATATTACTTTTATCATATGTAAAATACCTACGTGAATGACACTATGTTACATCATACACGCAGCCTTGACGTTACATTACTTATTAGTCATTTTTCCACATAAAAAAAGTGAATAAAATTTTGTTATTTAAAAAAATATTTTCTAACTAAATATAATAATATGTAATATTTTATTAAATAATTATAATTATTTTTCAATAATAATTATTATTTAACTAATATATAATATATTCTGATAAAAATCCAATATACCCAATAAGAAAAATATCCACAAAAAATATAATATTAAAAAGAAAAACTTTTTTTTGAAAAATTTTATGTCATCTATATTAGTGAAAAAATTCGTAAAATTCGTGCTCCTTTTTCGTATTAAATATAAGTTTACGGTATTCAAGATTCCAGGACTGGTTTTGATGATTCCCTAAATAAAAATAACAACACTAACCATCAGATTAACGGGACAAATTCGACAAAAGTTCCTAAATCTCAAATTATTATTATTATTATTTACTCAAGGTCATGAAAATATTTAAGTCCCTTTTGATTTCATTCGATAATAATCAAAATATCAATATCGTGTTTATAACTTTTTTTTTCTTCTAAAATAAGATACCTATTTTTACTTACTTGGTGCAAAATTTAAAATTTTCTCAAATTATTTTCCATTATGAGAAAAATAAATTGAATAATTTAAAAATTTAGTGAAATTTCAAAAATATTGAGAGAAACTGTATTATTTTCTCGGTAAATGGAATAATTCCATAGAGAGAGAGAGAGAGAGGGGGGGAGGATAATTAATATTAGTAACTTGGGAAGGAAAACCACTAAGTTAACAAATGTTTATTAGTAAAAATCATTGGGGAATACTTGTGTTTAAATGTAAAATACTTGTTGGAAATATGTTTATACATTGTGTACCGGAAGTTTTAAACTAAATCGTTATTTCTCTCTCTAATGTCTGCAACAACTTATCACGTACAACCTTGATATACATATATATATATATATATTGCCAGCTGATTTTCACGCGTATAACTTCGACCCATTTTACTCAAACGCACGTGCATTCAATTCTTTCAAATTTTTTCAAAATCGATTTTATTGCAATCTCGTTACTTTTTAAAATGACATTCTACAAATTATCACAAGCATTTTATTCGCTTCGATGCATCGGAATCCAACATTATACTGACTACACTATTCTTATTATAATCGTAATAAATTTTTTTCATTTTTACATTAAAAAAGAAAAATATTTAAATCTACAATCAGAAAGAATATTCTAAAAATAAACTAATTTCGTAATTCATTTGATAGTTGGA
Source organism: Leptopilina boulardi (assembly GCF_019393585.1). Taxonomy (NCBI): domain Eukaryota; kingdom Metazoa; phylum Arthropoda; class Insecta; order Hymenoptera; family Figitidae; genus Leptopilina; species Leptopilina boulardi. Next base: position 1,525,891 of record NW_026137806.1, on the reverse strand, counting down.
ATGATGAATCATAAAAATTCTTTTTTAAAAACTCTAGTTTATAGAGTTTTAAATTTTTCTATAATAATAAATTAATAATAAATCATTTTATAAAAATTTATATTGTAATTTGAAAATACAAATTTTTTCCACTTGCAATTTATGAAAATTGTTATTTTTTTTTTTTTTAAACATAGACAACCGACAGAAGCAATTAAATCACAACTCACTTCTATTTATAATCACACTGAGAATCAGGTAAATGATTATTTATATTTCATTTACAAAGAGAGAATTATAAAGAGAAAAGCGATAAGGATTTTTTTTTTATTTTTTTCTTTTAAATGAATTTGCGAAAAAAATATTTCAAAAAAAGAGAATTCATTGATGAATAATGGGAAATAAACTGAATAATTTGAATGAATTTAGAAAAACGTGTTTAAATGATGAGCCGCCAAGCTGCCGCACGTCGCTAAGCAGCATCTACTGTCACTTGAGGCCCCCGTCGAGGGACTTACAACAGGTGCCAGGAGAGACACTATACAGACAGGTGCCCCTTTTCAATTTTTATCCCATCGTCAAATTGTTATTATAATTTCAAAAAAAAAAAACATTTCCAAAAAAAGCAAAAATTGCAGGAGAAAATAAGAGAAGATATTCCAAATGTGCGACTAATACAGAAAAATAGAACAAAATATAAAAATTGACACATTAGAATTTATCAATTTTATATATTTATATATAAAATGAGTTCGAGCCAACTAAAATGTCACCTGAGTCACATTAATGCTAAAAATGTTTCTTTCACCATTTTCTTTTTTTTATCTTTACGATAATGTGTATTTTTATGCGAAAAATATCTCTTAACCTTGTTATTAAAGGCAAAAGAAATATATATATATATACGAGAGAAAATGCATTTTGTTCAATTTAAAGAAAAAAATCTTCTGTAAAATTCATATAATTTGATATTCGGAAAAATTAATTATTATTTTCGTTTAAGTTCGAAACGAAAGATTTTTACTTGTAAATTTGATCTTTTAAATTCATAATTACTTCGCACAATAAATGAAAATCAATATAAATTAAAAATAATTCAACACTATAATTATATTGTATAAGAAATAAAAAGTACTTACCAAATGCCAATAATTGTAGATTCTCACAGCGAAATGATTGTTTTTGTGTTCTTATTCTCGTTCTCTGAAGACTCATTTTTTTCCTCTTCCAAAAACACTGTAAAAAGAAATAAATATTAATAACAATTATAATTTAATTCCATTGCGAATGAATAATTATTCATTATTATTAATAATTATTTTTTAAATAAGCTATGCTCACTAGACAAATTACTTTCAAAAATTAGAAATTATGACAAAAATTGAGAAAATTTGTTTTCAAATTGTGAACGATGTTCATAAACACCAAAACACTGTGAAATTTGCCGCGTGTATTTTAATTTTGAGGTTATATCACAATCGAAAGCAAATTTCATGAATTATTGCAAATTTTTATATTTGCCAACAAAAATTATTTTCAATTATCAAACTTCAGGCAAACTGAAAGTAAACTGTATTGAATATTATATTATTCACGTTATTAATTATTAGAATTACTTTTTTTTTTTTTGGTTCACGAAATACGCAACACTTTCAACTGTCAATTGTTATATACAGAAATTACCTAAATTACTAAAGTTTCTTACAGTGCTACCAACTTAACTCTAAAGGCATTTAACATATTATATACATATATATATATATATAATATTAATAGTACAGAAATTATTTTATAGTTAATACTAATTTATTCATATTTTATTATATTCAGATTAATATTTAATAAATTATTCATTTCAATATAAAGGCATATGTATGTAGATGCAATGCGCCACCTAGCAACAATGACGCAAAGTTTGGTAACTGTCGAAATTTTTTAAAATAAAATTATAAGATTAAATATACTAATCAATTAATTTTAATTAAGTTTATTATACGCTGCGTCTATTCGTCCGGACAAAATAATTTTTGATAATTCTGTCCGTCTACGTATATTTTAAGGAAACCTTGGAGGAGGAGGGGGGGGGGGTCGGAAATGCCCGAAAGTATTCTGCGAACAAAATCGGGTGGATATAGACGGACGTTTAGACACTTTGTTTATTATATTATACATAGTACCTATAAAATAATATATTTTTTTAATAAAATAAATATTTCATACCTATAATTCTCTTCTTCTACTGCAAAAAAGTGGAGGAAATCAGTGATTGTTGAATTAAAAACGATTTTAAAAAAATTTTTCGAACCGACGCAGATCCTTCCTTTAAGATGTCCAGAATGGAAGTGAGCGTGCGCTGTCGTGAAACTAGCTTTTATACTACGACCTCAGCTGCCGTGCGCTGATTGGTGGGGCCACTTTCAGTGGTACGCTGATTGGTGGGCGCTATGGTCATGAACATCTATAAATATAGGCTGTTTTTTTACGGTCACTTCAGTAAGCAGTGGAATCTTCAAGATGGAATATCTGCGCAGCTTAAAAAAATATTTTATTTCTTGATGGAACTGGACTGGATTGATTATATATATTAAAAGATCATAAATCGACGAAAAATTTGTATTTTTTTTTTCATATTCTTTAAATAAATATATATACTTTTTTCAAATTAATGAGGGAATACTTCAGACATTAATTGATATTCTCATCACAGTGTCGCCATCTTGTTAGAAGACTTGGTATAGTGTACTGAAAATTAAGCCTAGATTATTATAACAATGCAACAAAGTAAACGAGTGAATTTAACAATAATTTATTGAATAAGGGGAAATATTGATAAACAATAAAAGATAATTATTGTATTGTTACAAAATTTGAAAAAATAGATAATTATTAATGAATTTTCTTTCTTTTTTGAATTTCGTCTATATTTTGGTAATCGGCACAATCATAAATGACCTTGGAAATATTGGCTGTCACTCGGTATATACTCACTCTTTTTGTAAGGTTATTTTTTCCATATTTATTCAGAATTCATAACCCATCATCTCCGGCAGTTAACCTAATTCGCGAATAATGAATTCCTGCTGCTGATGCTGTCCATGCAAGAAATAATTATCATACGAAATAAATCCAAATAATTTTATTTTCATTTTTTACTTTATTTCCAACATTAGATTTATAATGTAACTAATAAAAGATTTTTTTTTTTTTCAAACAAAAAAATTGAATTTTACATAAATATTTATATGCAAAAGAAATACATTAAAAACTAATTATAGTGATTAATTTCAAATGTTGTAAAATTAGTACATGGAAATATAATCATTAAATTATTATATTACGAATGGCAAATTTTCTTTGTTCTTATATGATAAATCAAAAAAGTATTTTAAAACTAGATCTAAATTGATAATTTTTTTTTTTCTTCTGCTATTAAGAAATCTCATAATTCCCTGAACTAAAATATTGTCTTGATATAAATTAATGAAAAATGTTGATATAAACAAATTTATGTATATGTTATATACAGCTAAAGTTTTTGATGTTCTTTGCTGTAAATTATATTTTAAAAAAATGTATTGATAAATTTACTTTTTTTTTAAATTAAAGAAAAAAAATAGATAAAAAGCACTTTTTTTGCGATTTTTAATCTTCAAATAACGCCCTGTGAACTGCTCCTAAACTAGGTTGAACATAACCAGTACCTCTTCTAGATCTGAAATTAATATTTTATATAAATTTATAATAAATCACAATAAATAAAATTTAAATGAAGACTAAGAAGTTTTTTTGTTTACTCTGTTAATGGTCTGATTGCCGGTCCAGTAGGATTGTTTCTTGGTCTTGCATTAACCAATAAACATTTCATAGGATGACCATCAAGTTGTCTATTGTGATACGTCTCAACTGCTTTTGTTGCATCTTTTAAAGTCTTATAAATAACTTCTGCAGTACCAGGACGCACTAATCGAGACACAAGAAGTTCTCCAACATCTTCGAAGAGTTCCTACAAAAGACAATTTTTTCTTTTAAATAAAATCAATTTAATATAGTAAAATAAATATTATATTCATACCTTAATATCTTCTTGAGTGACATTTGGTTGTAAATTTGATACTACAATTCGATATCCTGTGGTGTGTGTTGTTATCATTTTTTGCTGAAGCATTCCAGTATTTCTCGATTTAACAGGTGATGTGTCGAGTCGTGCTTTTATTCCAACTTCCCTATGATTTCTAGAATCATAATATTTTCCATCGCCAGCATTATCCGACAGAATGATTCTTGATTTTGATCCAAATGACCAATCTTCCTTATACGAATTATCATGTTTCACCTGAGAAAGAAAAACAATAGCAATCAGCATTATAATTTGTCATTAAAAAACAAAAAATAAACAGGGTGGCCAGCCAATCGAGAGAAAGCCGGAACTGAAAAAATAATCCGAGAGATTTTATGAGTTTTGTGATTCGCGCAATTATTCGAAAATTGTTTAACTTTTAACCATTTAAAAATTTCGTGTTAATTATTTCAAATATATGAGTAATTCCACGTGATATTGAAGGATCTATCCTCAGATTCCTTCTATACTACGTCTAATCAAATTCTGTGTCAAAAAAAAAAAAGAATATTAAGTATTACTAAAAATGATATAAAATATATTAAATCTCAGTAAAAAATTTTTTATGATTACTATAAATTATATTAAATTTCGTAAATATTTACTAAAATTTGAAATACATTTCTTAAAAACTGAAAAATATTTTCAGAAGTATATATTATTTTTTGTATCAATATTTCCCATTTTTTACACGTTTTTTCTAAATTGAAAAATGTTTATTAAAATGTCTGCTATACATAATAAAATTTGTTATATTTTATTTCAATGTACTTCATAAAATTTAAATTTTATAAATTTTCATCGAATGCTTTTGGTGTTCATTATTTTTTACAATTGCATATTAATATAAATATAATAGATTTATGTATAGAAAAAATGTATTTTGTAAACCGGGAGAAATCTTTAATTTCTAACGGGAAAAAAACCGGGAGGCAAAAATTCTAAAAAATAGTGGCCACCCTGATAATTTTTCTTTTAAATATTTCAGAAAAAATATCAAAACAAACATTACCATTGAATTGTGAGCAATAACTTTAAAGTCCCTTGGTCTCTCTGATTCTTGTTTTCTGACTATTGAATTTTTTCCTAATGAACCCGATGGTTTAACCCACGTATATGGTGTTGCTGGTTTAATATTAAAAACCGGAGGCGGAGGTGGAAGTGAAGGTGCATATTCATTATTAACAGTTCGTCTTAATGGCGGTGAATCCATTATAAATTCTAAAATCAAATTAAAAACATGTACAATTAAAAAAAAAAAAAAAAAAAAAAAAACAAGTAAAATTAAATTATATAAACTATTAAAATGTTTTTTTCATACCATCATCATAATCGATTGATATGTTATCAACATAATGTGGTTCCAATGGTGATCTATATCCAACAGTTCTCCTTGGCGATTGTACATAAGTATTTGGCACATTATGAGAAATATCATTGAATTGTGATAATTTATTTGTTGAAAGTGAAATTCTACCATTGCGACCTGTTTTTCTTGCAATCGATAAAAATGGATCGATTTTCTTTAATTGTGTCGCACGTAATTTATCAATTTTCAATCGTGCATCACTTTGTTTAGCAATTTGTGCTAATTTATCACGTGCATCAGTCATTTTTAATCGATTTTTTTGAATTATTTTAAATCTAGCATCCGTAACACCTCCATTTCCACGTCCACGAATTGATCCATTAACACGAGCGCCTCTATTTTGTGTAATTCCACGACCTCTCGTTGGTATTGTTCCATGACGATTTCTAATTTATACATATTAAAAATTGTTTTAATTGAAAAATAAAAATTTTATACTTTTAAAGAACATACCTTAAAACAATTTATTATAAACAAAAATTAATTACCTATAAATTAAATAAAAACACAAATTTATAAAAAAAAAATAATAACAAACCCAAGTAGAAAAATAACCTATAAAAAAATTCATTTCTCCCAAAATTAAAGGTTATGATAAATTTTTGAAAATCACAAAACTCACAGAGAATTTATTACAAAATTTGACCGATTAACAATATTATAAACTAATTAACTATTTTTATTAAGTTTCACTATATAAAAAAAAAAAAAATTGATAAAATTGACATAAAGTTGTAATCAAACAATATTTCTATTTGCAAACGTGGAAATTGTTTTCAAACATTTAAAAAAAAAACTATTTTAATTTAAATAATAAAAAAATAATTATATTAGACAACTAAAATATAAATATTAGAAAAAAATAAACACTTTTCTTACCCTCTGCCTCTCATTGCTGATGGTTTTGATTTTTTAATTATGTCATCCAAGCTCATTCCTGTATCAGCCATGCCTTAATGAAAAATACTCTAAAGACAATTTTCATTTATAAAGAAAATTGTTTCGACACTAAAGAAAATCAAAAATTAAAATTAAAAAATAAAAAATTGTATAATTATTATTATTATTTCTAAATAAAAGTATATTAATAGCCACAATAATTAAATATTTATATGAAGTAAAAAAAAATGGGAGTCTACTCCAAACAGGAAGTGATATTATTTTTTGGACAAGTTTCTTAATAGCGCGAGCGCGAGAATTAAAAATTGTAATAACAATAAATTAATTTAAATATAAATGTTAAATAAACATAATGAGAGAAAATCCTCTAATATAATTGATTATGATGATTTAATTTTCTTTTTAAACTATTTAAAATTTTTCAATTCTAATGATCAGTTCACAGGGTTCTTGTTCCTCTCTCTCTTTCGTACAGTTTAAAAGCAATGAAAAAGACAAAGAGAGATATAGCAAGCGTGCCAGGGATGGGAAATGTAGAATATTTCATCGTTAGTTGGTTAGTTTTTGAAAAAAATAACCAATCAACGAACGCGTCACAAATGCCAACAAGAAGCGTCTTCTTTTTTCTTTTTAGTATAGTTTCCAAACTCTGTGTTTACAGTTGTTTGTTTACTGATTGTTTTTTCCTTTTTTTTTTCGTAGATAGTTAGTGCATTTTTTTTTTTTTTTTTAATAATAATTGCTTTAAATTAGTTGGTAGATTTTTTCACAAAATAAAAATTATAAAAAAAAAAAAATGACTTGTGAACAATTAACAAATGCGACGGATGAGGCAGAAATTGAAGAATCTCCATCATCAACGGCAAAATTTGATGTGATTGACATGCCTTCGAAAAAGGCAACAGTCTCTAATTATGAAGTGTTTATTCTTATTATGTCAATAGTTACGCATATTACTGATATTATATTTGATATAAATGTTGCTTGCCATTATTTTTATATCAAAGAATACAATTATTTTGCAAGTACAGTTATTGTCATTTTAGTTCCATCTCTCATAAACAATGCCGTTAGCTATAGAATGCGTCAACAAGATAGAGAGGTAATTTTATTTCTTTTATTTTATTTTATAATCATTGTGTTAACAAATATTTCTTGGCACACAGTGATTTGTAAGCAATTTTTTTTTTTTTTTTTAATATTTTTTAAATACCTACTATTTTTGGAATATTTTTCTATTAATAATTTCGCGGGAATGTGCATTTTTTTAGTTTAATATTTTTTTTTTTTAGAAAATTTTAGAAAATACTTCAGAGGAAAAACAATCATGGAATTGTTCGAAAATATTTGGAAATATTTCGTCAATAATATTTCAAGTTGCTCCATTGAGACGTTATTGGACTGCCTTGAAATATAGTTTGGCATCACGAAAATGTCAAAAATTAGAAGACACTGCTGGACAGAAGCAAAATTATTTAAAAATGGTGAAAGAAAATCAAGATATTGCATTGATAACAATTTTAGAATGTTTCTTGGAAACGGCCCCACAACAAGTGTTACAATGTTCAATTATTTTGACAAATTTTCGAGGCGAATTTTCAATTACTTGTAATTTTCAAAATTATTATTTTCACTTTTGACTTATATTAATATTTTTGAATTATTAAATATGAAAATTTTCAAAGATATTAAAGGGTCATTTATAAATTGATAATTTAGAGTTTTTAATTATAATTTCTTTTTTTTTTAGTGGTCCACCAAATTTTATGTATTGCCAGCTCGTTTATTAGTATGGGATGGACAATGGCATCGTATAATCGCAGTATTCGTTTAGCTCAAGATGATAAATTAAATATTGGAAGTACTGGAACTATTTTACAATTTTTGTGGCATCTATTGATAACTGGTAAGTTTTTTTTTTTTTTTGCTTTTGTGTGAAGAATAAAAAAAGTATTAATTAGAAAATATTTTTTTTGTTATTTTTAGTTTCGCGAATAATAACATTTGCCACATCATTGATGCTCTCAACAGTGGGAAGTGTAATTTTCATTGTTGTACATTGGTTTGCAATGACAACATGGATAATAAGAGATTCTCATGGTACAACGGAATTTTGCAGAAATCGTGAGAAGCCACCGCACGCAAATTTATCTTTAATTGAACGTTTTAATTCGACATGCTTTTCATTTTTATTTGGTTTTATTTACAATTTTGCGTACGTAAATTTTGACGACAATAGTACGTACATGAGACATTTTTTTTATTATACTGTATGTATTATTGAAAATATGATAGTTTGTACTATTTGGATTTTAACACCATCAGTTCGAACTATCTGTTTTTGTTTTAATAGCATGTGCTATCTTTGTGCTCTTCCAGTATTTTGTCTTCTTCCTTATGTTTTTGGTGTTGCAATAATGATAACTTATTATCTTTTCTTTCATCCTTCTAAACGACAAAAGGTTTTAAATGAACCTTAGATGTTTATTTTATATAGTTAATCCAACAATGCTATTAACCCTTTCTTGCATAGATTTTTTTTTTTTTAAGTTTTCTTTTTTTAGTTTATAAAATATAGTATTGAATTTATTATATATATTGATCGTATTAAATTTATTTTATTGAATAGTATTAAATTTATTGATATATAATTAATATTATAGCTATTATAATATTAAATGTATTAATATATTTTTATAATAAGTGAATAAGTTATATTATAAATTATACGACAATATTATTATTTTTGAGAATTGTAATTTACTCATTAGAAAAGAATTAAGTTATTTTACATATATATACTTTATGTAAATTTACAATTCTCTAATTTCCGATAAAAAAAAAAAAATAGTGCGTTGACTTTGAGAATGAAAATTAGGAAAATTTCTTAATGTTATCTCATTTTTGGAAAAAGCAGTTTTTTTAATAATTCCAAACTTTTTATATTTTTTTTGTTGTGAATTTATCACAATTTGTATTGTTTACAAATTTTTGAAAACATTTTATTTTATTTTTTTAAGAAAAGTTTATTATAAAAATTTCCCAATCAAGAATTGTGTCTCAAAGGGTTTAGAGCGATTTGTCAACATTAATACTCAATTTATAATGTACTTAATTTTTTTTCCGAAAGTAAACTGTGTCTTTCAATGCGATCTGTACAAGAAAAATCGAATCTTAATATTCGATATTATTTTAATTTTAAGTGAGGAAAATATGACTGATTTTTTTCAATATATATTTTGTAATAGATTTTTTCTACGACTTTTTTTTTATTGTATGTATATTTTGTATCTCCATGAAATCGGTGTGATAATAAATAAATTTGTACTTTTTATCACAAAATTTGCTTATATTGTGTTTTTTTTCCTTTAATCAGAAACTTTATTTATCAGCAATAAAAAATTATTTTCTAAACATTAATTTTAGAAAATAGTTATGTTACAAAAATAGAAATGTTACATTACCTTTTTTTGTTGAATATTATTGAATCAGTGATTAATTAATAATATTTGGGCAATAAAAAATGTTTCTTTAAAAATGAATAACAGTTCTTAGGCTGAAAAAAAAATTAATTGTTTAAAATTTTCTAAAATTAAAAATAATAATTAATTATTAAAAAAAGAGAAACTCACCAATCTCCAGAATGAAGTAATTTAAAACCCTCATTAATTTTATCCAATGGTAAATTATGAGTAATAAATTCATCTAGAATTAATTTTTTCTCTTGATAATCTTTAACAAGTTTTGGAACACTTTCTTTTGATTTCCAACCACCGAAGGCAGTTCCTTTCCAAACTCTTCCAGTTACTAATTGAAATGGACGAGTGCTAATTTCCTGACCGGAAGGAGCTACACCAACAATAACTGAAGTACCCCATCCCTTGTGACATGATTCCAAAGCAGCTCTCTGTAAAAAAAAAAAAATATTTAAATTTAAATATACAAGTGATTTAATTTTATTTAAAATTAATTTTCAAAAAAACTAATTTATTACCATTGTTTGAACATTTCCAACACATTCGAATGTATAATCAAGACCTCCGTCGGTCATTTCCACGAGGACTTCCTGAATTGGTTTGTTGTGATCTTTCGGATTAACAAATTCAGTGCAACCAAAAACTTTCGCTGAAATATGGACAAAATTAACAATAATGTATTTAAAAATTAATGTTTCAATTTTATTAAATTATTTCTTTTTTAATTGTAGTTGAAATTAATATGAACCTTTTTCAAATTTGCTGGGATTAATGTCTACGCCAATAATTCGAGTTGCTCCGGCAGCTTTACATCCAAGTGCAGCGGCCAAACCAACGGCTCCTAATCCCCAAATTGCGCAACTACTTCCTCGCTCAACTTTTGCTGTATTTAAAGCTGCTCCATATCCAGTTGAAACTCCACAGCCAAGAAGGCAAACTTTATCCAATGGAGCAGTTGGATCAATCTTTTTTTTTTTTCACAAAAAAGAAAATTAAAATTTATCGAAAAAATTGTTTAATTTTTTTTCTTTTTCATTACCTTAGCAAGAGAAATATCAGCAACGACAGTGTATTCAGAAAATGTTGAACATCCCATAAAATGAGCGAGTATTTTGCCTTTGCATGTAAAACGTGAAGTTCCATCAGGCATCAATCCCTTTCCTTGAGTCAAACGAATTTTACTGCAAAGATTTGTTTTTGGCGACTTGCAAAATTTACATTCTCCACATTGAGGAATATAGAGAGGAACCACATGATCACCTATAGAATAAGAAAAATATTTTAAATATTAAAATTTCTCAAATTTGCTATTTATAATTATTTTATTATAAGCGATACATATATATATGTTAATAAAAAAAAAATTACCCGGCTGAAACTCGGTAACACCTTCGCCGACACTTTCAACGATTCCGGCACCCTCGTGACCAAGAATACAGGGAAAAGTTCCTTCAGAATCGAAACCATCTAAAGTATAAGCATCAGTATGACAAAGAGCATTATGTACAACTTTCATTCGAACTTCATGTGCTTTTGGTGGAGCTACTTCAATTTCTTCGATTGATAATGGTTCCTTTGCTTTCCAAGCAACTGCAGCTCGACATTTGATAACCTTTAATTTTAAAATAAACAATATTAATTACACAAAATTTCATATTTCTAAATAAAAGTGGAAAAAAAATATCCAAAGCCTTAATAATATTTCGAAATTAATTAATTAAAAGAATATATATATATCTTATCAAAAATTAATCATTTTTGTTTGAAAAATAACATAATTTCCTTATACATTTTTAAATTTATAATTAAGCAAAAACAAAATTATAATTATCTAAATTATATTATATTAAAATAAATCCACGTTTTATAAAATAATTTTGTTTCTATTTTCATCAAATTATCTAACGCAACAAGTTGTTTTTGTAAATTACACTAAGTAGGACAAACGATAAGAAGAGAAAAATTATATAACTATTTATAAACTATGCGATAATATATATTTTTAAAAACTACAAATTTTTAATTGCAGAAAATTAGAAAAATTCTTTCTTACCTTGCCGGTCATGTCTGTCATGATGGTATTTTGTAGGTTATTAATAAATTATTAATTTATAAGTAGTCCTGATAAGCTGCTTCTGTGCTTATTTAAGAATGAATGAAATCTGCAACAATTAGATGACAATTGTTACAATACAAATTTTGTTATAATAATAATAATAATAATAATAATAATAATAATATACTAAAAAGTCTCAAGTTACTTCTCAACCCTGTTGATTGCAATTTTTGTAACTGTGAACCACTTTTAATTGCAGATAAAGTAGATAATGATTACACAGTTGGTAATTGTAGGTTAAAATCCTATATTAAAAACGCCTCGAAAAGGCAGCAACAATTTTCTCTCCTGACAAAGCCGCCAAAGAAAATAAAACAAAATGTCTATGTGTTGTGCACGTGAGTATTTTATAATTATAACAAATTGTCTAATAAATTTTCATATATGATTTATAAATCAACAAATTGAATAGTTACTCCAAATAATTTCACAGCTTTATTATTACAAAACCTAACCTCAAACTTTTTCAATTCCTCACATATTATAATATAACTTTGTTTAATAATTATTATGAATTTAATTATTTTACTTTAGCTCTAATTCACTTGATATTAAATCTATTTAAATTTATCAAACTGTCTAAACGTCCGGCTAGACGGACATCAAAAAACGTCTAAACGTACGTCTATATCCACCCGACTTTGTTCGCAGAATACTTTCATGTATTTCCGACCCCCCCCCCCCTTCCTCCAAGGTTAAATTTATTCAAAAATTGTAAAAAAAAAAATAAATAAATATTAATATAAATTACTTTTTATTTACATTTAAATTGAATATTAAATAAATTTTTCAGTTTCAAATGAGGTTCCAGAGCATCCTGTCATTTCACCTGTATCGGGAGCAATATTTGAAAAACGTCTAATTGAAAAATATCTCGCCGATAATGGTATTGATCCAATTTCACGTAAAGAACTAACAGTCGATCAACTTATTGAAGTGAAAAGTATGTAAAATGATATTTTATTAATATTATAAAATTAAAAAAAAAAGAATGTTTTTTTTTATTATCGTTTTTATTTTAAATAGCAACGCCAATTGTAAGACCTAAACTGGCAAGTGCCACATCAATTCCGGCTATTTTAAAAATTCTTCAAGACGAATGGGACGCAGTTATGCTTCAATCATTTACACTTAGACAACTATTACAAACGGCACGTCAAGAACTTTCGCATGCACTTTATCAACACGATGCCGCATGTCGTGTTATTGCAAGATTAACAAAAGAAGTAACAGCAGCACGAGAAGCTTTAGCCACATTGAAACCACAAGCTGGAATTACACAACCAACAGCTATACCACAACCTGTAAGAATTTCATCTAAGTGATAAGAGAAATAATTTAATTAAATTTTGTTAATTATAATTACATTTACAGGCTGTGGCAGCAGAAGCTGGTGGTGCAGCTACACAACCAACAGAACAAGCTGGAATTACAGAGGAAGTTATACAAAAATTACAAGACAGAGCCACCGTTCTCACTCAAGAACGAAAAAGACGTGGTCGATCTGTTCCTGAAGATCTTCTTCCAGCTGATAGTATTCGCAATTTTCAACTATTGGCCAATCATCCTGTATGTTAGAAGAAAAAAATAATTTATTTAAATTTCATTTATATTAAAAAGAAATTTTTTTTTACAATTTAAATCCTCATTTTAGGGTCTTCATTCGGCAAGTACACCTGGTATTCTTGCTCTCGATATACATAGTGCGGATACAAGTAAAATATTAACTGGTGGAGTTGATAAAAATGCAACAGTATTTAATAAAGACACCGAACAAGTGATAGCTATTCTTAAAGGACATACAAAGAGGGTAACAAGAGTTATTTATCATCCTGAGGAGGATGTGGTAATGACAGCATCGCCAGATTCGACTATTCGCGTTTGGAATGTTGCAACAAGTCAATCAACACTTTTATTAAGACATCACGATGCTCCAGTTACTGGATTATCACTACATCCAACTGGCGATTATTTACTTAGTTCATCGTTGGATCATTATTGGGCATTCTCTGATATTCGAACTGGACGATTATTGACAAAAGTATGAAATTTTCAAATGATAATGGAAAAATACAATAAATATTTCTATTTAGTTACATATATGAGGCATTTTACGTATAATGTCCTGAGTTAAAAAATTGATTTCTCAAAAATTATTATTATTTTTTTAAGGTTGCAGGACAAGCAAATCAGCCATTAACAACTGCACAATTTCATCCTGATGGTTTAATTTTTGGAACTGGTACAGCTGATTCGCAAGTGAAAATTTGGGATCTCAAAGAACAATCGAACGTTGCAAATTTCCCCGGTCATAATGGGGCGATATCTGCAATTAGCTTTTCGGAAAATGGTTATTATTTGGCAACAGCTGCTGAAGATTCTTGCGTGAAACTTTGGGATTTGAGAAAATTAAAGAATTTCAAATCATTACAACTTGATGAGTCTTATGAAGTTAAAGATATTTGTTTTGATCAAAGTGGAACATATCTCGCTGTCGCTGGATCTGATGTTAGGTAAATTATAATTTAATTTTTTGTTCTTTTTCCAATTCTTTTAAATTATTTAAATTTCAATACAATATTATTTGTTTTAGAATCTATTTATGTAAACAATGGCAAGAACTTAAAGTGTTTAACGATCACACGGCAACTGCAACTGGCGTTCGTTTTGGAAAACACGCTCAATATATTGCTTCAACTAGTATGGATCGTACGCTTAAACTTTATGGAATACAATAAAATAATATTATTATTATTATTATTATTATTATTAATAATATGGATTTTACAATTAATGCAACATTCATTTTGTGTATGTAATTTTTTTTTATACATCAATTTAAATATATTATATATATAATCATTTGTCATTTATAAATAAATTATAAATAATTTAAAATTATTTAGGTAAATTAAAAAAATTACCTTAACAATATTTTTTTTTCCGGTGATAATTTTTTCTAATTGAAAATTAAATTATTTTCATAATTTTGAAATTCGCGCTAAGAAAACCTTTTCTTTTGGGGGGGGAGGGATATTAACTGATGGTAAAACAGTATGTTGGAAAAATTGAACATTTATTGATTTTCAACCATAGTTGAAAGTAGAATTAATTTAAAAGTATATAACTCAATTATGACAATTTTGTGAAGTGTATTAAAGTATAAATTAATTATATTTTACACTAAATTTGTGTTGAATTAAAAAGTACAATCATACTTTTATTGTTTTCTCGCTTTGTGTGTCTTTATGGTCACAGAAAAACCAAAGATGGCGAACATTAGAGTCGGTCGGCTCCTCATGTGTTAAAATTTCAACGTTTTTTTATTTTTTTCAACTTTATTAATAATAAATCTATCTATGTTTTAAACAATTTTAGAAATTGATTTTCAAGTTTTGTGTCTTGAATTTTTATTAAATAAAGAACAGTGTGTCAATAATATTATTGAGCCAGTTATATAATTAATCCTGCGAGGAATTCTCATTTCCTAACCTATTTGCGGTTTGTTTGGGATTTAACGAAACAATGGCAATGAGTGAAGATTTTAATTTTTCCGAGCTCTGCAGACTTTGCTCATTAAAAAGTAATCATCAACTTCAAATATTTGACAAGGAAGGTGAACAGCGGCAATTACTTTTCAAAATACGTTCATGTATTCCTGCAGTGGTGAGTTTTTTGTGGCCAATTTTTTTTTTTTTTTTCATTAAAATATCAAGTTACAAAATCGCAATAAAGATTTAATTTTTGCTTAATAATATAATTTTAAGTAGCTAATTTGAGTGTCTTGTTTATTATTCATTGTTTGTCTTTTCAATAATATGAATATTTGATAGAAAAAATATTCTTATACTTTTTTTTATTAAAAAATTATATATATATTGTATTTAAATATTTTTAGTATATATTTGTACTTCTTTTTTGTGTATGTTTTTAATTAACATTTTTAAATTCCTTAACTGTATAATTAAATATTATAAAATCATCAGTAACTGATATTTATTTTATTTTAATTGTTTGATTCAATTTTTTTTTAAGGATTATATTTATAAACAATACAATTATAATTAAAAAGACTAAAATCGTAAGTAAAATATTTTTATTTTACAGAAAAAATTTAGTTTAAATTAAATTACAAAAAAAAATTAATTAATGTTGTTTTTTAAAATTATTTTTCAGATAACAAAAGAAGATGCACTTCCAAAAAATATTTGTCAAAGATGTGTCTACAAATTGGATATGTTTTATGAATTTCGTGTTAGTTGTATGACTACAGAGACTGTTTTAAAAAGTTATGCTGACAGTATAAAACATCTTGCTGCAGTTGTAAACAGTCAGGTGAGAGTTTCATTTTTATCTAGTTTCTCTTAGAGTACTGTACTTAAATTATAAAGATGCGAAAAAAAAATAAAATTATTTACACTTGAGAGAAATAATTTAAAGCAAAAGAAGAAATAATGACTCGAAAAAGTTTCAATCGACAAATTTTCATCTCTTACAAGTTTAAAAGTCTTCAGATACAAGGGCATCTCTCTGAGATCAATTCTCAGAGAAACCTTGATTGTTTTTTTTCCCCTTTGGCTTTTTCTTAACCTTCTCTTTTTCTCTCTCTCTTAATTTTCACCCCACTTATTTCTTCAGGTAATTCTCAATAATTGCGAATTAAACTTTCAAATTTCGTTTATAAAGTACCTTAAGCACACTCAAGTATATTTCTTTTTTGTTTCTCAAAAGCTTTAAAAAGATTTGAAAAATTAATTCAAAATTCATTTTAAAAAAAATAGTTGTAAATAATTGAAAATTTACTATTGAGATTTGAATGTTGAGAAAATTGTTTATTTATAAAAATATTTTGGTAATAATTTTAATATAAAATGTGTGAGAAATAAAATTTCTTTTTCTAGACAATATTCCAGAAGTTAAGGAACTGAATTTTTATGACATAGGTTTTTTTATATATATATATATTGAATCGAAGCATTGTCTGATCTTGGGACAATTGGATGTATGGAGTATTCATTTATGAAAGAAAATAATGAGAGAGAAAAATTGAGAATGGATTGAGAGAGAGAGAGAGTGAGAGAGAAATAGGAACGAGTTATGAGAGCCGTCGCGACGCTATTGATCGACGCGACTCGACTCGACCCTGCGCGTCGCTTTTGCAACAGAAAGCGAAAGTCAATTCTCTTTTCTTTAGTGTCTAGTCTAGTCCTGTCTCTCTCTGTTAGCTCGAATTATTGCAGTTCACCTCTTCGCTTTTTTTTTTTTTTACATCGTCTCATTGTCAGTCTTTGTCTTCTCCATATTCCTTGCATTTTCTCTTTCCCCTTCTCTTTATTTCTCTCTACACTCTGTTTATTCTCTAACTTGTTTCTTTTAAAAAAAAAAAATTTTTTTTACCCCCCTTTTTACATTCGCTGTTCTTTGCCAATGCATAGGTACAGGTGTATATCTGCTTCTTTCACATTGGCGAGTAAAATAAAAAAAAAACAAAAAATCCCAGCATCGTTGAAAACCTGTTTCGTTCCTACTGAAAATTGAAGGAGAATGAGCTAAGGAGGTAGAAGAAGGGTTTTTACTTTTTGACATTACTCGATCATGACGAGGGGGAAAACAAGATTTAAATCCTATTGAAAAACAGTTACTTATAGAAAAAAAAGTCCCGAAAACAGTTTTTTTTTTGATATTTTTTTATAAAATATTTTGATAAAAATACCGTTCTTGGATTTTCTTTTTAATTTTTAAAAGAGGAAAAGAAAATTTTATTTTTCATATGAATTCTAATTTTTATTAATTGCAAACTTGAAAAAATTTAAACAATTTTCATAATTGAAATTCTTCTCTATGTATGATTTCTCGTTTGTAAAATTGGCAAAAAATTGAAGTTCATTTTTCTCTTTAATTCTGTAAATAAAATGACAATTTACTTATGTGTATATATAAATTATTGCATATATGCTTCTTTCGCGATTTTAATTCTGCGCTTGCTCTCTCTCTCTGTCTCTGGAAGTTCTCAATGTCAGTGTCAAGGTCAGCGGGCCGACGCACTACAGTCGATTGTGGCGGCACCAGAATCACCAACGTCAGGAGCAACGATCAGGGCGAGACACTTGAGCAGTTAACGATTTGATACAGAATCTCTCGCACAACATTTATTGTTGCCCCGAAAATTGACTCTGGAATTTCATACTTTCCCTTTACATATATCTTTAATATTTTTTTTTTACTCGATTCAACTTTAAACTTGAAATATTTATTTCTTTAATCTTTTCAGATTAAATAATTTTACAAAATACACGGGAATTTTGTCGCAAAAATTTCCTTCTATTTTTTTTTTTTAGTAAAGATTTGCTAAATTTTTGCAATTTTATTTATATGACAAAAAATACAGCTACCGTGTATTCTTCTCTTTCTCTCTTCTAAACCTTTTCTTCGGAGGGGGTTTTTTTTTCTTCTTTTTTTTTTTTTTTTTTTTTTTTTGCATCTTTGTCCTCGGCCAGACTCCTCACATCCTTCTTAAAATTCCCCTCTCGCCCGATAGTGTGTATATGTGTTGGAGGTGACCGCACGTCTTCCTCTCTTTTCGTTGCTGTCGTTTTCCCTCGCGATCTTGGCAATGGATAAAAATCACTGAAAAAGTATCCATGAAAAACGAGAGTGAAATTTATTTACTATTTTCAATTTGTGTACGCGTGTCGGAAATAAAAAAATTCCCAAGTAAAAAAATAAAAACTTAACAAAGTGAATTGAAAGAATTGATTCAATTTGTTTTTCAAAATTAAATTGAACATTAATAGAGAGAAAATGTGAAAGAAATAGTAGAAAAATATTTTTCTGTTGTGTGTGAATTATGTTATAAATTGTTCGACATTTATTCAATAATCAAAAAAATTGTGAATAAGAAGAAAATGGATTTTTTCGAAACAGTATTTATATTATTTACTATTTTTAAAATAGTTTTTGAATTTTTAAATAATATTTTCCCCATATAATTTCTTATTATTAATTATTAAAGTTTTTTTTTTTATTCGAAAAAAAAGATACTCTTAAAATATTGCCAATATAATTGAATCTCACAGTTAAATTATAATATTTTTAGTTGTAATTGCATTTTTGGAATTTTTAAATTAAAATTTCGTCTTTCTTATTTCTTGATATAAGAAAAAGAATTAAAAGAAATTTATATGGAAAAGAATTAAAAGAAAATTTATCACGGTGATTTTTATTTCATTTTCGTTAAACTTGTTGTATTTCAGAGTAGAGTATTGATCGTTTATAGTCGGAGCAGTAAATTTCGCGTTTCAAAGAAAGAAAAAAAAAAGATTAAATAAAGAAAGGAAGCCGTAGGTCATTGTACGACATAAAGTGCGTTGGTGGCTTAATGCATTATTTACACTTTTACGACTTCTTCAAATTAATTTTACTCGCACAAGTTCTTTTGTCCTTTCGTTTATTTCTTTCTTTTCATCGGAAGGTTTGAAAAATTAAAATTCCAAAATGCAATGATAATAAAATAAATTTCAATTTAAAAGAAATCAATGTTATTTATTTTAAATAATTACTACTACTAATTTCGAATATATTCTTTTTTTTTTTGGTTTTAATTTTCAAAAATGTATTAAATTAGTTGTATTTTAATAATAAATTTTTTTTCCTTTCTTCTTTTGCGATAGATTGGAGAGAATAAAGATAATAAAATGTCGAATGGTACACAACAGCAACAACAACAACAGAGAACAGCTTATGTTGAAGCTCATGCTGTTGCTCATGCTGCAGTGCAACAACACATGGCGCAACAAGCCGCACAGGCAAGGTTAGCTGGACCAGGACCTGCTGCTGCAACACCACAACCACCCAATCCAACCTTCACTTTACCCGATGATGGTCTTGGATATGACGATGGAGTTCGTGTCCTTCGTTCCATTGGAACCTGGTACACAATACTCATTAAAAATTTCTCCTTAATCATTTATCTAAGACGAATTTCCATCTCATTTCAAATCAAACTCATTAATTTATTCTTCTTTCATTTCTATAAATTTTTCTCACAGGCGAATTCTTTTCTTCGATTCTCAATCAATGTCTCTTTTTTTTTACAGATTTTTTTAATCTTGCTTTTTTCTCATTAATTAATAATATATTGTAAATTAATTGTTATTTTTAAATAATTTTCTTTTCTGTTTTTTGTAATAATAATTTTGAATATTGTATGTAATTTAAAATTTTTTAATTAGGTCTCCTGAATATTCGGCAGCGATGCGACCAACAGGAACAATGCCCGCTTTTCCCGGTTCAACGGAACAACAATTTGGAAATGGCCGTGCACCGACAATAAATCAACCACTGCGTAATGCAAACACTATTGGAATTCGACCGGGTTCTGTTTCAAAGGCAACGAATACTGGCGAACCAACAACGAAAGCATTTGCCTGCACAGTTTGTGGAAAAGGACTTGCACGTAAAGATAAACTCGTTATACATATGAGAATACACACCGGCGAAAAGCCATATTCATGCGAAGTTTGTGGTAAGAAATTTCAAATTTTTATTTTTCATTAAATATTTTGTTGTAAGAAAGAAAGAAAGAAAAAAATTATTTTTCCTAATAATTTCTTTTTTGAATTGAAATTTTATTATGTTATTTTTCTTGTTAGGCAAAGCCTTTGCTAGAAGAGATAAACTTGTCATTCATATGAATAAATTGAGGCATAGACCGGGTGTAACGCCACTATCAACTCCTGCACCTCCAACTGTTGAGCAACAACAACAACAGCAGCAACAACAACAGCAGCAGCAACAACAGCAACAACAACAACAACAGCAGCAACAATCTCGACAAGATCCAATTCATAAATTAAAAGAAGAACCAATGAGTTGGTCCTGTGAATTATGCGGTCGAGCACTCGCTACTAGAGAAGAATGGACGCAACATGCACGGTTAGTAAAAAAATTAACTTTCTAAAATCTTTCTTTTTTTCATTGAATAAATCAAATTAATAATTAAATAATATAATTTTGAATTTAATAAAAAAATTTACAGATCACATTTAGAGGCATCGGTGCCACCGCAACATGCGGCACCATATTTTGCAGCATCAGCAGCACCATCGCAACCATATACGCCCGATAGAAATTTTTGTCCAATGTGTCGCATTGATTTCAATGATAAGGCTGAATTTATGTTTCACGTACGTTCACATTTTGAGCCACATGCACAACAAACGGGAACGCAACGTTCAAGTTTAAAACAAGGCAATGATCCTGCAACTGCTGAATTAATTGCACGAGGACTCGTCGATCCTTCTGGATTATGCAGCTAGAATTTTCCCCATTTAAAATCCACGATGTCGATCCGTGTCTTACCATAGTACAACTTTAAATGACACATCTTGTCTTCACACATGATTTTTTTTTCTTTTTTTTTTGCATAGCTTGGTATGAAAATTGTGATCGTAATTTTAATTCTTGTCTTTTTTTTTTAAAAAAAAAAGGATACATCAAGTAACGATTTTTATTAATCTTAATTTTAATACTTGTTTGACATAAAAATAATTCGAAAATATGTATTAACTTTCTTACATATGAATTTTGATTAGTTTTAGTTACTTGCGTATCCTTCATCTTTTTTTCTTTTTTTTTTTTGCAATTTTAAAACAAAATAAGAGTAATGTAAAATTTTATTTTTTTTCCACTGTTAATTGTATTTTTTTCAGAGTTAATAATATTTCTCTAAATCTAAAATTTTATTTTCTATTTTATCATTTGAAATCATTAACTATTAACAGTGGAAAAAGTCTTTATTAGAAATATTCATTCGCATAATAATTTTTGACTTCCATTTTTTAATTGTTATTTTCTTGTTTAAGTTTATTTGATTAGGTGCGATTTTCACGTGATTGTCCTGCCAAATTTGATATTTTCGTTTAGTGAAAATATTTCAGTTAGTATAAATTTTTGAAAAATTTTCAAGAAAAAAAAACAATTTGTTTTCATAAGTGATTTTTGCGACGCAAAATGAAAATCTTAAAATGGCTGTTTATACGTGAAACTCGAATGCACCTTCCTCTTGTTGCGGTAGAATAGAAATCAGTAGACTTGATTAAGAATTTATAATTGATGTGCCTCCTATTCTTGAATTACATTAACATTTATAGATGTTTCAAATTCGGTCGTGATTTTTAACATCTACGACCAAAACTCCGACTGATATTTAGAAATAGTTTGTTTTTTTATATATAAATATACTATATATAATCAAATACTCAAGAGCAACAAAAGACTTACTTGTTTATGTGAAGTTTTTAAAAATATCTTCGAACAATTTTTTGCGGGAAAATAAATCTGTAAATTCAAATAATAATAATAAGAAATATAATACTGACAATATTTCTATTAAACGATTTTTAATTCTATATTGTGATACAAAAGACTTTTGATATGTTCCAATTGAGAAAAAAATTTTTTTAAAACCATTTTTTATATTTACAGTGATTAAAATAATAAAAAAAAATATCTATAAACGACATGTTTATAAAGTAGGAACAAAAATATTTTATACACTTTCAGTAATTAATTAAAAAATGCATGAAATTTTAATTAGAAAAAATTGTAAACCGAATTAAATAAGAATTCTGTGATATTTAAATTTAAACACAATTTTAATATGTTTTTAAAATATAATTATGTTATAAAACATATTAAAATAGTGTTTTTAAGATTGATTTAATTTTCATTATTTATATGAAAATTTGTATTGTCCAGTAATTAAAAAAAAAGAATATTTTTGAGGAAAAATTGCTGGAAAATAAGCAAAAGTGATTTAATTAGGTTTTTTTTAAAAAATATTATGTAAATCGATATTACTTCGTGAATTTATATAAAGAAAATGAAATTCGATTTCGACAATGAGCTTTTCTCTTTGGAACTTTTTTTTTTTAAATATAATATAATATACTTGACTGCATTTTATATTAGAGCATGACATATTATTTAATAAATAAGCGGATCGGGAGGCACATCGACATATACATATTATAAATTAATGTAAGTTAGAATTAGAATTAATGTTTCTTTACACTTTTATTCTTGTCACGAGGATTGAACGTTCCATTGCCTCTAATAGCTGTTTTTTTAGACTAATTTTTATACTGTTGATGTCACGCGCAGCTAATCAGAGCCAGTATGAAGTACTACCGTAATTATTACACACGATGTATACTCAACTTTATAAATAAATATTATCGAACTATATATAAAAAATGAACCATGGAATCATTGAAAAAAAGAATTACATATTAAAAAAAAAAAATACAGAAATTGCTAAAAGTAGAATTAAAACAAATTTTTAAAGAAAAAGTAAGAAAAAAAAAATTGAAGAAATAATTTCAGAATTTTCCATAAATAGCATTTGAAATTATTCCATAATCAACTTTTCGTAAAAAAGAAGAAAATTATCATATAAAAATACGAGTGATTATAATTTAATTTTTATTAAAAAAAAAAAAAAATTAAATTCTTTTAGTGTAATTACAGGAGAAAATATGTTTTTAAGTGGATCGAATAAAATGTAAATTATACAGGATTTTAATATTGGAGGAAGAAATTCATTTTATTTTTAGTATTTCATCGATAATAATTGCTTTATTTTTATATGAAAAATTTTTTCTACAATTTTTTTTTTCTTGTTTTGAGATTGATAAAGAAGTCGTTGAGGAATTTACATATAACGAGGTGTCGTTGCATCCTGTGATGAATAATGCATGAGAGAATGTTTATGAGATATCGAAGATAAAAATAAAAAAAAGAAGAGAAAAAAATTTTTTTAAGAAGAAATTTCTCCTCATGTAAGGTTGTACAGAGTTCCTGATCCTCAAAAGGTGGTTTGCCTTGTGAGAAACCGAGTCACGCCTTTTTTTCCACAAAAATGGTCATAGGCGGTTCTCTGATCTCTTATCTGTATTGTTTATTTATTCGCAAATTTATTTACTGTATTTTTTTTTTTTTATTTTAATATAAACATTTTATCAACTTTTTTCTTTTTATATTTATTAAACAAAAAGGGCAAATTCGAATTAAAATAATAAATAATTTTTGAATAATTAAATAATAGTTTTCAAAAGGAAGAAATTTGAAATTTTTTTTATATTATAATAAATTGATTTTCCTTACAGCGACGTTTACTTTCTCACCTTTGTTAACCTGAAGTTGTACCATAATTTCGAAAAAAAAAATTCATTGCGCCATTAAAGGAATTCAAAAGGTTACCAGATGAAAGTAAATCGATTTAAGTATACCTAAACAGAAATCACATTTCACGACTAAACTTGGGAACCATCACACAATGAGAAGATTATTGTTATACATAAACTATTTTTCTTTTACTGCGCAATTGGAATAAATTTATTAACAAATATTGAAAAATTAGACACATCAACAAAATCGTAATTATTTAGAATTTATATTACATTATTTTAATTTCAACATCGATTCATTCAAGAATGTACCGAGATATATGTGGTAATTGTAAAAAAATAAAAAAAAAAAAAAATGAAAAGAATATTCAAAATGCCATGAGAAATTCGTATTAAATGTGGGAAATAAATTTTATTACCAACGCTCTCGCGGATTAATATATTAATATTTTTTTTTTTGAAGATAAATAAAAGTTTTTTTCTGTTTTTGTATTTTGTTAATACCAATAGAAAATTTTTCATGGCACTATATGAACTCTGAATATAAAAATAAGAATTAAAGGAATTAAAAAGAAATTTCTCTTTTCAATTCGTTTTTTTTTTCTACATTGAATTTTTTTTTACGTTTTGCTAAAACTATAGGAAAATCCATCGGGTGTTCGATTGAAATCTAATTTTCCAGGTGGATAAAATCTTTTTGGTGCCGGTGTTGTTAATTGATTATTATAATGTGATTGTGGCTTAGAAATGGCACGATATTCCGAAACAGGAGCTGGCGTTCTATAAGGAATGGAATTATATGATTTTTGATAATCTGATGGAATATATTGTGGGGTTTGATATTGAAATGAACCTTCTGATTGATATGGTTGTGGTGGTTGATATTTTCTTGGTTGATAATTTTGCAATTGATATTGCGATTCATAATCCGATTGATATCGCAATGATGAACTTGCATCATTATTATGATATTTCAATGATGAAATTGGTTCATTATTATGATATTTCAATGATGAACTTGGTTCATTGTTATGATATTCATATTGAAAAGTAATTTTTGGTTCTAATTTTTTTGGTGCCTCCACTAATGGTGCAAAATGTTTTTTTGATTGAAAACGAGAATCATAAAATCTCTCTTTTGGAAATTGATAATCGGGGGGATTATATTGAGGAAGTGGTACATATTCGGGTTGTACTGGTTCAGGTGGAATTTGAGGTGGTGCCGTTGGTATATGATCACCTGATGCCTGAAAAATTAATTTTTTTTTAGAATTTATTTTTAAAAAACAAAAATTTATAGGAAAATTAAAAAATCTTTTTTAAAAATATTTTTTAAATATTAAAAATTATTTTTTTTTTTTAAATTAAATTTTCGTACTTGAAAACCATTTTTTCCAGCAGTGTAAGTGACGGTTCTTCTTTCTCCATTGGGATCAATGTATGAATATGATCCTCGACGATTGCCAAATTCGTCACTTTCTTCTTTGAATTCAACACCATCTTCTTGTTTATATGAAGCTCCAAATGTACCATCTCCTGATAGATAACGAGTGTCACTTAAAATTGCTGCATTTCTCGGTGATTCTTGATAATGTGGATCTTGAGATTTTCCAAGGCCCACAACGCTCACTAGAAGCAACTGTATTTAATTTTTTTTTTTTTTTTTTATTACAAATTAATAAGGAATCGAAGATACACTTTTTTTTGACACTACTAAAATTTATTTATTAGCATTTGAAAAATATGAAAATTTAATTAAAATTTTATAAATAACACTTGTTCACATATCACAAAATTGAAAAAAAAAAAATTTTTTTTATAAAAATAAATATGTAACTTACGAAAATTGTTTGCATATTGGTATAAGAATATTGAACAAGAGAATGAAGTATAATGCTTGAGAAAATAACTATTGGGGCATTTTATACATCAAGTGAGATCCCTCGTTTCTCAGGATCCCACAGGAGAAAGGTTTTTATACGCCCTCTCGTTTTTCATATATATATATATATATATACATGTTAAATTATTTCCATAAACATTTTTTTTTCTATTGAAAATTTCACAAAAAATTTTATTTAAAAAAAAAATTTCTCAATTAAACTTGAAAAATAATTATGAAAAGAAAAAAAAAGCAGAGGTTCATAATGATTTTCCAATGAAAATTTTTTTTCGTCAATATTGGAAAATCGTGGGAAAATGATTATAGGAAAAGCATTATAACAAGGAGGTCATATTTTGAAAGCATAATTATTGCAAAAAAAAATCATTATAGAGAAAAATAAATTATGGAAAAATGATAACTGATTTTTTTTGGGGTTTTTTAATATAAATTGAGAAAAAAAGTGATTTTTTTTTTGAAAATCTATTTTTGTTATTATTCAATTTATTTAAAGTATTAAAATATTTATTTTTTATAGAATTTTTTTTTTTTTCGAAACCAGTCGTTCACCACACCTTCGAATGACTCTACGAGCACACATATCGATGATTTTATATATAGTCGTGAACTGACATTTCTTTGATACCAATATACGAATACCAGACCTTTTGACTTCCTTTGCCATTTCTATATGTGTGGAGAACGTTCCTTTGAATTTTTATACAATAGGAGAAGCAACCATAAATGGTCGCACAAAGTCTTTGCAATTTTATCATATATGTATATATATATAAAAAAACATAAAAAATAAATATTTGTTGATATTTCTCTTTAAAAAAAATGTTTTTTTCATAAAGAAAAAAAAAAAAAAAAAGATTTTAAAAAAATTTTATTATACAAAAATGAAAAATTATTCACAAAATATTTTAATTTCAAAAAAACTGATTTTTTTATTAATATAAATAAAACAATTATAAATAAATAATTTATTTTTTTTTTAGTGAAAATAAATAATAAATTAAATTTGTGTGAATGATTTATCATTCATTGGCAAGTAAGAATATAATGTAGAATTTCAACCACAATTGATAAAACTGATGAAACTTGGTTTAAGTCTCAGCTAAAATATTTAATAATTTTCAATTTTTTTTTCTAGAAAATACTATTAAATATTATTTATTTAATTTTTTTTCATTATTTCTTATATTTAAAAATATTGTTATTTTATTTCATTGTATTGTAATTTATATACAGGAGAATTTTATAATTTATTTTATTATATAATAAAAATTAATGTAATAAAAATAAATAATCTTAAAAATCGTCATCAAGACGATATGCAGAATAATTTAATTATGTAGATAAAAAAAATTTGCCAATTATTTCTGTCCTCGAATATCACATTTAAGGATTCAGGACTAATATATTGTCCTTATTTACAGATTAACAATTTTTTTTTTTTTTTATTGACCTTCTCTGATCTTTACAGTATATTTTTTATTTGTAACTTTAAATTAAAGGATAAAAAAATATAAATAAGCAAAAATAAATATATAAACAATTTTTCATATATGTAATTATTTTTACAAAAAAAAAAGCAATATTTTTTTATCTCAAACAAATTTTTCTATAAAAAAATAATGAAATTTGAAATTGTTCATTAATTAACAAAAAAAAGGAAAATTAAATTGAAAATGCGAAATATATTTATGGGAAATAACGTTTCGAGTGCATTTTGCATAAATATATATATATATATAGTCTAAAATGTGCATATCATGCTATTAATTCCCTGTAGAATTAATTGTTTTCCGGATAGAATTTCAACCTTCGCGCGAGATTAAATCAATCAAGCATCCAGGCACACACAGAGTCAATGTGTATACAATTAAATTTGAAAAAAAAGGATCATTGTATATCAGTCATTGTTTCCCATGAGGTCTCTCACGTTCTCGATGCTCAACCAGTGACAAAGAAATAAAAAAAAAAAAAAAAATCGTTGACGGATTTTATTATGCAAAAATCATTTTAAATACAATAATATTCTTTTTATACATATATTTTTCGCGCTTTATAAATCTAATTACAAATATATATGTAATATATTTGTAAGCAATTAAATAAAATATATTTTTCACACAAATTAACTTGCCTTGCACTTAATTAAAAAATTACTGTAATTATAGTCTCGTGATTAATTTTCATTTTTTTCAATTTTATATTACAAAAATATAATAATTTATTAATAATACAATTTGAGAAACAATCATTTTTTTTTCTAGAAAATCTGTAGAAAAAAAAATTTTCTTTTAACAAAAAAAAATGATTTTTTAAAAAAACATACATAAAAGAAATTTTTTTTTTTTTAATACCGCAACCATTTTACACTCGTAAAATATGTATTTCATGTATGAAATTCATTTAGATAAATCAGAAAAAATGTAATTATTTTCGTATGTATTTTTTTTTTTTTAGTACATATTACATAATTATTTTAAACTAATCTAAAACGTGACAATCATTTAAAATTATTTATGAAAACAAATGTGATTGAATTCTTTATTTGAAAAAAAAAATCTGAATAAATACGTTAAACAAAATGAGATTAAATAAAAAAATATTTTACAGTTTACTTTTTTTTTATTAATAAAATATTACAAAAAAAAGATTTCTTTTAAAAATTGGAAATGTGTATACGAATTAATATATATATTTTTTTTTTTACTGAAGTTAAATTTCAACATTCAGTTTCGTATTGGCATAAATGTGGGGACCAACCTTCTAGAATTGAAAAGAAAAGCATGTTTGTTTTGCATTTATGCAGATCTCGACCAAGAAGTTGATACTTTTTTCATCTAAATATTATTCAAATTATTCATGAATGTGCATTGAAAATCGTTCAGAAACGACTCATGTCAGTCAGAATGTCTATAACTGTTGAAATATGATTTATTTTTCTAATATCTGGAATTTAAAACATTTTCAAAATTTTCTCCTTCATTTTCTAATTTATTATAATATTTCTCGTAAATTCCAAATAAATATTAAAAATAAATAAAATTTTTTAAAAAATATTTTCATTAATTTATTCATAATATTAATTATTTATTCAATGATAAATAATTTTTTATAAATTAAAGGAGAAAAATTTTATTATAAAAAATAAAAAAATGGGAAAACATTTTTTTTTCTTTCTTCAATAATCAAATTTATTCTAATTTGGAATAGTGAATTAAATTAATATACAGTAATAAATTTCAATTCATTATATAAGATTTATAAACAATTAGAAAAACGGTAGATTCTTTTTTTTAAAAAAAGTCAACATTCTTTTAATAAAAGTAAACCAACACGTGCCACCGTTTTACAAGGTTCTTTCATTATAAAATATCAAGCTTACGGTATTTAATTGAAAAAAAAAATATTAATTACTCCAGGGTGATTTTTTTTTAAATATATAATATAAAAAATAAGTCAAATTATATTATTTTTTATTTCCCATTTAAAAATTTTTAATATTATTTTTTCAAATTTTTATTTAAATTTTCTCACTAAATGAAACAGTTTTTTTTTCTCTATTTTTTTTTTGTCAATATAAATAAATAATTTTTCGACAAATTGTTTCAAGGAAACGAATATTACAAATATATATAAAATATATGTTTAAAAATTCAATAGCAAATAGAGGAAGTCTCATATTGACATTTCTAGGTTTCTTGCAAAATGATTTAACACCACAAATCACTAACGAATCGGAAGGAAAATCAATGTCGAATAGATGACCTAATTTAAAAAAAAAATGTATATAGTATCCTCATTATAATTTAATAAGATCAATTAAATAAATTTCATTAAAATACTTCCTTCAAACTGTATTCAATTTTTTTTTTATTATAAATTATTTTATTTCTTGTATACAGTTAATTTAGAAGTTATCAATATTTTCAAAAAAAAATTCCAACAAAATATTATTAAAAAAAATTATTATTAATAATAATTAATAATGATAATAATAATAATAATAATAATAATAAAATATCAATACATTTTGTTGCATCTACTAATTTTTTTTCGATTAAAATTTCGTGAAATCCAGTAAAAAGAAAGAATAATCAAATTTGACAAAAAAAAGTTTTTTTTTATTTTTTAGTTTATTTTTTACAGATGAAAAAAGTATTTTTTATAATTGTATAAAAAACCTTCTAGCGTACATGCTATTTAGTATATAGACAGTGAGAGGATATAATTAATAAAAATTTTATCTTTCACATTCTATATAAATATATTGCAAGAGAGAAAAAATTTCACAACATTGACACCTTCATTTACCTGAGGGCTCAAATGACGCACGAAACAAATTAATGTTTCTCTAATTTTTTTTTTCAATTTTCTATTAATAAATTTAATTTATTTAAAATAAATAAAATTTATTTTTAATATTTATTACAAAAAATGTCTAAATGATAAAAAAAATTTTATTTATAAAAAAAAAAGTATTTCGAAATCCAATTATCAGATCCGTAGGTGTAACTTGTTTTAATAATAATTAACAGTATATTATAAAAAGATTAATTTTCCACTTTTTCTCTGTGCAATCTTGGTTTAATAAAAAAATTCAAAAAAAAAAAAAAAATTTATTAAAAATTTTTTTTAGAAAAATAAAAAGATATTTTTTTCATTAGTTGATAAAAAAAAATGCAATTTAACAATTTTTTAAAAAAAAATAAAGAAGATATTTTTTTTGCAATCGATTTTTAGCTGATAAAAAAAAATGCTTGAAATATATTCTTATCAGAAGAGAAGGAATTTAGATAAATATTTTTAAAAATGAGAGATTCCTCCTTGGTATGATTTATGAGTTGTTCAATTTCATCTTAAGAAAATCTGTGTTTAGTTTTCCATTCAATATAATATATAATTGTTAAGAGGGGGAATTCTAGTCGATGGTTATATAGTACTTCACGCTCTCAACCTTTTCAGTATTGTCTCTTAAAGTATCAGGATTTCTTCATTTTCGGAATTAGCCTGAAAAAATTATATTTTTTTGCCGATTGTCGATTAAACGATAAGTCACGCGAGAAATTTATCATTTTTTTTTCTCTTTATACACGCGAGAAAAAAAGATATTTTCCCGTGTTTTTTAAAAAAAAAAGTGTTCATCTCAAAGTTAAATTTTCAAATATTTCAACTGGATTTGAAAATCATTTTTTTTTTTTTTCTATTTTCAAATAAAAAATAAGTGTTAATTTTTTGTTTTTAATCATACAAAATATAATATGTAGATTAAAAAGTATATTAATAAAATTATAACAATGGAAAAAAGGGAATAAGTGTTTAAAAAAAAATTCATTAAATGAATTTAAAAGAAACATTCGAATTTCATGGAAATTAAAAGAAGCCCGAAGAATTTTTCTGAGCGGATTAAGGAAAGTAATATTGAAATCGAGAGTGCGAGCGCAAATCTTGAAATTCATTTTTTTTCAGTTAATTAAAAAACAAAAAAAAAAAATATGCCTTTAAAATATAATTTTAATTTTTATACATTTTACAAATGTGATTTTTATAGTCAATCGCGTGTGTGTGATAGTTAAAATAAATTTAAAAAAAAAAAAAAAATTTCCCATCGCAAAAAAAAAAAATTGATTTTTGTGAAAATGCCACCACAAGAAATTTTCGGTATACCCGATTCGGAACATGTGTCAAAAACTGAAATATGTGATAATTTCACTGTAAATAATCAATGTCGAATATCGACAATTAGTCAAAATTTATCAGTGAAAAATAATGAAAAAATCACTAATAGTGAAAATAAAAAACAAAAGGACATGGATTTTGATGAATTATTACCGTACGTTGGTGAATTTGGATTTTATCAAAAAATTTTATTTCTTCTTATGATACCATTTACATTTTTTGTCGCATGGGTGTATTTTTCACAAATTTTCATTACATTAGTACCAGAGGAACATTGGTGTAAAATACCGGAACTCGAAAATCTCACAATGGAAGAAAGGTGAAAAAAATTTATTTTATTAAAATAAATAAAATTATTTAAATTTCTATAAATAGAAAAATTGTTTTTTTTTTTACAATAAACTAAATACTTGTTTAGATATTCAAAACAAGGAAGTATTAAAATTTCTATGTTAATAAAATATTTCTAAATAAAAGTTTTTTTTTTCCATTCTATCGTTTTGTGTGCCAAGGAAAAATTCATTCCAATTTACTCACGTGCTTTTGTTATTATTGAAACATTGAAAAGTACCTGAATTCTGGAAGGATTTAGAAATTTTTTTATTTAAGAATTAATTTTTTTTCTCTATATATTAATAAAAAAAAATTTTATTTAAAATCTTTTTTTTCAAATAATTTTTATAATAAATTAATTAATAATAATTTTATCAAAAAAAAAAAAATTCTGTAATATTATTTAATTTTTATTTTAAAAACTAAATATTTATTTTGATTTTGAAGCAAAAAATTTGTAAGTCATTAAACAAATTTAAATCAAGAAATGTATATCAAAGTGAAGTGATTGCAGTACTAAATGAGTTTTGCAATGTCGCATTAAAATTCACTGACACTAAAAGGGTTAAAGGCATTTATTAAATGAACTAACTACAATTTAATGTGTAATTTTCTCCTGAAGATAATTGGCATCTAAAAATTTATTTCTTAGCTCGACCATAGAGTAAAAATTTACTTAATTTTTTTTTCTTTTTTTTTTGTTTTTTTTATTTAATGACAGTAATTTTTAATGGATTTATTTTTCAAAACCAAATGAAAAAAAATAATTTAATAAAAACCCACTAAAAAATGATACTAAATTATTAATAATAAATAAATAAAAAAAAATATATAATATGAATAATAATAATAATAATACACTGAAAAAAAAATTTGATTCAAATAAATTATTTTTCAGTGTAATAATAATATAATAATAATAATAAATAAAAAAAAAATTACTAAATAAAAAAATAAGTAAATATATTACTTAATTAATATTACTATCATTTTGTAATACATCAGACTATAAATGAAAATCAATCATTCTGCAAATAGATATATATTTTATGTAAGATTTAAATAACAAGATTGAAATCTTGTAGTTATGATCAAGTTGAATGACCCAATATTATAAACTCAGAATACCTTTATATTTCTGTAAATTACATAATCGTTCACATTATGGAAATTACATTTAATTATGCATATATTGTCATTTAAATTTCTCAAAAATAAAAAAAAATTTTGCTTTTTATATTTTTCATTTTTTTTTTTTTTTTTTTTTTTTTTTTTTTGTAAAATCAAAACTATTACATTGATTCTATTTAAAGAAACTTCATTATTGTAAAATGTATAACAAGGCAAACGGATGTAAAAGTTCAAATCGAAGAGTTTACTGTCGATGATAAATAAAAACGAATGACTTGTATATAATTTAATAATTATCAAGATTTTATAAAAAGATCTATAATTAGCTATATTTCATGAGCATCGCATAAATATAGATAAATGTATAGTTTTAATTAAATATTATTCTCATATACAGTACGTGTTTAATAATTGTCAATTATATATTTATTAAATATATATATATATATATATATATATATATATATATATATATAATTATATAAATGGCATTAATTTTTCGAGTTATAAATTTTAAAATATAAAAAAATATTCTCAATTTAAGAATATACATGACTCATATATTTAAGATTATAATCCTTGAATTTTTTCTTTGCATATAATTATAAATATAATATTTTTTTAGTATTATAATATTTATAAAAAAAAATGAAAATTAAATAATAAGAAATAAAAAACAAAAATTAAGAAATAAAAAATACAAAATTAGAAAATAGAAATTAAAATAATAGAAATTCAAAAAATAGATTTTTTCTATATTTTTTTCTTTTCTAATATAGAAATATTTTTTTACTTTAAAAATGATTTATTTTATAAAAATACATTTGACGTTGCATTAAAATAAAATACGTGAATAGAAGAAAAAATTATATTCACATTTTAGAACATATTGACTTTTTTTTCATTATAATTGAAATCTTAATTAATTACTTACGATAATAATCAAGTATATAATAATTTAAAAAAGTAGAGAAAGTGATCTTCACAAGTCCTTGAAGGAAAATTATTTGACATTCTAATATTTATTATATTTATTATTATTATTATTCATTTATTAATAATTTATTTATTGTCTCAATTAAAAAATTCTATAAAAAATTATAATTATAAAATTGAAATTATAAAATTTTCATTATCGATAAATATTGTTTCATTGTAATATAAAATTTTTAATTAATTTTATAGTGATTATAATTAGCATTATTCATATTAGAAAAATTATTATAATTCCTTTCTTTGAATATAAATAAATTATTAAAAAAAAAACGATTTTGAAAACTAAATAATTTAGAGACGCGACAAAATTAAATAGTTTCAAATGGCCTTTTCTTAATTTAAAGGTCATTTTTTCGTGTTTTGTAATAAATTTGAAAAAGAAAGGAAAAAAAAAATTTTTTTTTTTTATAATTCACACAAATTGAACTAGTAAAGGACTTTAAAAGGTATTATGTGAGCGTTGGTGTGTGATTACATAGAAAGTCAGTATAAGTCAAGACATAAGACCTTCGCGTAATTGAATGTCGGCCGTTGAAATTACATCACTGATTTTACATTATATATATATATATTGCTATAAAGTAGTGTGTATTCTTTATGCTCGAACGTTCCTAAATTACATTCAATAATTTTGTAATCAATAAAAATTAATAATTAATTAATATATATATATAAAAGTTGCGAGCATGTAAAATTATTAGCAATACGCGATGCATTTTTTTTATATCGCAAATATTCCCAAATAATAGTTAAATTGAAATATGATTATTATTTTCAATTAACTTTATTTATTTTGATATTAAATTAATTTTTTTTAAAAATATATATATAATTAATTAATAAAAAATTTATTATATAAATATTAAAAAACAGGTTTAAAAAAAAAATATTGGAAATAAATACTTGAAACAATTTTTCAATAATATTTAATGTAAAGTTAATTAGAAGATTCTCGTTATTAAAGATCCTTGCGGTGTCATCATCGCTTTGATATGTATGTGCGAATATTGCCAGGATATATGGACACATATTAGTTCTGAAAAATCCTTCATAAGAGCAATGAGAGCGTGAAGGCGAAAATATATGCATACTTCATTCTATAATATCACACTTAAACTTCAATCACAAAACTTTGAGATTATTTTAATCAATATAAAAATATTTAATTTAAAAAAAAAAAAATTCTCTTCATCGCTCTAGGAATTTATGCAAATTTCTTAAAATTCTTTATCAAATAATTTCTAGAAAAAAAAAAAAAAAATAAAACAAAAGGAAATAATTTTCTATTTAAAGAGAAAAAAATTATTATTTTATTATTTATATTATATTTGTTTTTTTATTAACTAAGTATAATATAATAATTAAAAAAAAAATTCAAAAAAATTTGGAAGGAAATATCAAAAAAAAAAATTTTTTAAATAATAATTATTATTTTCTTGTATAGAAATTATTATTATTATTATTATTATTATTATTATTTTGATAATAATAATATTTTTTTTTTTTTTTTTTTTTGATAATAATAATAATTATAATATAAAATAATATTTTCTTGTATAGTAGATTATTGTGAAAACTAATATAAAATGAAAAAAGAGAATGAAAAAAAAAAAAAAAAAAAGAAAAATTTGATAATTACTTTCAGAGTAGCATTGGCCATACCTCGGGATCATCATGGTGATCACATAACACATTCGAAATGTTCCATGTATGACGTAAATTACACGGAGATTTTGGAAAAAGGAATAATTGTCGCCGATCCAAATTGGAATATCACACATTGCAAACATGGATGGGAATTCAATTATACAGTCATACCTTATTCCACCGTTGCAACCGAGGTGTAAATATATAATATATATAATAGTGAAAAAAAAATTTCAATTCTCTATTATTTTTTATTTGATAAAGAAAATTCTTTGAATAATAAAAAAATTTTTTTTTTTTGGTATAATATTTAAAAAAAATGAAAAAATAAATTTTTTTTTTGTATAATATTTAAAAAATGAAAAAATAATTTTTTTTTTGTATAATATTTAAAAAATGAAAAAATAAATTTTTTTTTCTTATAATCGTTAAACAATCTAAATCGCGTGTCAGATAATCTAATTTATTAATGATTGAAACTGGTCGTTAATTATATGAGTGTATCATATTCGAATTATATTAAAATTTATTTATTATAAAATGGCAAGTACCTTTCTAGTTTTAATATCATTCAAGGTTGTTACACACTCTCTCACAGGATATCAATTTACGCAGGATACAGAAAGGCATTATGTATATCTCGCGGATTATTAAAAAAAAAAAAAAAATAATAAAAAATAATTCTAAGCTTTTGTAAACTCTCAATTACTATTTTAAACGTTATGCGCACCATATCGTTATGAAATTTTTATGTTATGGTTCAGTTAAGATAAATTTGCATCATAGTAAAATCGTTATTTCAATTTTTAATATCAAAAAAAAAATCTCGAAAAGTTTAAATTATTTTTTTTTTCTTTTTTTTTTAAACAGGAAATAAATGGTGTTGATAGATTAATTTGTAATTACTAATCGACAAATATTCAATTATAAAGATAATAATCTGATTAATTTATAATTTTTATATTTAAATTTATAATTCTAAATCCATTGTAATTTTAAAACATAAAAAATAATGATTATAATTTTTTTTTTTTAGTTGGAATGGGTTTGCGATAATGCAGCTCTGCCAAGTTCAGCGCAAAGTATATTTTTTGTTGGTGCAATTTTTGGTGGTCTAATATTTGGATGGATTGCTGATCGATATGGAAGAATTCCAGCATTAGTTGGTGCAAATCTCGTTGGATTTTTGGCAGGAGTTGCGACAGCATTTTCAACAACATTTT
This sequence comes from Leptopilina boulardi, assembly GCF_019393585.1. Classification (NCBI taxonomy): domain Eukaryota; kingdom Metazoa; phylum Arthropoda; class Insecta; order Hymenoptera; family Figitidae; genus Leptopilina; species Leptopilina boulardi. The sequence goes on along the minus strand of NW_026137806.1, from coordinate 1,488,840 downwards.
GGGAATTTGCAGTGTGTCGATTTTTATTTGGTTTTGCATTCGATAATTGTTTCACAATGATGTACATTTTAGGTGAGTATTTAAAAAAAATAAAATAAGTTTAAATCCATTTTAATTTCAATTTATCAGTTACATAGTTTCACAATTTTTTTTTTATAAAACGGAACAAAAAAATTTTTGCTAATAATTTTTATAGTCTAACCAAAAGCGTATATGACCTAGAGAGAAAAAAAGTATAAAAAAAAAACAAAAAAAAAAAATTTGTCAGAAGAAAACCACTTTATAAAATCAACCTCGACCTAGGGTCGATTTTAACGATCGATCGCGCACGCTACCCTCAATTCTTAACTGGACTACTTAATCCTTTGAATATCGTGCAATTATCGCGTTCATGACATAAAATAAAATAATGTCTCAGGACACTTTTTTCTCTTGAAGAAATAAAAATCAATTATCTTTATAGAAAATTATAATTATTATTATTATATTAGACAATATTAATGCTATTTTTAAATTTCTATATAAAAACACATTTAATTAAAATAAAAAATTTCATCTCAATAAAGATAAAATAATTTTCCATTATTTATTGGATTTAATTTTAAATTAAGTTCAAAATTATAAAAATTAATTATAATTAATTAAATTAACGCAACATGAAATTGAATATTTATTGAAATTCAAGAAAACTGAATTCATATTTTTTTTCACCTTGTAACCCATTTTTTTTTTTTAAGAAAAACTACCCTCAGCATTATTATTATTCTTGCTCATAAAATCCTTCCGTAGAGATGAAAATGCTTTATGTAAAAGATAATCAGTTTCTTCATTTTTTTTTTAAATAACAGTTAAGAGAAATAATTGTCATATAAATAAAAAACAGCAATTATGATAATATAGAACAATTACAATCATATATATAGGAAAATTATTTGACAAACTACAATTGACAATATTATTTTCTTTCAATTACATAAACACGTTGACAGGAAAAGAGAAATATATACAATCGATTAATGTTTTTATTTTACAATTATAAATTATACAATTATTCGAGATTATTATCTCGAGGTCTTTGTTTCATCTCATATGGAAAAAAAAAAAAAAATGTTCAAAAACAAATTTTTTCTAATATCAAATCAAAATATTTTGATATTTATTGAACGAGACAAGAAAATTGTAATTCCAATAATTGCGGAATTTTTCCGTGTGCAAATTAAAATTACTGTTCTTTGTGTGATTAACGGTGCGTGATTTGATGTTAATGACGTTTTTGAATGAACCTTCAAGTTCCGTTTGTTTAGACGCGGATATAATTTTTTTTTTCTTATTCCTTCTCACCACCGGAAACAGACGAGGTTACCAATAATTTAAAAGATTTTTAATTTCATTTTTGAGAAGATGTTAGAATTTTTTATTTTTTGACAAAATATCGATTGAGTATAGTAACAAAATTAACATTTAATTGACAATTTTCAAATGTTAATAATTTAAATTTTTGGAATTTTAATTTTTTAAATTTAATTCTCAATTTTTTTCTCTTAATCAAAGAAATAAAACGTGAGAAAATATTTTTTCGTTTTAATAATAATTTTTTTTTATATTGCCGTTGAAATAAAATTTTATCATTTTTCTTCCAACGTGAAACAATAATTTCAATAAAAAATGAAATAATTGAAATTGTATAACCGGATAATAAAATAATAATTAATAAATACATTAATTCAGATGAGAATTTTGTTTTTTGTTCAATTGCTTCCATATTGTAAAGATTAATTTTTGATCTAATTTGCCATTTTTCAATTAAACCATTTTCAATTAAACGAAGAATAATATCATTAAAACGCTTTGCAAATCTTGAACTTGGCTCAAGTAAATAAACTAATAAACTTGGCATCCAACGTTCGGGTACAATTTTTGCATCGGTACGCGATGAATTTGTTAAAAAATAATTTTCAAATAAACGTGGATTACGAATATCGGCGAAACATGAAATATTTTTAAAATCAATCATATATTGAAAACATTTTTCAGGCGTTACAATTTCAGGATATATTTGTGTTTTATGTAATAATAATTTATAATTTGGATCTTTTGAAAAATATCTTCTACTATAACTAAATAATGTTCCATCCATTATTGGCGTTAATTCAGATTCAACAAGATCTTGTAATGAATTTATTTCTAATTCATATTCCTTTCTTATACTAACATTTGTTAATGTTGTATGTAAATAAATTGAATAAACAAGACACGTGAGTAATAAACAGCCAAAAACAAATTTTTCACGTAAACGTTGAGGTTCATTTGGTGTGACTAATGATAAAATAACTAAAAATATATTCAATATATTCCACATGCTTTTATTAAATTTTAAAACAAATGCAAGTATCAATATTCCAATTAATGTACCAACATTGGCAATAAATATAAAAAATAAATGTTCCATATCAATTATTGTTGTACTAATTCGTTTTCTTGGTACAGCTGCTGTTATCCATTCAACTGATAATATTTGACTAATTAAAAATGGTTCATGAGTACAACTAATGCCTGGTTTAGCCATACGATTAACAAGCATTTGAATTTCATTATTAACTAAATCTTTTAATATTGTAAATGTATAATCCTCCTTTTTACATCCAAAAAATTTGATAAAATCAACTTTACCAGTGAAATTAATTTTAAAATTCATTAATTGCGATAATACTTTAAGTAAAACAAAATCACCATTAATATTCATAAGTACAGTTTCTGGTAAATTTAAATCAACTGGTTCACTAAACGCACCAGAAACATTCATTACGTGTTGATATAAATTTTTGATTTTATCAGGAAACCATATTGGTTTATTACGTATTATTTCTTTTTTATAACCATAATTAAATAAATTATAATAATGTAATTCACCAATTTCATTACGTTGATAACATTGAAAATAATCAGTTTCATTATTAATAATTATTGGTTTTAATAATGTAACATCGCTAAATTGATTTGACCAAAAATCAATCATTAATTCATTATAATTATTGGTGATATTATTATTTGTTAAATGAATTATTAAACATTTTGGACGCATTTCTGAATGTGTTGAATTAATTAAAAAATTCATTGCCAATTTATAATTAAATATTTCTGATGAAAATATAAATATAAAAAATGATATTTCCGATTGATTACCCAATGATTCAATACGTGAAAATAATTTCTCATTTATTTCATTTAATGTATAAATAAATGATGGACAATCCAATTTATTTGGTATAATATAATTTAAATCATAATCACGTAAAATTTCATAATTTTCAACAATATAAACAATTTGATATTGTTTTAAGTCATTTTTTAAATAATTTTTTAAAAGTTGTCGCCAATCTTCTGATTTTAAACAATTTATTTGTTTATAATTCAATGTTGTTAGAATAATTAAAATCAATAATTTCATTGTATTCATTATTATTCGATTGATAAAAAACTGCAACAAAAAAAAAAAAAAATATTAAATTTTGAAATTTTTCAAACAAAAATTATTACTCACCATTTATTGTTGAATACAAGTTAAAAAAATTTTTTCACATCTTTCTCAACGGAGCGTTTCTTTTCGACTGAATTTTCATCTATGGTGTAAATAAAAAAAAAAAAAATGTGTAATAAAACAAAAAATAGATGTTAAATAATAAATTTATTTTTTTTGTTTTGTACTTTATATAAAGAAATTATATTTTATGTGAAAGTTTTTGAAATGGTTTTTTTTCTCTTGGATGCTCAAATGTGATTCATTAAATATTCATAATAATTGTAATAAAAACTTTTCCATTATTTTCAATGTGAATATATAACATTAATTTGAAAATTATTTTCCTTTATTATCGATTTTATTTTTGTAAAACATTTTTCTCAAAATATGTTGTTTCTTTTTTACTTTAGTTTTTAATTTATTTATATATTTTTTTTTTTTATAATGCAAATTTTATATATGAATTTCCTAAAACCTTCAAATGTTTCAGATTTAATATAGTTGGAAAAACAAATAATATTATTGGAAATTATAAATTTTATAGTGCAATTTTTTTTTTCTATACAAAATTTTAATATGAAAAAACATTTTTCTAATTGGTTTGTTTGCATTATTATCGTTTATATGATCCAATATATGTTGTAAAAAAAAATTCTTCTGTATATAAAAAAAGAATATTACACTGAAGGGCGTTTAGATAGTTTTAATTATTTTCATGGCTAGAAGAAGGAAAAAAAAAAAATTATAAAGTCATCCATTTAAAATCATATATAAGGAGAGAAAAATAAATATATAAAAGATAAATAAAATATAAAATAATAATTAAATATAAGAAATATTTTAAAAAGTTTAAATCTTATTTTTTTTTCTATAGAATATTATTTTTTATAATAAATTTAATTTTTTTTTTCTTTTCAGTGTTGGAATATGTGGGACCAAAATGGAGGACATTTGTCGCGAATATGTCAATTGCATTATTTTTCACATTTGCCGCATGTTTATTGCCATGGATAGCATATTTTTTGGCTGATTGGAGAATGACATCATTGGTGACATCAATTCCATTAATTTTGGCAATAGCTGCACCATGGTTGGTACCTGAAAGTGCCCGATGGATTGTGAGTCAAGGAAAAATTGATAAAGCCATTGGAATATTGAAAAAATTTGAAAAAATCAATGGTACCAAAGTACCTGACGATATTTACGATGAATTTAGGGTAAAGAAATTTTTTCTTTTTTTTTCTTATTACAATATACATATATAATTTCTGATGATTATCAAAACATTTTAATAAATTAATTGTTTTACAAAAACAATATATAGATTTAAATAACGCTGAAGAACATGAGTTAAAATTTATTTACAAGATAACGTATATGTTATGTGAATGGTCGAAGAAGAAAAATTATTTTCTTATTTGCATACAATAATAATTATTCATTCAAAGCAAATTGATGTGTATTTAGATTTGATTGCGGGAAAAAAAAAATGTAATTTTACAATTTTTTTATATTATTTTTTTTTCTTTATATTTCTTTTTTGTGCGATTAAATAAAAAAAAATACATACTTAATTTTAATACTAAAATATTAATAAAATTATTATTAATAAAATTATTGTTAACAAAAATTAATATTAATATTAATTTGGAAAAAAATTGATTATAGGAATCATGTGCGAGAATACAAAAGGAAGAGGAAACAGGAAAATCATATTCAGTTTTGGATCTTTTTAGAACACCACGTCTTCGTAATATTACGTTACTTCTCATTCTAATTTGGTGAGTAAATTAAAAAAAAAAATTGCGGATTCAATAGAATTTTTCGGAACGCATGCGATTATGTTCTAAAAATCATTAGTCAGAATTTACATTTTATTGAATTTCATTTTTCATAATTAGTTTTTGAGCCGAATTTTTATTTGTTCGAATTAGTATATATTAGTATTTTGCAGAATTTTCATCAAAATGATTTTCTAAATTATACAGAATTTTTTATATAACCGAAAATTCAATTTACAAAATTTTGATTTGTTCGAAAATTTTTATTGGTCAGAATTTTTATTTGCTTGAATTTTCAATTAATATAATAGGCATTTTAAAGCCCCAGGTCCAAGTGAGGCAGCGCCATCTACATCGAAAGTAAAATTTTTGAAAATTTCCAACAGCCTTTTCTTGAAAACAAAAAGATAAAATGCTTTTTCCTTTATGTATAATTGATTATTGGCAAGAAATACACCAGCTAAAACTTTTTTTTTGAGTTAAAATAATGAAAAAAATTTCATGTCGATAAATTAAATATGAGCACTTTTTTCACAAAAACTGTAACAATACTTTCTCAGAAATTACAATCAAAAATGCAATTTCCATTTGGAAAATTAATAAACGCTAAAAAATACAGACCAGCTAAGATTTACCAATCACGAAAATAACAAAAAAAAAGTTTTTTAACATAACATATTTTACTAATTATAACAGCCGTTTGGCAGGTTAAATATGACACCAGACGTTTCGCGATTTTGCCGAAAGGAGAAGATTGGCGCTGTTGCTAACCACCCGAAATACATAATCTACCAAAGGGCCTGTCACAATCAGTAAAACAGTGTCCATATATGTTAAATATGTAATAAAATTTTTTGTTGTTATTTTCGTGATTGGTGAATCTTAGCTGGTGTATTGTTTAACGTTTATTAATTTTCCAAATGGAAATTGTATTCTTAATTGTTAATTCCGAGAAAGTACTGTTACAGTTTTTGTTGAAAAAACTGCTCATATTTAATTTATCGACATGAAATTTTTTTTTCATCATTTTAATCCAAAAAAAGTTTTAGCTGGTGTATTTCTTGCTAATAATCAATTATCCATAAAGGAAAAAGCATTTTATCTTCTTGTTTTCAAGAAAAGGCTGTTGGAAATTTTCAAAAATTTTAGTTTCAATATAGATAGCGCTTCCTCACTTGGACCTGGCCTTAAAGAATTTTTATTTGATAAAATTTCATTGCATAGAATTTTGCTTTCCAATGAATTTTTCATTTGTTTGAATTATTATTTGGATATAATTTCCATATAACAGAATTTTTCATACTACAGGAACTTTTTTTTACTTAATCGAATAATCATTTAATAGAATTTTTTTGTTTTGTCCGAATTGGCAAAATTGCCGAACAAACAGACGACAGAAAGATTTTGGCACAATTTTTAAAATAAACCAATCACAATTTTATGGATAATTTTTTATTGGTTGATTTTAAAATCGTCTGTTTATTCGGCCATTTGCAAATTCTATCAATTAGAAATTCTATGTAAATGATTTATTTCGATTAAATAAAAATTCTATATAGTATGAAAAATTCTGTTAATATGGAAATTATATCAAAATAATAATTCGAACAAATGAAAATTTATTTATTTAGAACATAACAGAATATGCCGTTCTTTCATCTGAAAGGAAAATTCTATACAATGAAATTCTACTCAATAGACAAAATTCCTTTAAAATGCCTATTATCTTAAATGAAAATTCTCGAGCAAATAAAAATTCTGACCAATAAAAAATTCGAAAACATATAAAAATTCTATGAAGTGAATTTTCGGTTATATAAAAATTCTCTAATATATAGAAAATCGTTTTGATGAAAATTCTGCAAAATATATACTAATTCGAACAAATAAAAATTCGGCTCAATTATGACAAATGAAATTCGATAAAATGTAAATTCTGACTAATGATTTTTAGAACATAATCATGCGCCCCAATTTTTCAAAAAAAAAAAAAAAAAAAATTGATCCTACTTGCTTGAAATTTGATAATCGGGGTTTTACAAAGTCGCTGATTACGAATCCGTTGTGAGTTTTTCAAATTTCAAAATTGACTTGAAACTCGTTACACGGGGGTTTTTGGGGTCGCTGATTAAGAATCTGATATTGAATTTTTAAAATTGCAAAAGGGCGGATCATTTTTTTTTTAAATCGACCAAATTCGCTATAATAATAATAATAATACTGATATTCTCTATTGATATAGGATGATGATATCGTTGGTTTTCGATGGTCACGTGAGAAATGTGAATAATCTCGGGCTTGACGTTTTTGTCACGTTCACTATCGCAGCAGCAACGGAACTTCCGGCGGATACGCTTCTCACCCTAGTTTTAGATAGATGGGGTCGACGGTGGTTGGCTTGTGGCTCTATGGTTATATCAGGCATTTTTAGCGTTTGGGCTTGTACTGTTTCCGATCGTAAGTATTTTTTTCCAAAAAAAAAAAATAAATAAAAAAAAGCTACAAAACTTTTAGAAAAAAAAAAATTTTTTTTCCCCAAAAATTACATAAATTCAAAAAGAAATTTTAGAAAAAAAATTTCTATTTTTTTTTTTCTTTTAGATATTTATGCGGCAACTTTGGCAATTATGGGAAGATTCTTTGTTAATATATCGTATAATATTGGCTTACAATATGCAGCTGAATTATTACCAACTGTCGTTAGGGCACAAGGTGTTGCATTGATTCATATAATGGGTTATGTTGCAAGTATTGCTGCACCATTTGTTGTTTATTTGGATTTTTTATCACCTGTATTACCTTTACTTGTTCTTGGAACATTGGGAATTTTAGGTGGAATTCTTTCGCTTCTTTTGCCAGAAACCCTTGATAAGGATCTACCACAAACACTTCAGGATGGCGAGGACTTTGGAAAAGATCAAGGCATTTGGGATATGCCATGCTTAATAAAGTAAAAAAAAAATGTTTTTTCAAATTGAAATTTTTTTTTTTTTAAATTGTTTTAAAAATTTATTAAAATGGCATTTTTTTTCCCCCCTAGAAAAGCGGAAGATGAGGAAACGCCTTTACCACCAATGAAAAGAGCCATTGAAAGAGCTTCAATTCGAGCATCAATGAGAGCTTCACTACGCGGTGAAACTTTAAGAAGCAGTATGATACAAAGATCAAGTGTGAGGTCACGAAAAAGTCTCAATTCTCCAATAATTGAGGTAGCAAGATTATAATACTATATATAAAAAAAGGAACTTATTTTTGGAAAAAAAAATATTGATTTTTTTTTGAAACTGCTTTTTTTATATATTATGTGCTGTATATAATTTCTAAATATGTAAATTAAGAATGAAGAAAGCATGACGATGGTATTTTTACATAAAAGAATTTTATAATTAGTAATAATTTTTTTTTTATTGTTAAATGATCTGGATTTTTTTTCTATATCTATATAATGAGCTGTGACGTGTGCATTTGAAAGCGAAGGACACAATGCTCATTTAAGTCTTAATAATAATGGACAATTTTAAATCACGCAAGGCCAAAATTGTAATAATGTGTTTGAATTTTTAATTCTCCCATTATAGATTCATTACAAGAAAAAAAAACTATTTCAATTTTTGGAATTATAAAATTTTAAAAACTTGAAAAAATAGTCAAAAATTCAGCAAAAAAATTTTTCAACGGAACAAACAAATAAATTTTCAAAAAAAAAAAATTAAAAGAAAATTAAGAATAACAAATAATTTTTGATAAAAAAAATTTTTTTTTTTTTGATTTAAATCTTGCCATATAAAAAAACGCATAATTTTTTTTTAATAATAAAAAATTACCATTGAAAAAATTTGAGAGTCATTAACTTTGGTTTTTTTTTCCAATAATTTTAGAATAATTTAATATTAGATAAAAAAATGTATAGACTGTAAATAAGTGAAATTATGTTATTAAATTTGCGTTTAATTTAAATATGTTCATAAATATAAAAGAAATTATTTTTTAAGTAATAGATTAATTAATAAAAATTTACCAATTAAAAAAAAAAAAGAAAAAAATGACTGCAGTATAAGGGAAAAGAAAAGATTATTAAAGCTTTTATTTTGCACACATGTGAAGGAGTATAAACTCCACATTTGTGATCTGTATATTATAATATTAATTTTTGTATAAACATTTTACACAAATAAAATTAATTGACAATGATTTTTTTTTTTTAATTCAATAACACAATTTTAATATCTGTCTTTAAAAAATGTAAATTAAAAAAAAATAATTTACAAATTTTTATAATTGTAATATAAAATAATATAATAATAATTTAATATAAAATTAAATATTTAAAAATAATTGTTTTTAATTTTAATTTCTTTTTTTTAGAAATAATAATATTTATAATTTTGTATATTTATTTCCCGTTTCCTTGTCTTAATTTTTTTTTTTTTTTTTTTTTTTGAAATTTCGAGTTAACCTTTAACCCTACGGTTATTAAGATATAAATTTCTTAATGGTACATATACGATTTGCGGTGAGAAAAAATTTATATTACAGTGTGAGTGAAAATAAGAATATTTTTACTCTCTAACACTTGATCATATAATAATCCAGATGTAATTCGAATCCTCTGCGAACGTTTTTCTTATTACTTTCCTTTTTCATACGCAGCTTAGATGTCGAACATAACACAAGTTATTAATTGTTTTCAATTGATATCATAAATATTCGTGTTCCTTTTTTTTTTTTCTTTTTTTTTTTAACTTGCCAATAATTATTTGTACAATTTAACTGGAATAACAAGTATATTTAGTGAAATCATTAGTAAAACAAAAGGTAAGAACACAATTATTCATTATTTATGATTTACCTTATGAATGCAATTATTGTTCCGTTATTAATTAATAACGTAGAGAAATTTCGATACAATTATAATAAAATTCTTTTGCAGCTTCAATTGTCTATAGAAACTATTGTTCATTTAATTATGAATTTATTAAATTATTACTACTATTATAATAATAAAAAATAATAATAATTATTATTATACCTAATTATAATTATTATTATTATTATTATTATTATTATTATTATTATTATTATTATTATTATTATTATTATTATTATTATTATCGTAAATGTATTGTTACAATTTTTTTATAATTTGTTATTTTTTTTTATTTGTTAAGAATTAATTAGGAAAATTTATTAAAATTTTTTTTTTGAGACAAAACACATTTTTATAAAATTTTGTTATGAATTTTATTATTTTGTGGATGAATCAATTATTGTTGGCGCAATAAATTTAATTGTTGCGTCAACAGTTACAAGTGTCACTTGTATAGGCAAAAATAAAAAGTAATTTAAACGTATTCTCAACGATTTTTTTTTTTTTTTTTTTTTTTTGTTATTAAGTAAATTGAAAAAAGAAGCAGGTCCATTAAAAAAAAAAACTATAATTATATATATTTATTAAAAAATGACTAATTAAAAAAAAATTATTATTAACTATATTTATCGTTATTTATTTATTAATAAATAAATGAAAAAAAATTTCGAAAAATTAAATTAAAAATTAATAAATTTACAATAAGAGAGAATTGAAAATATATAATAATTACTGATTTAGTATATTTATAGATATAAGTGTAGATAACGTGAGAAAAAATATGATAAAAAAAAATATTTTGATAACAATTAAAAACAAAAACAAATGGTACTACTACATTTTTCGATTAATTTATATATTTTTAAATTAATTAATTGGGTAATTATTTTTATTTTAATTTTTAATAAAAATATTAGGCAACTGTTTAAAAAATTTATTTATAAAAAAAAATTGAAAATTTTTATTTTAAATAAAGAAACAAATTAAAAAATACAATTCCTGTTATTATTTATCTATTTTTATGTATAATTTTTAATGTAAAAAAAATTATTCGTATTCCTTGTAAATAATTTCTTTTTTTTTCAAATCACTAAAGAGTAAGGAAACAATAGTGAAAAAAAAATGCAAAAAAAAAAATTAATATAATAATAAATTAGAGTGATAAATCAACAATTAGTACAGTATGCTACAAGGTATACAGATACTGAGCCTCAGAATACATGACCATGAAAATGTATAGTAAGTGAAAAATAAAAAAGTCCGGCAGTTGTACTCGCACGCTCGTTCGCGAAATACTGTTTTCTTTAATAAAAAAAAATTTTTTTTTTTTTTAATTATTTATTTAAAAAATAGAAAATTTCATATCTTATCAAAAAATTTATTTCCAATTTTTCTTATCAATACAATAATTTTTCAAATATGGAAAGATTTGGCAGTGTTGAATTTGCTGATATTCGATTCACAAAAAGGGAAAAGTATAATCATTATTATTATTATTTTTTTTTCATAATAATGATTATTAATTAATAATTATTGTTATTAATTTTTTTCTATAGATCAAGTGTATATTATTGGGAGAAAAAAAAGTGTAATTTTTTTTTTTTCATTATTTGCTAGTGCAAATCATATGTAACTAATTTCATTTAGTTTATACATGATTTCTGAATATATAGTGTAATTTAATTTTGATTTGTCATGTTAAAATGATATATATATATATATATATGTATATATATTTGTGTATTTTCATTCGGCCAACGTCGTCTATCGAAATCGATATTTGCCTCACGAAGCACCTAGACGAGAGTGAGAGAAACGTGTGAGAATTGATTGTAGGTCATTGGCGCAATAGTCTATTTTATAACAGGAGAATTTTAAATTGTACCAATGTACCAATTTTGATTTATTGAAAATTTTTTTTTTCAATTTAACAGAAAAAAAAAATGTTCGATCGTTCTATAATATTATAATTTATTTTTACTTGTTGAATTTTTTTTTTTTTTTATCACAAAAATAATAATTATTATTTAAAAGGAAATTTTTCACATTATCATTGTTTTTAAAAATTCTTAGTGTTATTTGTAAATATTAAAATTCTTTTCATTTTGTCATTTAGATAAGAATCTTCTCTGAAGATAAGAACATTTTTTGTAAAATAAAATTTTTATGAAAAAAAAAAAATCCAAAATAGTAAAATATATTTATAAATTATTTTAAATTGTTTAACATTATATTGATATTTAAAACTTCTTTAATAATAATCAAAATATAAAGTGAAAAACAGATGTACAGAAATAAATAAGGAAAGCTTTTAATTATATACTTAATATTTGACAAACTAATTAAAAATTCATATAAGACATTTAAAATATGCAAATACTGTTTAAAGTTATTTAAAGTACTGATTCATGGTCATTTAAAAGAAGAAAAAAAAATTTTTTTTTTTCGTTGAATATAGAATACACTTCAATTAGCAAGCGAGAAACAAAACAAAATATTTGTTTCAATTTTCATCCGATATATTCAGAAATTTCTTGTATTATTTAAAAATCAATGTATATATTTAACAATAATATTAACGAGGTGTTCTTAATATATGTGGCAGAGAAAAAAGTATTTTTTATTAGATTCGATATTTTTACAGAAAAAAAATAAATAAAAAAGAACAAGTATTTATCCACAATTTTTTTTTTTTTCATTTTTTTATAGAAAAATATTTTAATTTCTTGAATTCACAATGCTATTGACCTATTAATGGAACTTTATCATTGAGTCTAATTGTTTCTAATAAATTTGTCCCTGAATGTTTGAACTTATATTATTTGTTACATTTATATGCAGAGACAAATTTATTTGAATCAAATAAAAAACTTTTTTTGTCAACAAAAAAAAAAATATCTACTTTTTTTCTCTTTAACTTAAAAAAAATTTTTTTTTTTGCAAAAATATTAAAAATAAAATTTTTGTCGTTTTTTTTTAAATCAATTTTTACTGAAATTTTTTTTTTTTGTTTTTTTCCAGTGAAATAAAGCAGAATAGTGATAATAATACAATTGAAAACAATATGACTAAAGAAGCAGATGAGCATACAGCTTTAAAACCAAAATATGAAACGTTTGACGATATGCTACCTTGTGTGGGTGATTTTGGACGATATCAATGGCTTATAATGTTATCTCTTATTCCCTTTAGTGTATCATATGCAGTTTTATATTTTGCACAATTTTTTTTAACACTCGTACCACAGGAACATTGGTGTAAAATAGATGAACTACAAAATTTTACAATTGAAAATCGGTATTATAAAAAGAAAAAAAAAAAATTAAAAATTATTATATTATAAATTAATATTTTCTAATAATCTTTTTTTTTTTAATTTTATAGAATTATAGCTGGAATTCCACGATTAAATGAATATCCATACTATGACACATGTCATCGTAAGGATTTAAATTTTACAAATCTTTTGAAAATAAATAAAAATTTTCATTCATCATTATGGAAAACAAATAGAACAATTCCATGTGAACGATGGGAATATAATTTCACTCAAATACCATATGCAAGTATTGGAGCTGAGGTGAAGTACTTTTTAATAACAATAAAAAAAAAATATTAGAAAAATATTTTGAAAATTTAGAGATTAAATTTGCCTATTAAAAATTGGTTTTCAAATTAAAAAAAAAAAAATTATATAATAATAAAATGCTTGGTCTGTCCTTCTGTCCTAACTTGAAGTTGGCCTTTTTTGATTTCATGTGTTTTTTTTGAATAGTAATCTTATGACGTGTTAAATTTTGACAATTCTTTTTCTCATTTTTGCCAAAATTGTATAATTGTGTTTCCAAATTTCGGAATAAGTTTTTTTAAAATTTCAAATTCGAAAATTCAATTCACGAAACTGAAGTACACATACCAACGAAATTTTTTTTAAAGTTGTATATTAATTCAAAAATTGTTTACAAATAGAAAAAATTTACGATGAGAAAAAAGATGCGCCAGGAAATTTCGTACAAGATAGTAATTAAAAATTTTGGGAAATAATTAAATTTGAATTGAAATTTTGGATAATAATTTAATTTAAGTTCATTTTTGATTGAAAATTAAGATAATTAATTTTGAATAGAAATTTTAGAAAATAATTGAATTTCAATTAAAATTTTTCAAAATAATTAATTTTAATTGATTTTGAATTGAAATTTTAGAAAATAATTGAATTTCAATTGAAATTTTTGGAAAATAATTGAATTTTAGTTGATTTTAAATTGCAAATTTTGAAAATAATTAAATTTCAATTGTAATTTTGGAAAATAATTGAATTTTAGTTGATTTTGAATTGAAATTTTGGAAAATAATTGATTTTGAATTGAAAATTTGAAAAATAATTGATTTTAAATCGAAAATTTTGAAAATAATTGAATTTTAGTTGATTTTAAATTGCAAATTTTGGAAAATAATTGAATTTTAGTTGATTTTCAATTGAAATTTTGGAAAATAATTGAATTTTAGTTGATTTTCAATTGAAATTTTGAAAATAATTGAATTTTAGTTGATTTTCAATTGAAATTTTGAAAATAATTGAATTTTAGTTGATTTTAAATTGCAAATTTTGAAAATAATTGAATTTCAATTAAAATCTTAGAAAGTAATTGAATTTTAATTGAAATTTTGGATAATAATTTAATTTAAGTTCATTTTTGATTGAAAATTTGGATAATTAATTTTGAATAGAAATTTTAGAAAGTAATTGAATTTTATTTCATTTTAAATTGAAAACTTGGTAAATAATTAAATTTTAAATTGAAAAAAATGCATTTTATTAAAAGAAGTCAATAAAAGTCGTATTTTTGAAAAAAGTCAGAAAAATTCGTATAATCCAAGGCCTGTAAACATATAATTTTCATTATTATCATTTAATATGTAATAATATTCTAATAAATTAAATTATTATTAATAATATTAATCTTTAATTTCTTTATAACAAACAATTAAATACTCAATTTGGCGTGCGTTTAATTTTGCTAGTATAATTATTAAAAAAAAAGAATCTCTAAATTTTCGAAATTTTTTTTTTCTTTTTTTTTTACGAATAATCAAGTAACGTATATATAGTGACAGTTGACGATTTAGCTAGATTGGGTATGCGAACGTTCATATTTAATATCAACGGCTCAAGCAATATTTTTTTGTGGCTCAATTATTGGTGGATTTCTTTTTGGTTGGATTGCCGATCACAAAGGTAGAATACCAGCTGTTGTTTATTGCAATATTGCGGCATTAATTGCGACAATTGCATCTGCAAATACTGGTGCTTTTTGGTCGTTTGCAATTTGTCGATTTTTTTCTGGATTTGCCTTTGACAATGTGATAAATATCCCTCTCATCATTGGTAATTTTCAAGTATAGAACATATATATTTTATTTTTATAATAATTATTATTTAATTTATTTTTGAAATTTATTATTTATTTAATTTTTTTGAAATTTATTATTTATTTAATTTTTTTTGGAAATTTCTTATTTATTTAATTGTAGTTATTTTAGAATAAAATTTTAGTTATGGAATATGTGGCTGTGAAGAGACGCACAATGGTAGTGAATGTTGCATTTGGAGTTTATTTTGCAATTGCAAGTACAGCAATACCATGGATTGCTTATTATGTTGCAAATTGGCGTTATTTTGCATACGTTATATCGGTGCCATTTTTTTTATCCTTAGTTACTCCCTGGATATTACCAGAAAGTGCAAGGTAAATATTATATATTTTTTTTCATGACGAAAGACCATTAAAATTCTATACTCATATATATTTTTATGAGAAATTAAAAAAAAAAAATTTTTATACTCTTCAATTCAGATGGTTTATTTCAAATGGAAAAATAGATCAGGTGTTAATGAAACTTAGAAAAATTGCCAAAATTAATGGTATGAATCCACATCCACGAGTTTACGAGATTTTTACAGTAAGAATTAATAAAAAAAAAAATGAAAGAAAAAATAAAAAATTGTAATTTTATTAAAATTAATTTTTTTCTTTTTCAGTTAAATGTAAAGGCAGCATATAAGGAGAAAGAATCTGCAACGCTCTTACATCTTTTTAAAACTCCTCGTTTGGCTAAAAATATTATACTACTTGTAGCTCTCTGGTTAGTACTAAAAAAAAAAATGATTTTCATTCATTTTAATTTTTTATTTTTATTTATATATATTATTTAAATTGTTGGTAAAAAATTACAATAAATTTTCCAGTTAAAAAATAAATTTAAAAAATCCTTTTTTTTTATTTAGGACTTTGACAGTGATTGCGTTTGATGGGCATGTGTATTCATTGAAACTATTGAAAACATCGGTATTTGTTTCCTTTTCTTTGGCTTGTGCCACAGAACTTCCTGCTGGATTACTGTTGACTTTGTTGCTCGATCGCTGGGGGCGTAGATTTTGTGCATTCATCACAATGACACTGACAATGCTCTTTAGCTATGCTGAATTAATTTTAGTTCATGGTAGGAAAAAAAAAAAAATTATTTACAAAAATCTTTTTTTTTTTAATTTCTCATTTTTATTAATATTTAAATTATATAAATATTAAATAGTAATAAAATACTAAAAAAATAAAAACAAAATAATGAATTTGTTTAGATACTGCTGTATTGACAATGTCTGTGTTAGCACGATTTTGTTTGAATATGGCAGCAAACGTTGGTTTACAATATGCGGCCGAATTATTACCAACACCAGTTCGAGCTCAAGGCATAGCTTTGATTCATATTTTTGGAATTTGCGCACATTCCGTAGCTCCATATGTTACTGATACCGTAAGCAATTAATTATTTAATTTATCAATCGATCGAAAATAAAATAAAAAAAAATCCACAATCTGACTAAATTTCACTTTCACTGATACTAAAAAAAATTGTCTCAATGAAAATTATTTTTACTACTGGAACAAAAATCACATGAATAAAAAATATATTTGACCAAAATTTAATTTTACTACTAAAATCAATTGGCATGACTAAAATTTATACTTTTACCACCGATACTAAAACCTGACGAAAACGTACTTTTACTATACTGATAATAAAATTTTCATGTTTCTAACTAAAATGTCCTTTTACTACTAAAATCCCAAGAATTTAAAATTGTGTAACCTCTTTTTATCACTTATCCTAATATCAAAATAAACTCATTTTCTATAACTAAAATTATTTAGTAATTTTTTAATAAAAAAAAAATTCTTTTTTTCTGTTAATCAATAACAGGCAGTTTTTTGGACTGGAATGCCAATGGCAATAATTGGTACAGTTTCTCTGATTTGTGCAATTTTGGCACTTTTTCTACCAGAAACAACGGGACGCCATTTGCCACAAACATTGGAGCAAGGTGAAAATTTTGGAAAAGATCAAAAATTTTGGTCTCTACCTTGTTGTGGAAGTGATAACAAATATTAAAATAAAATAGAAACATAATTGTCTAGCACAAATTGTTATATAATTATAGGTTTATTTTTTTTATAATTTTTTTTTTTTTTTTTTTTGTTACTCATAGTCTAAGTTTGTTATAAATTAACGAAAAAAAAAGAAAGAAAATGCGTCATTAATAAATTCTAAAAAAAAAAAAAAAAAATTAAAATACAAAATTTCTAGTTTTTTTATTGACTCCACACACTGAAATCGTACACTGAAAAAAGGGTTTGGTATTGACAACCAAACGTTTGGTTGGTATTTAAGAAAAAATTTTTTTTGTTGAATCAACAAAATTTTGGTTGTCCCAATCAAACTTTAGTTAGGACAACAAAAATCCTTTTTCTTCAAATTTTTGTTGTGTCAAAAAAAAATTTGATTGAGACAATAAAAAATTTTGTTGATTGAAAATTTTTTGGTCTAAATACCAACCAAACATTTGATTGTTAATACCAAACTTCTTTTTAAATAATTTATTTTTCTTAATAATTTGAAAAATTGTTATACCATCTGAAAGAAAAATTCTCTATTAAAAGCATTATTTATTTTTATATATATTTAAAAATTTTTTTTTTAAATGTATGAAAAATTGCTCTATTTATTTTTCAGGTGATATACACATTATCATATATGTTAATTGTGTTTAATTTTAACTTGTAAAATGATAACAATGGAAATGTAATAAAAAAAATAAATTTTAACAAAACCCCGCTATTACGATAAATAGTATACAATTGTAAAAAATACGTTTATAAAAAGAGTTGCTTTTCAACTATATAATTTTAATAATAATAATAATAATAATAATATATGTTCAATAAATAATATTCTCTTTTGCTTTATTTTTATTTCATTTATATAATATTGAAAATAAAAATATATAATAATGATAGAAAAATGTGATGATGTTAATAATAGAAAGAAAAAAATTCAAGATTTTGACGATGTACTACCATTTATTGGAGATTTTGGCAAATATCAATGGATTTTAATGATATCATTAGTACCATTTGGAATTTCATTTGCATATTTATATTATTCACAAATTTTCATTATGATTGTGCCACAAAATCATTGGTGTAAAATTGATGAATTAATAAATCTTAATTTAACACAAGAGCAGAGGTAAGTTTTTTTTTTCAACTAATTTTAATACTTTGGAAAATGAATTATTTATTAATTATTATTGATTAAAATTAAAATATCCGTTAAATTATATTTATAAAATAAAATTTAATATTACAAAAAATTATTATTTTGCAGAATTAATTTAGCTATTCCAAAATCTAAAAATTATCCCTATTATGACAGATGTCATTATAAAAATTTAGATTTTCAAAACATTAACATAACAAATATAAATTTTAATTCCACAAAATGGAATACAGATGAAATAGAACAATGCAAAATGTGGGAGTACGATTTTAATGAAATTCCATATGCTACCATAAGCTCAGAGGTTAATAAATATATTAATTAACTTTATTATTTAATAATTTATTAATATTACTATTATTATTATATCTTTTTAATTTTATTATTTATTTTAAAATAAAGAAATATTAGTAATTTTTTTTTTATTATTATTATTATTTACTAAAAAAAATATATATTTTTTTTAAATTTTAAAACAAAAATATAATAAACTGGTAAAAATGTTGTATTAGTTAAGCTAAAAAATAAATAAATAATAATTATGTATTATTTATTTTAAAAAATGCATATATAGCTAAATTGGGTTTGTGAAAAGGAATATATAATAGCAACAGTGCAAGCAATTTTTTATGTTGGTTCTGTTTTTGGAAATTTTATATTTGGCTGGATTTCCGATCGTTATGGACGAATTAAAGGTTTATTGTGCTGTACAGCAACTTCATTTATTGCAACAATTGGAATACCGAGTACTCATAGTTTTTGGTCATTTGCAATTTGTCGATTTTTTGCTGGTTTTGCATACGATAATTTTTTAATGATTCCATTAATTATTGGTAAATTTTGTCTTGTTATATTATAAATTTTTTTTTGTTTACAAAAATTCATAAATTAAATTAAAAATTTGAATTTTTTTTATAATTATTAATAATTTGTCATTTATATAATATAGCTTTGGAATATTTGGGTGTTCAAAGAAGGCCAAATGTTGGTTGTATTTTAATAGGAATATTATATTTTATTTCTGTATTAACAATTTCTGGTAGTGCATATTTTATAAGAAATTGGCGATATTTCACCTATATTTGTTCAGCGTCGTTTTTATTTTGTTTTTTTCTCACATTTTTAATGCCCGAAAGTACACGGTAAAATATTAATATCTATTTACATTTTAATAATAAAAAGGAAAAAAATTTCATTATTTAAATATAAAAAATTATTCTAGTTGGTATATGTCTAAAGGGAATAATGAAAAAATTTTAATAAAACTTAGAAGAATATCAAAAATAAATAATAAAAATCCCAAAGCATGGGTGTACGATGAATTTTTAGTAAGTTATACTGAATTCAAAAATATCAGAAATAATATTAAATTCGAAAAAAAATATTTTATTAAATAAAAAGAAATAATTAATTTCTTTTTTCAGCAAAGTATATCTAACGATAAGAAAAATGTCGAAAATGCTAGTTTATTGGATTTAAGAAGAACACCTCATTTAGCCAGAAATACAATACTTCTTGCAATAATTTAGTATGTAAAAACAAAAAAATGAAAATAATTTTAAATTAATAATTAAAAATTATAATTCTAATTACTTTGTTTTTCTCCAGCGGATTTTCATCCTTAATTATGGATACGTATATATATTTTTCAAATCGATATAATATCTCTGTATTCATGTCATTTGTATGGTTTTCTGTAGAGATAGTTATAGCCACAACATTGGTGAAAATTTTTGGCAATCAATGGGGTCGAAGATTTAGTGTATCAATCGCTTTATTACTTAGTGGAGTGTTTAGTATTATATTCACTTTTAATGAAACAGGTAATTTTTTACTCATATATATGATGTATTCCACGTCCATCTGCATTTGCATTTCCGATTTTTTTTTGAAATTTTTTTTTTTCTTTTAGTACTAATTGAGATTAGCTTCCATGAATTTTTTCAAATTTTTTTAGCAAGCCGTTTTCGAGTTATGGAATTTTGAAAAATGGAGAATTTTCATAACTTTTAATTTTTGAATGAAATTTCCTTAAAAATGCATCAATTTTAAAAGTCTTTTTTTTTCAAAATGTGTGTTTTTAAACGTACTTTCAAATAAAAAAGAAAATCGAAATTTTTTTTTTAAATATATTACTTTAAAATTTTTGAGTTTTAATGATAAAAAGTCATTTTTCTCATTTGACGTACTGATCGATTTTTTTCAAAATTTTTTCAAAAAAACTACTTTTTACGAAACTTTTAAGCCTAGCCCGATAATGGGCAAACAATTTTTACAATATTTTCAGAATTTTTCCAAAAAATTTTGAATTTTGAATTTTTTAAAAATATTTTTGGTTTTTTTTTTTTTAAACTACGTACATTTATCTATTTTGATGCGCTGATTACGAAAATCATAGTGACAATACCCAAAAATTTGATTTTTATGATGTAAACCATAAAAAAGTCCCAAAATTTATGTTTTTTTTTTTCGTTTATTGGGTAAAATATGCAAAATTAAAAAAATAGGCCAAACAAAAGTTATAGATCTTATTAAAATACATTTTTTATATCTTATGCATTTTTTTTTTAATTTTGCATATTTTACCCCATAAACGAAAAAAAAAACCATAAATTTTGGGACTTTTTTATGGTTTACGTCATAAAAATCAAATTTTTTAGTATTGTCACTATGATTTTCGTAATTAGCGCATCAAACTACCTAAAAGTACGTAGTATAAAAAAAACCCAAAAATATTTTTAAAAAATTCAAAAATTTTCGGAAAAATTCCGAAAATATTGTAAAAATTGTTTGCCCATTATCAGGCTAGGCTTAAAAGTTTCGTAAAAAGTAGTTTTTTTTGAAAAAATTAAAAAAAAAATCGATCAGTACGTCAAATGAGATAAATGAATTTTTATCATTAAAACTCAAAAATTTAAAAGTAATATATTTAAAAAAAAATTTCGATTTTCTTTTTTATTTGAAAGTACGTTTAAAAACACACATTTTGAAAAAAAAGACTTTTAAAATTGATGCATTTTTAAAGAAATTTCATTCAAAAATTAAAAGTCATGAAAATTCTCCAATTTTCAAAATTCCAGAACTCGAAAACGGCTTGCTAAAAAAATTTGAAAAAATTCATGAAAGCTAATCTCAGTTAGTACTAAAAGAAAAAAAAATCGGAGATGCAATTGCAAAATGGTCTTACACCGTGGCGTGGAATACATCATATATACGAAATAATAATTTTTTGACTCTATAATATAAAATTATAATTTTTTCTTTTTTCTTTTTTTTACAGAAACGATAAAAATTATTGCCGGATGCTTAGGAAGAATGTGCATGAGTTTTGTACAAATAATATACGTTCAATATGTACCAGAATTTTTTCCAACAAGTTTAAGAACACAGGGTACGGCATTGGTTCATTTTTTGAGTATTATTATGCATTTCACAGCACCCTATGTTACAGTTTTGGTTAGTAAATATTGTAATTATTAATATAGTTGAAAACAATTGTACTTTATTTTCATTTTTTTTTTTTTTTATTAGGCAAGCACTTGGAGGGAATTACCAATTATAATAATTGCAATTTTATCATTATTAAATTCAATATTGATACTTTTTTTACCGGAAACAGTGGGACAGCATTTACCCCAAACACTTGAGGATGGTGAAAATTTTTGCAAGAACAAGAAATTTTGGCCAATTTTCATTTCTCGAAAAAATGTAATTGTGGAAAAATTGATTCTTTTATTTATTTAAAAATAAAACACTTTAAATACTGTTTGGGGTCAAAAAAGAAAATTTTTGACACCAAATTTTTTTATTTTGTTATCTGATATTTGGTATACAATATTATCACACACGCAATGTCGATTTCGATAATGAACATTCATTCCAATACTGTACAAATTAATGAACATTCATTTATTTTATGCTGTCATTTCTAGCTACAATAATGTGTTTATATAGTTTCCTAAAAAAAAAAAAAAAAAAATGCTTGCTTCACCATATTGTTAACAAGCAAGAAAGAGTCAATGATATTTCTCATTAAATTCAAAAATATTTCTAAATTTCAATTTTTCAACTATAAATACTCAAAAATAAATTATTATTATCAATATTAATAATAATATTTATAGTTGCTAATAATAAAATTTATATTTTCGTTAATTATTATTAATAAATTTATTTCTTAAATATTAATAAAAATAATAATAATAATAATTAATAAATATTATTATTGATATTAATAATATATTTTCCCAATTTTTCGAGAATTTAAATATTATTCAATTGATTCTTTCTTTGTTTTCTAGATTCAGCGAATCAATAGTAAGTACGCGAATGATTCTACTTTATTATCTTCTAGAATGGAAAACGATATTTCAAATTGAGCATTATCGAGACATCAAAATATATTATTATAATGATGATTAAATAATGAAAATGATCATTTTTTTTTCTTTTTGAAAAAAAAGTAACAGAAAAATTTTCTTTTAACAAAATACAGTTAATTAAATAAATTTATTAGTTTTTAATATATTAAATGGGAATAAAATTTTTTTTTCAATAAGGCACATATAATTTTCATTATCATTGAGCAAAAATTGTTTCATTTAAAAAATTTTCTATATATTAATAAAATTCGATTATGACACTTAAAATATTAAACCCAAGGCACTTATATAAGTAGTAAAATTATAATTTAATTTTCTATATACGTTTTTCTTTTTAGAACTGCATCAAAAATGTAATTTATAATGGCAAAATTTGATTTTACCATTATTTTTTTTTTTTCTCAACTCAGATTGTTTCTTTGTTTCTATTACCATTATTATTTTTTTCTGTCTTTTGTTAATGAGGAAAGTAACATTAAAAAAAAATTTTTTCTTTCAAAAGTCATTTTGAAAAAAAAAAAAAAATTAAAAAAAAAAACGCCAGAAAAAGTTAATCAAAAATTTGTTTTCAAATTTGAAAAAAGAAAATAAAAAAAAAAAAATACTTTCAGAAAACAACAAACGGTCACTCAGTTCAGGTTCTCTCTCTTGACTTAACGTTTATACATATGTAAATCACATGAGTGTAATTGAGGTACTATTTACAAAAAAAAAAAAAAGAAAGAAAGAAAAAGATAAAAATTTATAATAAATTTTTGCCACTTAGCTACAATCGGGTGGAATCGATCCTCGATAAACTGCCTGGATTAAAACCAGCATTTGTCGCACCTAACTTCCTTCTATATTTCTTCTTTTTTACATGGGATCTGGAAAATTTTACAAAAAAAAAAAAAATTAATATAATTTGTAATAAATTTTTTTTTAAAATTAAATTTTGAAAAAAAAATAATTTTTTAATAACTTACGTTGAGATACAGGGAATCCACCAGAAGCTCTGTTCTTTGCCAAAATCATTACCCTCCTCAAGCGATTCAGGAAGATCTTGATCCAAAGTTTCCGGTAATCCAAGTGTCAAAAGTGCGTCTATTATTGACAAGACGCCCAAACAAATAAGTGGCAATTCCTCAGCGACATCCGCCTAAAAAATGAAAAAAATTAATTATTATTTTTTTTTGTTTATAATTTAAAATTTATTATTTCAAAAAATTCTCTTCTTTGAACTTTATTTATTTTATTTTTTTTTTCTTATACTATTGAATAATAATCGATTCAAAAAAGTATTTATTTTATTATTAATAGAAATTATCATATAGTGAGATAAACGTGATCATTACCAGATAAATGACATAGGGACCAATGATGTGTGCAAAGTAACCAATGATGTGAATGAGAGATACTCCCTGAGCGCGAACAACTGTCGGCAACATTTCAGCTGCATATTGGAAACCAATGTTTGCAGCAATATTCACGCCAAGTCGAGCCAAAATTGCCATAGCCACTGTTGCGGGACCTAATTTCATAAAAAATTAAAAAAAAAAAAAACATCAATTTTTTTTTTCTTTCACCTAAAAAATCGAAACGCAAGAGAGAAAATTTCATATTCTCAACAAAATCTCTCTCTCTCTCTCTAAAAAAATCAAATAAAATTTTATTTGGCATTCAAAATTTGATACACTGAATTTATTATAAAAAATCTCAAATTTAAACTCCAAAAAATAAAATTTTATTCAGAAATAATTAGATCAAAAAAAAAAAAAAAAAATTTGAGAAATAATTTTTAAATAAACCTTTTTTTTGGCTTCGATTTTTGTTTTCTATTATATACATTATAATAATTATATTGATTAATAAAAATATTTTTGAAAAAATACCTTCGGGCATAACAATAGCAACAAATGAGAAAATTCCACAGATTAACATAGAAAAGAATCCCATCCATCGTCGTCCCCATTTGTCCAAGAACAAAGCGAGTAAAATTGCTGCTGGAAGTTCCGTCATAGATGCCAAAGAGAAAGACGTAAAAACATCCGGATGAAGTAATTTCATGTTCCAAACATGTCCATCAAATACCAAAATAATCAAAAGCCTAAAAAAAAGGAAAAAGTAATTTTTATTTTTATTCAATTTAAAAACAAATGTTTTTTTTTTTTGAAAACAAAGCATTTTTTTTCTCATAGAGAAAATATAGGAATTATTATATATATATATATATATATATATTAATTTATATTAAAAAGAAATTATTTACCAATAAATAATGAGCATAACGGTAATTCTTCCTAAACGAGGTAACTTAAAAAGATCAAAAACTGTGTATTTATTGTGCTTCTTATCGTTTTGCATCATACTAATGCAACTTTTCTCATATTCGTCATAAACTTCTTGCTTTACAGTCTTCCTATTTACTTTCTCGAACTTCTTGAGCATTTCTATTGATTTGTCGACTTTTCCAACTGTGATATACCACCTGCAAAGAACAGATTGATTGATATTATTATTAAAAAAAAAAAGAAAAAGGGAAAAAGAAATTTTCTTTACTTTATTTGATTGTAAATGGAGCAATATCAATCATGGAAAAATTTCATTAAATTTACAATAGCATTATTTTAAATTACTAATAATAATTTTCATAAAATATAATTGTTAATTAAATTGAATTTTCCATAATTAGCATTTTTATTTATAACTAGCAAAATTAAACGCGCGCATGTGCGCCAAATTGAGTATTTTATTGTTTGTTATAAAGAAATTAAAGATTAATATTATTAATAAAAATTTAATTTAATAGAATATTATTACATATTAAATGATAATAATGAAAATTATATGTTTACAGGCCTCGGATTATACGAATTTTTCTGACTTTTTTCAAAAATACGACTTTTATCGACTTATTTTAATAAAATGCGACATTTTTTTTACATTTGAAAAAAAATTTAAATAAAATACATTTTTTTTAGTCTAAAATGGAGATCTTCTTCAGATCTTCTTCAATTCAATTATTATTTAACAAATTTTGAACTAAAATGATTCTTCACTAAATTAATTATTTTTAATAATTTCAATGAAATACATCACAAATTCAATTATATCAAAATTATTTTTCAATTAAAATTTTTATGAAATTTAACAATTGTTTATAATTTAAAAAAAAATATCACAATAAAATTGAATTTTTTTTTAAATTTCAATTCAAAATAAACTACAATTCAATAATTACCCGAAATTTTAATTCAAAATCAATTAAAAATTCAATAATTATCAAAAATTTTCAATTTAAAATTTAATTATTTAACAAGTTTTCAATTTAAAATGAAATAAAATTCAATTATTATCTAAAATTTCTATTCAAAATTAATTATCCAAATTTTCAATAAAAAATGAACTTAAATTAAATTATTATCCAAAATTTTAATTAAAATTCAATTATTTCCCAAAATTTTCAATTCAAAATGAACTGAAATTTAATTATTTTCCAAATTTAAAATCAAATAAAATTTAATTATTCTCAAAAATTTGAATTCAAAATTAATAGAATTTTCAATAATTTGAATTTAAAAGCATCTAAAATTTAATTATTTCTAAAATTTTCCATCGAAAAATTTTTTTTTTTTTTGAAATTTAATAATTTCAATTATAACTCTAAGGAAATTCAATTTTTTTTAACTATTTTAATAATATTCTTTGAAATTTCAACTATCTGAAACCATTTTTCAATTAAAAATGATTTTCAAATTATTGTACTGTGTCCGCATTTTTAAATAAATTTTTAGTGAAATCATCTAAAATTTTAATTACAAAACACTTAAAGTTTCAATTAATTTCAAAAATCTCAATTTTAAATCTTTGAATATTCAATTAAATTTAAAAAATGTTTTCCAAAAATTGTTTGATAAATTATTTTTAGTTCTGTAAAATTTAATAATTATTTGAAAATCAACAATATCTTTTGAAATTTAATTATTTCTAAAAATTTCAACTTTAAACCTTCGAAAAGGATTATTATTAAAAAAAAAATTTTTTTATTTAAAAATCTGTAAAATATTTTTGTTAAAATAAAAAACAAATCCACTTTTTTTTGGAATATAAATCGACTAAAACGACTTTTTTGTGTCTTTAAGTTGATTCGAGGCCTGTGTTTTTATAATTTTATAATAAAAAAAAATACCTGGCACTTTCGGGCACTATCCATGGCCCCAAGAAGGCAGTAACTAATGGCACTGCTGTAACTACACTCAAAATTCTCCAATCTGCTATCCAATATGCTATCCAGGGTAAAAGACCAGCTGCGGCAGCAAAATATATTCCAAAAGACATATTTGCCACCAACGTTCTATATTTTGGTCCCACATATTCAATTACTGAAAGAGATACAAAAAATTATTTTTCAGTAATTTTTTAATAACTTTTTTTTTGTACAAAACTAAATGCAAAATTATAATTTCTACGTGAAATACTAAATTTTACAAAAGAATAAAAAAAAATTGCCAACAATTATCAATGAGGGTTTTCATCGAAAAAAATGTGTTTGCGCTGCTCTATTTTGCCATTTTTTTTTTTTTTTTTTTTTTCATTTTTAATGACTGACCGTTATGTCAAACGGTACACATGACACGTTTTGATCGCATTTTGCACCCACGTTTTTTCAAGGTTGATCATAAATTCCAATATCTCATATATATATTGCTTCCAGACATTGATGCAATTTTCCCTTGACACGCGCAAAACGCCAAGAAAAATTAACACGTATTTAAAAAAAAAATAAATAAAAAAAAGTCTAAGATATTATGTAAAGCCATAGATATAAATATATATAAATGCGCACATTAACTATTTATATATTTACGAAGATTAAAATGATTTCATTATTATATATCGTGTATAGCTAACAATTCCAATAAGATTCATTCTAATAATTACATTAATTATCCAACAAGTACACATTTATATAAATCATTAAATATTTATGAGCTTAAGGACATTTTTCTCTCTATATTTAATCAACGAAAAAAGCCTCATGAAAATAAAAAAAAATAAATAAATAATAAAAAAATCTTTTTTTTTTAAGAAAAAAAAATTTTATAGTAAAATTATTTGCATTTTTCAATTTTGTAATTATTTTTGAAGTTTTTTTTTTCTTATCTAAATGATAAATTATAAAAAACAAAATAATTATACCTATGATGAATAAAATATTAAAACAATTGTCAAATGATGTTCCAACGATGAGTCGACATATTGCAAATGATACAAAATTGTTGCACAATGCAGTGGCAATGGAGGCAAAAAATCCAACTGCATTGCAAGAAACAAGAGCTGGTATCCGGCCATAATGATCGGCGATATATCCAAAAATAAGACCACCCACAATACTGCCAACAAAAAATGCAGATTGTGCCGCTGAACCCAGGTAAGTATTCTCACACACCCATTCAAACTGAAAATAAAAATAAAAAAATTTAGTTTCATTTTATTAATTACAATTAATATATTAAAGTTAGCGGATTAATATTTTTTTTAAAAATTAACTTTTAATTATAATAATAATAATAATTATTATGTGATTAATATAATATTATTAAAAATAGTTTGTGAAACAAAATTTACTTCCTCGTTATCTAGTAAATCTCACTGTGGAAGCAATATGAACAGCCTCCTCTATGTGCTTGTAAATCAAATTAATTGCGAATTATGAGATAATATATGACTAAAGAGAATAATAAAATTATATGCTTAAATGAGTCGTTAAACTAATGACATTTTAGAGTTTAAAAGACTAAGTATAATCGACTTTTAAATATTCTCTTTCTATTTTGTATATAATTATTATCTTTCGATTAATTTAATTTTTTATTTTTATATTATTATTTTAATTATTATTATATTAATTAAATTATTATTATCATCAAATTATTATTTTTATTATATAAATATTTTTTATTTTATTATCAATTATTATTTATTTTTCAATTAAAAGCTAAATAAATGAATAAATTAATAATCGTAATTTAACAAAATTTGAACGTTCCAAAAATTAAAAATTATTATTTATTTTTATTGTCGTACCTCAGCACCAATTGAAAGATATGGTATCATTGTTTGATTAAATTTCCATCCATTTTGACAGGGTCCTTTTGGCCACGATGTTATGGCTTGTGTTAAATTTTCATCCAAAACTTTTGCATAATCAACAATATACATTTTACATCTTGAAAATGGAATGTTATTCATTTTAACTTCATCCTCATCTGCTCTTGGAATCCATAGCGATGTCCTGTAAAAAAATATATTTCTTAATATAAATACTTTTTTAATAAAAAAAAAAAAAAAAAAAAAAAAAAAAAATCGAAGACAAAAAGAAATAGAAGGAAAATAGTTTAAAAAAAGGATAAATGAGTTTTATTTCTCCCTTGTCAACAATTGAATCAGGTGAAGTTCAAGAAAATCGTAAAATGATTACAGCAACAGAATCATTAGTTATTGAAAGTAATGTTTGATGTAAAAAAAAAAAAATTTTTTTTACGATTTTTGTATTTCGCAGAAAATAAATTTAGTGCAATTAAAAATGATATAAAATACATGCAATTTATCACATAAGTTTACATGCCACTCTAATTTATTATTAAAGTGCTCCTTTATAATTTTTTTTTTCCTTTATTAATTATAACAATAAATTTAATATTTATACGCAATTTCATGTATAAATATTAAATTATTTATCACATAGATACTAATAATTTGAAAATTAACTGCCAGTGTAATAATTCATATGCAAATAAATTTTTCACTCAAATTAATTAAGTCAATTTATTAACGCATTTTATTCAAAAAATTTAAATAATATTTGTCTTCTTTTTTTTTTTAGCAAACTTTAATTTAAATTTAGTAAAGAAAAAATAATTATTTATTCGAATTGAAAATAAAAAATTCATAAGACATTATTTTGATTGAATTTGAAAAATTTCTAATTTTTAAATAAATTAGAAAAAACAATTCTTTTTCAAAAATATAAATAAGGAAATGAATACATATATATAAATCTTATGCAATATGCTTAATTTACTTTTAATTCGTATGCGATTCTCTAAATTATTATTCATAAAGTCAAGAATAAAACCAGTTGGAAAGAAAAATGGTAATTTTTTTTTCTTTTAAAGAATAAAATCTGAGTAATGAAAAAAAAAAAAAAATTTCATATATTCATTTTATATTCGACATAGCTAGAAAGTAATTTCATATAAGTTAAAAAAAAACATTGTATTTACATTGTTGACATTTTTACATTAAACAATTATTATTTCTCTGAGTTAATTAATTTGTTTTTTTAATTATAAAAAAAAGAAAGTAATATGAAAATTCAAAAATGTAATAAAATTAAATCAATATTTATTTATTATTGGTTAAATTTCTAATTATAGGAAAATATTTGCAAAAAACAATTTTTTTATAAAAAAGAAAAAAAAATGGCTTATTTTAAAAAAATAAATTTTTTTAAAAAATTTTTTGACCTAGTTGATTTTTTTATAGACAAGGTTATATAGTTAATAACTATAACAGATGAAATAGAAAAAATATCATGTAATTGTCATAAGAATCAACAGTGGATTTCCTTATTCGACCTTCTCTTATCAAATTATATATATATATATTAATTTTTTTACTTCATAACGTGCTTCTTACTTTTATAGTTTTTACTTCTTCTTCATTTCAGTATTAATTACCGTTAGTTTTAATACATGCCAATAAGGAAACATAAATTCTTTGTTTATTTTCAAAAAGTAAAAATAAAATCAATTTTTTTTTCTAATTTTGCAATTTAATTCTTAAAATCACATTTTAGACTCAATTCTTTTATTATAGAAATAAAAACTAATAATGAAAACAGTATTTTTTTTATTAAATCTAATTTCAATGAAAAAAAAAATTAATATATAAATACAGTGGAAAAAAATTATTTGATACAAAATAAATATTTATGTGATAATAAAGTACACTGATTTTAATTCAAATTCAATTATTTACCAAAATTTTCAATTCAAAATAAACTGAAATTCAATTATTTTCCAAATTTAAAATCAAATAAAATTTAATTATTCTCAAAAATTTCAAAATAAACTAAAATTCAATTATTTTCCAAAATTTCATTTGACAATTAACTAAAATTCAATTATTTTCTAAGATTTTAATTGAAATTCAATTATTTTCTAAATTTGCAATTTAAAACCAACTAAAATTCAATTATTTTCAAAATTTTT
This sequence comes from Leptopilina boulardi, assembly GCF_019393585.1. NCBI lineage: Eukaryota > Metazoa > Arthropoda > Insecta > Hymenoptera > Figitidae > Leptopilina > Leptopilina boulardi. Next base: position 1,457,416 of record NW_026137806.1, on the reverse strand, counting down.
GATTTAAAATAAATTATTTTTCAAATTTTCAATTCAAAATCAATTATTTTCCAAAATTTTAATTTAAAATCAACTAAAATTCAATTATTTTCCAAAATTTCAATTGAAAATCAACTAAAATTCAATTATTTTCCAAAGTTTGCAAATTAAAATCAACTAAAATTCAATTGTTTTCAAATTTTCGATTTAAAATCAATTAAAATTCAATTATTTTGAAAAATTTTAATAAAAATTCAATTAGTTTCTAAAATTTCTATTCAAAATTAATTATCCAAATTTTCAATGAAAAATGAACTTAAATTAAATTATTATCCAAAATTTCAATTAAAATTCAATTATTTCCCAAAATTTTCAATTCAAAATGAACTGAAATTCAATTATTTTCTAAATTTAAAATCAAATAAAATTTAATTATTTCTAAAATTTTCCATCGAAATTTTTTTTTTTTTGAAATTTAATAATTTCAATTATAACTCTAAGGAAATTCAATTATTTTTAACTATTTTAATAATATTCTTTGAAAATTCAACTATCTGAAACCATTTTTCAATTAAAAATGATTTTCAAATTATTTTATTTTGTTCGCATTTTCAAATAAATTTTTAGTGAAATCATCTAAAATTTTAATTAAAAATCACTTAAAGTTTCAATTAATTTCAAAAATATCAATTTAAAATTTTTGAAAATTCAATTAAATTTAAAAAATGTTTTCCAAAAATTGTTTGATAAATTATTTTTAGTTCTGTAAAAAAAACAAAATAGAAACAGTATTTTTTTAATTAAATCTAATTTCAATGAAAAAAAAAAAAAATTAATATATTAATACAGTGGAAAAAAAATTATTTAATACAAAATAAATATTTATTTTGATAATAAAGTACACTGATTATGTTTGAATTAAAAAAAAAATTAATATAGAATAAAATTATTATTTTTATATTATTAAGTAAATTAAAAAAAAAATTGATTAATAAACAGAAAAAGAAATTTTTTGTATATGTAATTAAAAATAATAAAATTTGTAGGGTGTTTTCTCACCGCGCTCACTCACATCTGCTCATCCGTGAGGTTCAATCTGTCCAGTTCAGGAATTTTGCACCAATGTTCCTCGGGTACAAGGGTGATGAAAAATTGAGCAAAATAAAGAAATGCATAGACGAATGTAAATGGTAGTAAAATAACGAAGAGCAGCCATTGATAACGACCAGCCTCACCAACATATGGCAAAATATCATCAAAAGTTTCAATTTTTGGTCGCCGTTCCTCACCACCTTCTTCCGCTTTCGATGGTTCCGTTGCCGTCATTTTCTATATTTATATATTCTAAAAATTAATTAAAAAAAAAAAATTACCATTTTTTTTTCACTATAATCCTTAAACTTTAAAAAAATGTTAATTAACACTCGATTAACGCCAGTTTAGTAAAAAAAAAAATAATCATAATTTAGAAAAATAAAGAAAAAAAAAAACATTGGCCCTTATCAGTTTCTAATTAGATTGAAAATTAATAGTTAAATTCAAACAACTATTAATCACTAGAAAAAATTTTTTTTTCATGAAATTATTACAAATTAATAATTTTAATTATTAATTATTAATTATTAATTATTATTTTCCCTATTAGAAAAAATAATAATAAAGGTAACGTAAACAAAGAAAATCATGGGAACGGTATTGTCAATGAGAGAGAGAAAAAAAAGTTAAAGAATTTTTATATTTATTGTTTTTGTTTAAAAGAAATAATTAGATATAAATAATTCATTTTTCTTTTTCTTAATTATTGTATTCTTTATACAGTTATATTTATAACGATTAATTTTTCATACCAATATAGAAATATTTTAATTAAAATGATAAATATACAGGAAATCAAGGTTGAGAATAGGTATTATAAACAATAACAAGCAAGTTACGTTTAATTCAGGAACTATTTAATTGAACTTATACAAAAATAATTGTATTTTTTTTTATTTCGAAAAAAAAAAATTTTAATTAGTACTACTTTTTAATAAAAAAATAAATTTTTTTTCATAAAAAATCCTATTTATAAAAGTCAATTTTTTAATTATAAAATAATTTTTTTAGTTTATATTTTATTTAACGATAAATTTTTTTTTTTCGAATAACTCAATTTTAAGGAAGCAATAAAAAAAAATCAAAAAAATTCAGAAGGAAATTTTTTATTATAATTAATTATTATAATTTTTATAATCTCAAATATTACTCACATTCAGAAAAATAAAATAAATCCAAAAAAGGAAGATATAAAACAAACTTCACAAAAATTCACTGAATCGCTTCTTAAAGATTCAACACACTTGTGGATCAAAAACTTATTTCAAAAAAAAAAAAATATCACTAATTAAAAACAAAATAAACTCACACTTTTATTGGAAAAATTTCAAAACTATTCAACATTGTTTGTAAATAAAAAAATAAATTAATATTTAACAAGGAAAAAAAAAGAGCACGTGCACGTTTTTTGAAGATGAAGATCTTGGATCAAAATCGATTTTTTTTTCTTCTTCTTCTTCTTTTCGAGGGGGGTGATCACGCTACATCGTCAGACAGAAGGGGACATCGACTGCTTTCAGTATTAATCAATGGTGGGGCTTTATACTCTTGTTCAACAATCTGAGCCCCCACCTGATGATCGGTGACCCTCCATTGGTTCACGCATTGCACTCGATCTTCTCAGACTTTAAATGACGTCACTGGAAATCTTGTATAGGCGCAACTCTTTGAGAAACCGTTCATCGACTTTTTTTTTTTTTTTTTTTTCTTCTTATTCCGCTATTTTTCCTCTATACACACACTGCGGGATTTCCACACCTTTGCAAATTCATCATTTCAAAAATCGAGTCAACCAATTATTATACCATTTTCCTTATATATATATATATATTCACTATTTTTCCTTATTCGTTATATATTTTTATTCTCCATTTTGAATTATTATTCATTATGTATTAGTTTTTTTTTCTTCTTCTTTAATTCTTATGAATGAATTTTTGAATATCATGAGGGTACATTCTACTGGATTAAATTTTTTTTTTTAAATTAATCATATGGTTTAATTTTTTTGAATTAACACGATTTTTTATTCGATCTAATTAGCCTAATTTCGTATTTGGCCAAATCGAAATTTATTTTTAATTATTTTTTATAGCTTAATTTTTTTTATTTCGTCAAATTTTTATGTGGCATAATTTTTAATCTAATTTTTTTAAATATAAAAATTATATAATTTATATATTTAATTTCAATTATATATTATAATTAATTAATAATTTTTAATAGAAAATTATGCGCCGCTTAAAAATTAGGCTAAATAAGAATTAGTTAACTTTTTTTTATTAATTCAGATTTAAAAAGTGTAAAATAATGAAAAAATTGCGAGATACAAAGCAAATATTTTGCTTTTATACATAATTTTTATTCTTCATTTTGTAAAGATTTCTCTCTCTCTCTATATTACATGCGCAACATAGAAAATGTGCTAGGGAAATATATGTGCATAGAATAATTCCGTATTCCTGTCATATAAAAGGCTTTGATATACATGTGTCTACTGAATAGGAGTCATTAGCTTTTATCGTATACAGGAGGTCTAAAACTTTCTCAGTCAAATTTAATTTGATCCAAAGTATGTAATAATTTTATCATTTTTTTTTTGTTTTTTTGTTTTTTTGAAATACAAAAAATAATTTTCGTTTCGTAATTTCAATATTTAAAATATTAAATTTAACTTTTTTCCAATTTTTCTTAAACCATAGACAAATATAATTAAATAAATAAATATATATTATATACCAAAACATATCTCACTAATGGTAATTAGAAAATAAAATTCAAAATGTCACTCATGAATTATTATTATTCATGTGACATTTCAGTTTTTCCTATTATTTAATATTTTTTTTTTTTTTTTTTTTCTTTTTTTAATGTAAATTCTGATATATTATCATGAATTAAATATCATAATTTGATATGCTCTTGATAATAATGCATATGCATGAAAAACAATTGAAAAATGTATATAATTAAAGATGCTGTAGAAAAAAAAAAATTTATACAATTTGGACCAGTGCAAAAAAAAAAAAAAAAGAATATTTTATTCATTCCAAATGGTGTGTAAATCAGATCAATTTTATTACTTAATAATTTCTTGTCAATCTGGTTTTACAAAATCAAAAAAAAAAAAAAATTATTTATTTAAAACCACTTTTTTCAATTATTGACACATTTATTCGATACTATTTTTATATTCTTTTGAAAATAAAATATAAAATTTATTTTTTATGACATGTAAAAAATATACAGGACTTTCCTCGACTCGATTGAATGAAAAATCTGCAGAAATTGATATATATATATATATATAGTACAAGAGATAGAAAGTATAACAAAAAGTTTTGCAATAAGGAAGAATAAGAAGTTTTGAGAGTTCGCGAGATATGATCAGCACGTGCTACACACAATATCCAAGGTGATGCACGCCGTAAAAGTTAATATTAAATTTAATAAACATGAAAAGATATTATAATGCAATACTCTAATTTTAGTATTATTGGCGTTAAAATGTTTATTTTTTTTATAATTTTTAGTTCAAAAAAAAAATTTTTTTAATTCCTTCTTTTTATAATGAAAATTATTACCTTAAATATTAAAAAATCAATAAAAAAATTTTATTTTTATTAATTGTTAAACAAAAATTTTCTAATCTGAAAAATTTTCTAATTTTTTTTTTATAAATTTCAATAACGTGAAAAATGTATAATTAAATGGCATTTCACTATAATATCAAAAAGTGATGAAAATATTGTTTAAAAAAAATTAAATGTAAATTTATTGTGAATCTTTTTTTAAACTTGAAAAAAAAAACCAAATGCTTTAAATCATTAAAAAAAGGTCTAAGTTTACCATAAATAATAATCAACTTAAACTGGAAATAATAGTCATTTGATCATTGATGCCGTTTTAAATATTTATCGATCGTTATTGAACGCCAATCAATTTTTGATATACAATGTGAAAAATATTTATTTATTTTTTTTTAAAATAAATTAATATTATTTCTATTTAACTTTTTCCTCAATAAATTTATCATTTTAAAATTATATACAATATATTAAGGGCGAAAATTAATTCAAGAAAAAGTTCAAAAACTATTTTACTATTTTAGAAAACAAAAAAAAAAATATTTTGAATGCAAATATTTTTTTTCTTATTTATAAAAAAAAAAAAAAATATATATATATATATATATTCAAAGAGCAATTGATTTTATCTGCGCAGTGATAAAAAATGTTTGATGCCGCGCTCATGATAAAGAAGAGGAATTAATATATTATAATGACAAAACTCATTGGAAATAAACAGAATGTTAAAAACTATCATTAAAAAATCATCATTAATACATATTATCTTGTTTTCAGGAATTTTATGAATAACTTGAAAATTTTCAAAAACAGTATAAAAAATATTTAACATGTAAAAGACATTTAGAATTTTGAAAAACAAACTAATATTCGAAAAAAAAAAATGTAATGAAATTTACATTTTTGATTGCAGCTAAATATTCAATTGCAAAATTTTTTTTTTGAATTCCAAATTGAAAAAAAAAAAAAAATAGAAAAAGAAGTTTTGAAAAAAAAAAAAAAATTGTTGAAATGAAATAACCACACACGAGATACAAATGCAACTTCTGCATTCAAAATCGAAACAGGTTTTCGACGAGGATGAATAATTATTCAAAAAAAGGAATAAAAATATTTTCGCTTATATGCGAATTTAAAAAAATAAAAAAAAAAAAAATTACTGGTAGGTTCCGAGGAATTAAATGACAAAAAAAAAGGAAACTCCAGAGCAAGGAATCCCCTTATGAAAATATCAGAACTTCAATATTGTAGCAAACAGATAAATTTTACTCATTTTTTAATTAATAATTAAATTAATTATTATCAATTAATTATCAATTAATTATTATTATTATTATTATTATTATTATTATTATTATTATTATTATTATTATTAGTAGTAAGTACTACAATAAACGCACTAGGAAAAAAATTGTTATAAAAAAAAAGAATTATTAAATTCTAAACTAAAAATTAGATATTTATGTTTCTTAAATTCTCAGGATTAATCTTGTTAATTAACAATAGTTCATGAAACAGTTCTAATAATTGGCTACAATTTCGCATCTGTCATTATCGTGCGTCAGCAATGCCACTCCCTAATTACGACACTATATAATATATATATATATATATATATATATATATATATATATATATATATATATATATATATATATATATATATATATATATATAACTCAATATTAAACTAGAGTGTAAATTATTATTTCACAAAATTAATGTAACATATAAAAAATCTCTTTCAAATTTAGCGCCAAATTTCCAGTATTGTTTGATAAAGAATTTTTTTTTCAATTTATTTTTTATTTTATTCAATTTTTATTTTTTGGTATTATTTCATTTTTATATATTCTATATAAATTATTTTTCCCCTTACAATAAATTATATTTTCTTTAATATATATATATATATAGGATAAAAAAAAAAAAAGTTTGTTGATTCAAGAAAACTTTTTTTTTCAAATTATATATATATTAATGAAAGCAATAATATATACTGAATTATTTCTAACTCGTGTGTTGAATGTGTTAAAAGGAAATAAAAGGCAAAGCAATATGGAAAAAAAAAAAAAAAAACAATTGTAATAAAAAAAGAATACAATAATCTAGAAATTAATTTTAAATAAATGGAATTTTGCAAACAATCTCAATATAGTGCAGAATTATCAAAAAAAAAATTCTTTACAAAATTTTTTGTAATATTCGCATTTTAGAAAAATTCAATTTTTGTACAAACTACAAATAATTTTGTACCTGGCATTTTTGTTTAAAATAAAATTTTACTTGTCTCAAATAAAAATTTCACTGGGTGTAAATTAATCGTATTAAAAAGTATTTAATTTTTTTTTCTAATACGACTTTTGTAATAAAATATAAAAAAAAGTGTATCATACATTATTATAAACTGTTTCTTAATTTCCAGGAATATTCCAAGGTTAATACTACATAGTAGCACGTCCTTATAACAACTTTTCACATATAATATATATATGTATATATAAATGTGTTGCAAATCGAGGAAATGATTTTCTGACTTGGTTTTACGTCGCGCCCCGTCATTTCCATTATATATGAAAAGAAATTTAAAATTCACAAAAGTAAAATGACGTGTGCACCGTTTCTTTTATATTCACTTTTTTTTTTTTTTTAAATTTTTTATTCAGTTCGATCAGATTTTTCTTCTTTTTCATATAACAAACGAAAGAAAAAAAAATGTTCTCACAAATATTGCATATTTATTTTTTTCTATTTTTTAAAAAGAAAAGAAGGAAATTTTTTTTTTTCTTTATATAACATTTTTAGTTTCTACAATTTTATTTATAATGTTCAATTGTGAAATAAAAATGTGTTAAATATTTTCAATTACATAATATGAGTCATATATGATAAAAAAAATTGAATTATTATTTTAAATTAAAAGTGACAATTGAATAAAATTTTTGTGTTCACAATATTATATTTGAATAAAAAATGTTTATCACTAACAAAGTCTACTTTTAGATGTAGACAAAAAAAAATTGACATTGGTAAAAGTAAACACAAAATTCTTATATTGACATAAAATAGATTGATATAAAGATAAGAATGAAATTTTTATTAATTTTTTTTTTAAACTACAAATAAAAGGTAAAATATTTACTTTTTTTTTTGAATTTCAATTTTAATCTCGGGATTAATAAACAAATATTTTAAATTTGAAAAAATATTATATGAAAAGACGATTAATATTTCTTTTTTGACAAAATGATTATTACGATTTTTTTTCTTTTTATATGAAATCTGATATATTTTTTCCCTATGAATTTATTTGCAGAATCATCCAATTCTATTCTTTGATGATAACAATAAAGATAAGGGGAAAAATTTTATATACATATATATATATATATATATATATATATATAAAGGTTTGAAAAAGATTTCCCGCGAGATCGGTCGATGACTGGTTTGAAAGTCTCGCCATATCGTTTATACCTGGTCTTATATATACAGATCGACCTTGAGAAAGAACAAGGGAAGACCTTGAAAAATGGCCAGAGAGCACGGAACTCGCACATGCCATCAACGTTAAAAAAAAGATTCTATATAGCAATACCGGTTTATTTTATTCAGATACCAAATAATTTTTCGTCAAATATAAAAAAAAAAAATAAATAAATAAAGTCAGAAATTATTTATTAATTTAAATAAAATTAAAGTTTAATTAATTTTTCATTAAAAGAGTGAATAAATTGAATATAGAACAAAAAAAAAATATAAATTAAATATGTGGTAATTAATAAATAAATTATCAACGACTTTTTTTTTTAAAAAAATGAAAAACTCGAAAATATTCTTCTTTAAATTTTTTATTAAATTTAAGGATCATGAGTCCTATTTAAATAAAATTAACATATTTCTTAAAGTTAGAAAATATAATATTCTTAAAATAAGAATAATTTTTTTTTTAAATTTAATTTGCATATCTACTCGTTTCATACACTGTAAAAAAAAAATTAAGGAGTTAACGTTACTGGGAGTTAAATTTTTCGAGTTATGAATCAACTCAAAAAAGGAGTTAATAATAAAATTAACTCCTTAAGGCCAGGTCCAAGTGAGGCAGCGCCATCTACATTAAAACTATAATTTTTGGAAAATTTTCAACAGCCTTTTCTCGAAAACAAGAAGGTAAAATGCGTTTTTCTTTATCGATAATTGATTATTAGGCAAAAAATACACCAGCTAAAACTTTTTTTTGGATTAAAATGATGAAAAAAAAAATTTCATGTCGATAAATTAAATATGAGCAGTTTTTCAACAAAAACTGTAACAGTACTTTCTCGGAATTAACAATTAAGAATACAATTTCCATTTGGAAAATTAATAAACGTTAAACAATACACCAGCTAAGATTCACCAATCACGAAAATAACAACAAAAAATTTTATTACATATTTAACATATATGGACACTGTTTTACTGATTGTGACAGGCCCTTTGGTAGATTATGTATTTCGGGTGGTTAGCAACAGCGCCAATCTCCTCCTTTCGGCAAAATCGCGAAACGTCTGGTGTCATATTTAACCTGCCAAACGGCTGTTATAATTAGTAAAATATGTTATGTTAAAAAACATTTTTTTTTGTTATTTTCGTGATTGGTAAATCTTAGCTGGTCTGTATTTTTTAGCGTTTATTAATTTTCCAAATGGAAATTACATTTTTGATTGTAATTTCAGAGAAAGTACTGTATTACAGTTTTTGTTGAAAAAAGTGCTCATATTTAATTTATCGACATGAAATTTTTTTTCCATTATTTTAACTCAAAAAAAAAGTTTTAGCTGATGTATTTCTTGCCAATAATCAATAATCCATAAAGGAAAAAGCATTTTATCTTTTTGTTTTCAAGAAAAGGCTGTTGGAAATTTTTAAAAATTTTAGTTTCGATGTAGATGGCGCTGCCTCACTTGGACCTGGCCTTAATACCAACTCCCTAGGCATAAAATTAACTCGAAAAGCCCTTCGCTTCAACTCCAAAAGGGTACGTGGGACTTTTATAGCATCCCCGTAGGGAGTTAAAAATTCAATTCCTTTTTTTTTACAGTGTAGTAAGGAAATAATATAACAATATTATTTATATTGTAAAAATATTCTTAATAAAAATATAATCTTAACATGTTAAAAAAAACAAATATATTCTTCATTTAAGAATTTGAAAAATACAGACTCAAAATATTGAGAAGCCAAGATTTATATTATTAAATTAAGAATGTAATTTTATCCAGTGATACGATTCTTATCAGAATATGTATATAGTTAATAATTTTCGATCTTGCTTATCAAGAGAAAGCAATTAATTTTCTCGTTTGACTCACAACAATTGTCTAAGACCAGAAGGACATCATCAGAGGAAGGATGTATATATATATATATATATATATGTATATATAGAAAGCAATTCCTAGCTGACAAAGGAAAATTAATACAATAGTGTAATCTAGTTAAAACCAAAGAATTTATATTGTTGGTGGTAATTAAAATTTTCCTTTTACGATAAATTATAGTTGGCAATATTACTATTGAAAATTAATATTTGTCATCATCTTCACATAAAGTTTTTCAAACTAGTTATAATTTCACTATAAAATATAGTATATTATTTCACTATATTTTATAGTATATTATTTCAAATATAAAAATATTTTTAAAAATTAAAAAAAAAGAAAAATAAAGTTATTTAATTAATAAAATTTATTACTTTTTTTTTTTTTAAAGGTAATTGGTATTCCTCTGATCCTTTGACGTTTTTGAAACTTGTTATCAAGAAAAAATTTTTTCGAAAGTAATCATTTATTATTATTATTTTTTTTTTACTGGCACGCATAGTTTTATAAAAAGAAGGATTTATTAATCCTCGGAGCTTTTCAGAGATTTATCCCTTGTGGCTGCGATGTGAAAGCTCTTGAGAGAGAAAGTTGAAAAATTTCTTCGTATCTTTCTAATCCCGTTCTTAAAGCTCACTTTTCATACGGCAAAAGACCTTTTTAAATTGTCTTTTTTTTTATATATATATATATATATATATATATAAAACGCGGAACTTTCGCGTACATCGTTAAAAAAAAAAAAGAAAAAAAAATGTCATCGCACGGATTTAAGAAACGACTTGTTAATTTTATTTTATGACATTTTTTTTCCATTCTATTTAATTTTTCTCCATCGCAATTCTTTGAAAATAATTTTTTCTTCTCTTATTTTTACATTTTTGCAGAAACTTGAGAAAAATATAAAAATAAATATATAATTGCGAATTATGTCAGCTATGAAAAAAGAAAAAAAAAATTTTTTTTTTATATAAAAGAGAAAAATGTTTCGATATTTTTTTTTTTTTTTTTCAAAAAGATGACATAATTTTTTTGCAATAATAATAAATTTTTTTTAAAGTAGTGAAAAATATTTTCATTAAGAATTTTTAAGTAACATTTCGTTTTTTTGGGATACAAAAATGATAAGGAATTATAGTGACTTTGCGAAATTGAAAATAGATTAGAAAACAATTATAGTACAAGGGAATATATAAGTGAAAAATAAACACATGGATAAGAGAAATTGTTTGCAAAATTATGAAGTGTAAATAAATTTCTAAATATAATATGTTTTAATTTAATTAAAAAAAAAAAATTATACATTTTAATAACCAATAAATCCACAGGCATTAACAAAGTAATAGAAAGGCATAAATTATTGTATGATTTATGATAATTAATCTCTTTTATAATCCAGTTTCTTTGAATATAAAAATATATTTATGTTCTTTAAAGAAACAGATATAATTGAACAGATAGTTAATCAATTTTTTTTTCTATACTTGTAGGTCATAATTGTGTACAGAAAGGTTTTTTTTGTTTATTTACAAGTCGATTAAGACTTTCGATGTAAAATAATAATTTTCGATAAGCTATCACAAACTACTCGACATTGTCTAAATATATTCTATTTTAAATGAATTTCACGATTTAAGATCTGATAAGCTAAGAATTATTTGTTAGTTTAATTAATTAATTAAAAAAATAAATATATATATATATATAAATAATAAAAACATATATAAACAAATAAAAAAAATAGTTCAAATATAAATATAAATAAACATTTATAGAATTTTATCTTTTTTTCTTTATATATGTGCTATAAAACCATAATTATGCAATCATTATTGACGTTCACACACGTTCAATGACCACGTGACTCTATCAAGAAGGTCGAGATCTATTTCCTTGATTCAAGAAGTTAGAAAAAAAAATGTTACTTTTGTCCAAATTTTACTTTGCCGAAAAAAAAAATTTCTCTCCCTCTTAAAAAAAGTACACATGGAAAAATTAATATTTTTTTTCGAAATTAAACTAAAAAATTTAGGTATTTAATGAATAATGAAATAAATAATAAATTAATTAAAATAAAATAATGAAATAAATAATAAATTAATTAAAATAAAATAATAAAATTAAATTAGTAAATTAAAATTTTCAAAAATATTGTCATATTTAGAAAATAATTATTTCATAGTTAAGAAAAAAAAGAGAATATTTTTCTAAATCTATTTTTTTGTAAAAAATTAAAATATAAAAAATTCTATATATATACGAAAAATTTTCATTTATTATTTTACCACGCCTAGATTTCACAATATTTTACTATACGGATATACGCACGAACTAATTAACTCGTTGATAATTAGTATAAAGCAGAAGTAGAATAATTCATAAGAATAAATAATCATGATTGTAAAACAATGTAAATCAATATCAAGACGAGATTTTATATATATATATATATAATATATACGTATATTACATAATATCCTGACTTGTGTATCGCGTTCTATTTCACGTAAACACATTAATTTTTTCTTACTTCTTTTTTTTTTACTAAATACATATAATCAACTGTATAAATCCAAATTAAATTTTTACATTTAAATAATTTACAAAAATTATAGAGGTATAATTTTTTCGATTACTGTAGTTTCATCCATATAAAATATTATACCATTTAAATATCTCGATTTTTTTCAAAAAGAAAAAAAAAATTTCAAATTCGACAAATTCATAAAATAAAATAAAATATAAAAAAATAAAATAAAAATAAAAATAAAATAAAACAAAATAAAATAAAAATAAAATAAAAATAAAATAAAAATAAATAAATAAATAATGATAATAATTGATAAGAAAATATTAAAATAAGTTATCAAGACACTAGGCAAATTAGCTCGACCTTATAAAAGCGAACATTCAGATATATTATAGTCATTCTGACATAATAATTGCAAATTCATGCAAGGATATCCGTATTCGTGCCTAAATTCACACTGCGGTCAAACTCGATAATTAAGGTCGTGTATTGTAATTTTTTTTAAAAATATTTTTATCGACTATAAAATATAAAACGAGCCGTTCTATCTAGTGAACATTACAAAAAAAAAAAAATAAAATTTTGTCGAATTATTCTGCTCTCAATAGCGTCACACTTGATTAATTTAGAAAAAAAAAAATTTGTTATAGATAATCGTCAAATATCATTTTAAATAAAAAAAATACCCCTAAACTATTTTAAGAAAGAAAATAAATTTTTATTCCTTATTTCTTGGAGAGAAAAAAATATTTAAAAAAGTAGAAACTCTTTACATTGTAATAAATGTTTAATATGTCTTCATTATAATTAAAATCATAATTATACTAAATTGAAGTTGTAAAATATTTTTAATAGTAAAGATTTAAATTAAAATTTTTTTCCCCTCCCTTTTCGAATAAATAATAAAATTTAAATTGAATAAGATAAAAAAGAACCCGTCTTTAAAAAAAAACTTTTATTATATATTTTATAAAAATCGCATGAAAATCAAATATGCATAATTTTCTTTTTTTTCAATGTTATTTTTCTTTTCAAATATAAAAGCATCAAAGTAATAGCAGACGTTCTTTAAGAGCAAAAATCTCAAATAGAATGGAAACTAAAGCTTATAACAATAAATCCTTCTCTTTTTTTTTTTGTATATCGTTTTTCCTTGAACATTGTAATACTGCTTAAATCTCTTTCTTTTCAAATGGAGGAAACAAAAAGGACTTACCTATAAATATAAGTCATTTTATTTTTTATTTTTTTTCTATTATTTTATTATACATTACTTTATATTTTAAATTACTAAAAAGTTATTTTAATATATAAAAATTCCGATTTTTTCTAATGACTTAATTTTTCTAAACTAGGTTTTAAATTACAATTCAATGAACTATGAGGAAAAAAATTAATATAGTTAAAATTATTAGTATTTTTTTCTAATTTTAAATACCTATTTGGATTTTTTAAAAAAATGCAAAAAATAGGTGAGTGTCATTAAGATGTTCACATTACTGTATTATATTCATATTACATTTGATGTCTGTTAGATTATTATTTTTTTTTTTTTTTTGCATAAAATTTCGTGACGTTTTATTTAAATGAATCCTAGCATTCATCAATAATTCATTACCAGGTATATATCAAGGTTGCTAATCGTCAACTTCTGCAATCTGCATCACGTGGCTAATTCATGGTTATTCGGTAAGTTAGATTACTATATATATATATATATAGTAACTGTTCCTATATATCGGTTAATGATTCCAATCGATAATGATCCTTCTCAAATTACTCAAATGTTATTGACACAAAAAAATATTAAAAAAAAACTTGTTTAAAAAATTCTCAAGTTATTTTTTTTTACAAAAAAATATTTTTTACAAACAAATATTTTTTACAAAAATATATTTTGTTTTAGACCTCGTTATTTTCCCATCAAGAAATCTGAGGAAAATTTTCTTTCATCTCTATAAAAAATAAAAATAATAAATCTCTACAAATCAAGTTCATCTTTTTTTTAATACATTTTGTTTCTTTTTTTGACAGGAAAAAAAAAATACAATTTTCCGGACTTTCAACTTTGATCTTCATTTCAGTGTGTGTAATAAAAACGAATAAATCGTTACATAAAAAAGAAATAAAAAAAAAAAAACATTATTTTGCCATAAAAAAAAATTCTATTTTCTGATCCTTAATTACAATTTTCAAGAGCAACAAAAGAGATTTTGATTAAGATTTATTAGACACGCATTATGACAGAGTATCTCAATTTTAATAAAATATTTTTTCTTGTTAATTTTTAATAAATTACAAAAGTGTAGAAAAAAAAATTTAGATATGTAAACAGGAAAGAGGAATTCATAAACTTTAAAAATCTATATATGACCGATTCACCTTCACGATTCAGCGATTTTTTGTTATAACAAAAAAAAAAACTCGTAAATTGTTCTTTTTTTTTTGCCTGCACCTCTTTAATTTCAAATAAGAGCAAAAAATGATTATTAAAGTATTACGTAAATTACATAAGCATTGATTATTCTACATATATATTATAGTAAATTACAGAAAATCAGGGAGCAAAAAAAAAAAATCTTTTTCCAACGTGAAAAATATCAGTCAAGATTCGAGAAACTTAAACATTAAAAATACTTGAAAGAACACTTTTAAAATTAAAAGCTTCGAGCAGTTTTTACAGACTTTGAGTATTAGAAGCTTCATCTAAATTTCAAGGATTTCACTTGTCAAAAGTTTATATCAAAAGTGAAACTTTTCCAATTTGTAAATCTCTTAAAATCCTCTCCTCTTTCAAATTCACTTACATATATATATTTTTTTTATAACCCCTTTTGCACTTTTTCAAAATAATTAAAAATTTAACTAAATTAAAATTAGATTAAAATTCAATTTTAATTAAAATTAAAATTGTAATTAAAATTTTTTTTTTAAAAAAAGGTTAATTGAAAAATTTATTATATACACAAAAAAAAGATTTACCTGGAACATCGAAAAGGTTTCACTAGAATAGAAAAAGTTTTAATTGTTTCAGTTAAATTTTTCACTATTCTAGTAAAGTACTTTTTTGCTGTTCCCAAATAAAAGTTATTCTATTTTCAACTTGTAAAATTTGATAAAATAAAAATTTATTTATATAAAAATTGTTGAAAAGAAAATGAAAAATATAATGATTAAGAATTAATTGCCTCTTCTTTTTTGCATTTAAAATCTTTCCTTCTCCCTCCCCATTTTTTTACCCTTCGCGCTTCAACCTGACATTTCCTACCCTTAACGGGCATCGATCGCCGTTGACGTGGCCCATTTTTTTTTTTTTTTTTTTTACGTACTTTCAATATCGTATGTTAAAGTAGCCAAAAGGTAAAAAATCACTATCAAATAGGAAATTATGGAAAAAATGTATAAAAAAAAAAAGTAAAATTGGCAAAAGTTTTCAAATTGTTGCAACTTTTGTTTATTCCATAAATATGAAAATATATCTCAAAAAATGACAACACAACCAAGATAAGCGTGAACATTGTCACCTTATCAAACCCTCACCCCTTGTCCCATAAGGCGACAAGTGACATTGAATAGCTTCATCAACTTTAGATTTTTCAAAAGATATATATATATATATATATATATATATATATATATATATAAAAGGGTGAGTTGTGATTTTTTTCCCACCTTCATTTTTCCGCTAAAAAAAAAAAATGAAGGACAATTTTATTTTCACAAACTTTGAAAAAGAGAAAAAAAAATTTATCTTTTTGGAAAAACTGAGTCAATAAATTATTTTTAAACTATACAAAATAATAAATTTTCTATTTTTGTTTTACTTTTTCCAACTAAACTTTATTTATTCTTATCTCTTTCACTTTAATATTATAATGCAAGGAAATAAATTATTACGAAGTTTTCTTTTAACCAAATAATATACCATTTTTTTTTGTATTAACACAAATTTTTGGTTATTTTAAAAAAAAATTTGTTTGATTCAAAAAAATATGTTCAAATTCAAATAAATATTTCTTCCATCTAAATGAATGTTATTCAAATAAATATTAATTTAATTAAAATAAATATATATTTCTTTGAAACGAATGGAGAAAAAAGAATTGTTGTGGTTACTAAAAATTAAGTCCACACAACAATTCCAGATTGTCAAAATAGAACCAGCAGTTCTATTTGTTAATTGTTAAATTGTAAAATTTATTAATTAATGTAAATTGTTAAAATGGGATTGTTATTAAAACTATTCGGATTGTTCGGTGAACAAACAGAATTGTTTTGAAGAACAAAGAAAATTGTTATGGAACAGTTGAAATAACAAAACTAAATTGCTAAATCAGCAAAACAATTTGTTGTATTAACAAAGCTATGTTCAATAGTAACCGAGTATAATTTACCGATAAACGATGAAATTGTCTCTTCATCCATTCACTACACTTTGCAATAGATTTCTCACTTTAACCGGATTCATTATTTAACAGCACTTTGTCATTTAAAAAGAAACTAATAATAAAAGCAAAAGTGGCACATATACCAGAAGCAAACAACACGATGATCTGCACGCCAGTTTGCGAGAATTCAAGATGACCACGTGACATGGAACAATAAACCTGCTAGCTGAACAAATCCGGATTGTTCCATCGGCAATCGACAGAGAGTTTGCTTCTGCAACTGTACGGAATTGCAAACTGACAACAAAAAATTCGTATTGTTGTTAAAACAACAAAAATTTGTGTTGACAACAATCCGAATTGTAATATTAACATTTCGAATTGCAATATCAAAAATCTACTGACAATAATCCAAAAATTGTTTGCATAACAATCCCATTTTTCTTCGTGACAAACCAAAATTTGGTTGTTTGAAAATATTTTTTTTTCCTGAGAGTAAATAAAAACCTTTTTGTTAATGAAAGTCAATGTAAAAAAAATCGACCTTTTTTTATGCGCAAGTTTCATCTCTCGGTAAAACTTTCTTTATAAAGAATTCAAACATCCTCTCTAATTTTCTACTCCCCTGCACACTAGAGAATTTAAAAGAAGAAACTAACATATAGAAATGTACTTTTTCTTCGAAAACTGTGTTGGAATTATATACAGTTAAATATATATATATATAAGGAATTTTATTCTCCTATAAGAAAGTCTTCCTCGGTAGAAATATATAAGTATCGACGAGAATCATTGACCGGAAGTCAATTGACGATCACCAGCTGAATAAGTATTATACAGTCTATATACTTCGGATGGAATGTTATTAATCTCCCATAAAGGTTATTTACAATTTTTTGTTTTTTAATAATTAAAATTTTTCCTACTATTATCAAAGAAAATCGAAATTGATAACAATGAAATGAAAATTTGCCAAGCAAAATGAAAAGAAAAACAAATTTCAGAATCTAATGAGATCATTTAAAAAATAATTTTCATGAAAAACATTAAAAAATATTTTTGAAATTCCGATTTTTTTGTATTTTAATAAAATAATAAAAATTTTAGAAGCCTATAGTATGTATATAAGCCTATGTATATAAAAATTCTGAAAAATTCCAACTTTATAAGAAAATATTCTGCAAAAATGAAAATATGTTATTTCATGAGAGAAGAATATTCACGAAAGACTCATTAACAAAATTGTAAGAGCACTAAATATGTTTACTTTATAAGAAATATAGTCGAAAGTTGTACGAGAACTATATACCAGTAGGTAAATTAAGTTAATATCACATTAAAACACAACTCGTAAATTTATATAGCATTCTAATACAGTTCAAAAAAAATTTTTTATATCAAACCCTTCTGCTCAAAAAAATTAAAAAAGAAAAAAATATTTAAGAAATACAAAACATCAAATTTAAGGGATTTAAAAATTTTACATTGAAAAAAAAAATTTATTTCACTTAAATACTCGATTACTTAATTGATATCAAAAATATCAAATTGATATAAAAATTTTGATAACAAAATTAATTTAATAATTTTAAATTAGTGTGAAATATTTATACTTGAACAAAATAATTTTTATTTGAATTAAGTAAAATTCTATTTAAATACTAGATATCACGGAGAAAAATGGGATTGTTGTGCAAACAATTTTTGAATTGTTGTCAGTAGATTTTTGATATTGCAATTCGAAATGTTAATATTACAATTCGGATTGTTGTCAACACAAATTTTTGTTGTTTTAACAACAATACGAATTTTTTGTTGTCAGTTTTGTTCAGTTTGCAATTCCGTACAGTTGCAGAAGCAAACTCTCTGTCGATTGCCGATGGAACAATCCGGATTTGTTCAGCTAGCAGGTTTATTGTTCCATGTCACGTGGTCATTTTGAATTCTCGCAAACTGGCGTGCAGATCATCGCGTTGTTTGCTTCTGGTATATGTGCCACTTTTGCTTTTATTATTAGTTTTTTTTTAAATGACAAAGTGCTGTTAAATAATGAATCCGGTTAAAGTGAGAAATCTATTGCAAAGTGTAGTGAATGGATGAAGAGACAATTTCATCGTTTATCGGTAAATTATACTCGGTTACTATTGAACATAACCTCACCTTGAAAAATACAAAATATATATTAAATATTATTTAAGAAATTTCAACTCAAAATAATTTGTTGGATTCAGATCAAAGAATTTGATTCAGAAGCTGAATGTTCCACAGATTTTAATGCAAATGAAATTGGTGATATGACTTACGGAAATCTGCTATCGTTTATTTTAGAAGACGAAGAAACTTAACAAATTGTATTAAACGGATCAAAGCTTTTAATACAACAAATTGTATTGCAGATTTAACAATTTAGTTTTGTTATTTCAACATTTTCCATAACAATTTTCTTTGTTCTTCAAAACAATTCTGTTTGTTCACCGAACAATCCGAATAGTTTTAATAACAATCCCATTTTGACAATTTACATTAATTAATAAATTTTACAATTTAACAATTAACAAATAGAACTGCTGGTTCTATTTTGACAATCTGGAATTGTTGTGTGGACTTAATTTTTAGTAACCACAACAATTCTTTTTTCTCCGTGTACTATTTAATTGACTCAAAAAAATAGTAATTACAAATAATTATTTATTTTGATAATAGTCAAGTAACCGATTATTTGAATCAAATAAATTTTTTTCAGTGTACAAACTATATATATATATATATATTTCTAGAATGTAAATGAAGAATCTAAAAATACGGAAATGCAGCTCGAGTAAATAATTAAATTCCTTTAATATGCGGCTGGAAAATGAAGTTTCTCTATTTTGCAGAACTTTAGGAAGGAAATTTTTCAAGTTGATCAAGGATATTAATTTTCAGTAAATTATATTACAACGATGGTATTTAACGTTTGAAAATTTTTAAGACATTAACTTTTTTTTCTATACCCAAATAATATAATAAATTATTAAATCTTTAACGTATCCGAGTATTAAACAAACTGGACAAAATTTTTTATATAAAATTTGTCCGAATGTTATCGTTATGTTATTTTTATCTATATTGTAATAATAATGATAAAATTCTTAAGGGTTATGAATAATGTTTTTAACGATGTTAAAAAATAAGCAAAATGGTAATAATTTTTTTTTTTTTAAGAAGAAGAAAAAAATCTCTTAATATACCACCATAAAACTGGTCCACGTGTTGACATATAAAAAAATAACTTTTGTCAAAGCATCACGACCTTGCTGTTACTTAACTGAAATTATGAGAGTGAGAGAGAGAGCCTCGTGGTTACATCGTGGAAATCTCATGAAAGGCTTATGAGGGTCAAACAAGTTCTGGTGTCGTGATAATTAGACTCGTGCTAGGATTCCATCATGATGGAAGATGTTGAGGAGCTTAATTGAACAAATTATGGTAGTAACCATTACCTCAGCTTTAGAAGATCTTTTCTTTTTTTTTTATATATATCTCCAAATGGAGTCTGCATCCAAAAAAGTGGAATTCCTTTTCTAATTTTTTAATACTTGTTTATGTTTATTTTTTTTTATCAAAAAATTGATTTAAATAATCAAAAGTTTATAAACAATAAAATCGAAATATTTTCAATTTTTTTTTGCAAGAGATTTAATTTATTCAGAGACATATAAACAAGAACTAGTGCGGAGAAAGCTTCGATAAACTCTCGAGACTTGAAAAAATGTAAAGAAATTGAGCTCCTAACAAGATTCTTCCTTTTTTATTTTTTTTTTTTTTAACTCCAGAAAAGTGAATTTTTCATAGCCAAGTTTATATATCTAAACTTCAACTATAGAAGACGAAAATGACAAGCCTGAAATGTCTTTACGAAGCCGGAAACTTTTGTTTGAATTTCAAAAGTTCCTTCTCTATTTCATGATGAACTAAAAGCAGTTAAAGTTTGAGAAAAAAGCCTCTCTATTTTGAAAAGAATTTCACCGCATATAACTATCTTCAATATTTTAATAATAAAAATACTCAAAATCTTCCAATTGATTAAAAAATATATATATATATTTATTTTAAATATTATTTAATTTAAAAAAGAAAAATATTTTTTTTTCTTGGAAAAATTGGTTGACATTATATATACAAAAATTTGGGACGCATGATTATGTTCTAAAAATCATTAGTCATACTTTACATTTTATCGAATTTTATTTGTCAGAATTTTTATTTGCTCGAATTTTCATTTAACATAATAGGCATTTTAAAGAATTTTTATTAGGTAGAATTTCATTGAATAGAATTTTCATTCAGATGAATTTTCATTTGCTCGAATTATTATTTGATATAATTTCTATATAATCGATTTTTCATACTACAGAATTTTTACTTAAACGACAAATCATTTAATAGAATTTCTAATTGATAGAATTTTCATTTGTCCGAATTTTCAAATGGCCGAACAAACAATCGACAGAAAGATATCGGCGCGATTTTTAAAATCAACCAATCAAAAATTATTCATAAAATTGTGATTGGTTGATTTTAAAAATCGCGCCGAAATCTTTCTGTCGATTGTTTGTTCGGCCATTTGAAAATTCTATCAATTAGAAATTCTATTAAATGATTTGTCGGTTAAGTAAAAATTCTGTAGTATGAAAAATCGATTATATGGAAATTATATCAAATAATAATTTGAACAAATGAAAATTCATCTGAATAAAAATTCTACTCAATAAAAATTCTTTAAAATGCCTATTATGTTAAATGAAAATTCGAGCAAATAAAAATTCGAAGAAATAAAAATTCTGTGGAGTGAATTTTCGGTTATATAAAAATTCTGCAATATAGAAAATCGGATTGATGAAAATTATGCCAAATGCTATTTCGAACAAATTAAAATTCGGCTCAAAAATTAATTAGAACAAATAAAATTCGATAAAATGTAAATTATGACTAATGATTTTTAGAATATAATCATGCGTCCCAAAAATTTGAGGAAAAAAAATTGTTTCAAAAATCAGGAATAATTTGAAACATTTTTTTTTTATTATTATTATTATCAAGGAAGTTTTGTTGTCACTTGAGAATATAATTTAGTACATGCGATTGGAAACTCAGATGATCGATTCTTCTTCGAAATAATAAGTATGTCACATTTACACATCGGAAAATAGAACAGTGGTTAGAATCTATATATATACACGTATATTCCAAACACGTTTATATATATATAAAAGTTCAAAGAACAAAAAAAAAGAAGAATCCATTGAATTTCATTTTATTGCTTCTATTTATCAGTTGAATACCTTCATCATTCACATCTTTCAGAATATTACTGTTTTCGTGTATATATCGATCCAATCTACTCTTAAAAAAAAACAACGAAAACTTTTTTCAATCCCTGATATAAAGCCTTCTACTCATTAATTCTGGAAGAAAAATAATACACTACCAAAAGAACAAAAAAATATTAAAACCATATCGAAAAAAAAATCACGCGTTAGAGAAAAATTAGAATTTTTTTTGTTTGTTTTGTTTTTAAATGGGGTTAAAGATCAAAAGAACCAAAAAATATTTGATTCTTTTAATTTTGTACTCGTGATGCATTAATTGAAGTATTGTATTTTGACGTCATTATATATTAAAAAAATTCTCAAGCATATTATTTTCAGAAACCATTAACTAAGTCACAATTCTAAAGCGGGAGGGTGAGGCGTGATCTGTAAAAAAAGGAATTAATATTTTCCCATATGAAGAAGGAAAATTAAAAAAAAAATACAAAATTCTAAATTATCATTTAATTAATCAATTAGCAATCACTTTATAAATATGAATTAAATTTTTGTTTCCATCTAAGCGATAATTATAGCCTATAAACGATAAGAAATTATCTCTTCGTTTCCTTTTTATAAAATAGTGAAAAATTGATTTTCCAACACAAAAGAAGAAGTATATATATATATATATATTTTTTTTTTCAAATAAAAGAATCAATAAAAATTAATTGTTTTCCGCACGTGGAAGATTTAGAATAATTCTTGAAACTATTTCCGCAATATCGATTGAGCTATAATTCTTTTCTGTAAAAACTATTTACAAAACAATTAATTTGAAAATGTTTAATATATATATATATATATGTAGTATTGAATTAACATATAATGCATTTTTATGAATAAAATGAAAGTTAAAAACGCGAAACAATTGTAAATTGTAATCTGATAATGTTCAAATCATTGATTTACTTTGTGTACGTAAAACATTTACACAGTAACTGAAGAATAAATTGTTTATTTATTTTTAAGTTCTAAAATTAACTTTCAATATATTCTTTAAAAAAAAAAAAACAATATTCGCATTCTTATTATCAGATTGTATAAAAGAATTCTTTCTTTGATCTGCTTTATATTCCAAAGAAATGTTAAATAAAATTCTCCTTACTAGGAAACAAGATATCATCATCATGATTTAAATTGTAAAAGAAGTTTCGTTTCTCTTTTTTTTTTTTTAATTTTAAAACAAGTCTTGTCTTTATTTAAATTTTTCATGCAATTTTATTTATAAACTAATCATTCAAGTTTTACGCTTTTAATTTCATTTTAATGAAATTCAATTAATTGTTTAAATTTTTCATAGAAATTAGAATAAAACATAAATATGTATTCAGATAGATATATAAATGAAATTAAAAAATTTTTAAATTATTTATTATATTACAATAAAAATATAATAATTTTATTTTATTTATATAATAATTATTGATATAAATAATAAAGAAGATGATAAAAATTAATCACAGAATAATTTATACTAGAAATTAATTCTAACCTCTTAAATCATGGTCAAATAATAATTCTCACTGCATTCAAATTAGTGTTATTAATATCAATTAAGATGCGTTTAAGTGAGATAATTCTCTTTTTATTTTTTTTTTAATCATTCAAAAGTTCCATCATGTTTCTTTCTAATTTCCATTGAAAATAATATTACTTTTATATAATAATAAATTTTTTTCTGATGCGTGAAAAATAAATAATAAATATCTCTAATTTTACAAATAAATGTTCAATTTAATAGAAAATTTCTTTTTCCAATATATAAATAAACTGGATAATCAAGTATTGCGAATGTTATTTATTTTTGATTGATAAATTGCAATACAAAATGATGAAAATTGGATGAAAAAGTTTCCTATCAATCGATCAAAGTTTTCATTTAACAAATTGTACAAATATAAGTCAGATAACATTAGTAAATGAGAATTCAATATAGAAGTCTTCAGTTTCTGATAACTTAAAAGATGTTTCTTGTCTTTTGTTTACAGTATATACATTGTTTCATAAATAATTATTATCTATATAAAAATATGATGATTAAAAAAATATATTAAATTATTTATTGATTTATATATATATATATATATATATATATATATATAATTATAATAATAATTATTATTATTATTATATATATTATATAGTGTAGAATAAAAAAAATCAAAAAAAAAAATATATTTTATTATTATCCAGATATAATTGAAAATACAATTAATCATTGACAAAACTGCGATCATTCATCTAGAAACTAAAATAACTCTCATGTGAAATATTATCATAAAGCAGATCCAAAAAAGAAAAAAAAAAAAGAAAAATACGTATATATAATTAATCTTTGTACGTCATGCAAAAATTTTTCCAATGTTATAATCAATAATAAAAAATTAAAAAACCATTTATTCTGTTAGTAGTCTTTCAATTAATATCACTTTCCAATTGTATATATATATATATATATATATATATATATATATATATATATATATATATATATATATAAATGCGTCCACCGCTTATTCGATCAAATCAATTTTTATAATTAAACTTCAAAAAATATCGAAAAAAAAACAATTATAAAAATCAATTTCTTTTATTGTGAAAAAAAATCAAAACTTCATCAAAAATATAATCCCTAAGGTATATTTATTTTATTAGCATTGATATATAATAATTTATTTAATTCAAATATAATTCGGTTACCATTATCAAATAAATATTTCCTTGAATAAAATAATTTTTATTTTGATATATAAAAGCTGTATTTAAACAAATAATTTCTTTATTTAAACAAATAATTTTTGTATTTCAAACAATTTCTGTATTTAAAACAAATATAATTTCTTTATTTAAACAAATAATTTTTGTATTTCAAACAATTTCTGTATTTAAAACAAATATAATTTTTTTATTTGTAAAAAATAAAATTTAATTGACTTAAATAAAAATTACTTGTTTGAAGAAAATATTTATTTGATAACAGTCAAGTAACCGGTTATTTGGAAAAAAAATTTTTTTTTTTCAGAAATGTAAATTGCATCATGAAATTTGTAATTTTTTTTTTTAAATCAGCAATGTTGCTTTATGTTGTGGCGAAAAACGTATTTCTCAAAGTATTATATATATATATATATATATATATATATTGTATATGTATATATATATATATATATATATATATATTGAAGAGGGTTGGAATAGCTACATCGTAACAAGATTTCGAGTTTACTCACAATGCAAACTCACCTCTTCTATATAGTTTGCGGTTTCCGTACTACCGAGGGAAACGGACAGGCGAACTGATCACCACTTCACTCATCGCAGACTAACCTTGCACTAAACTCCACTATCTCGTTATACTTGAACGATAACAAAACATCACTCTATATAGAATACTTTTTAGAGGCCCCGTTCATCGTTTTTCATATACATATATAGACAGAAATCTCGACCCTATTGTTTGCAAACTATTAGCAAAATGAATAACATTTTTTATTTCGCTAAAAAAAAAACACAAAGAAAATATCAAAATCCGCAAACATTTGGAAAATTTATAATTTTATCGAAAAAATTTTTGAATAAACTTTTTACAGATAATAAAATAAATTCTTTTCAAAAAATAAAAATCATAAATTTCCAAGGCTCTAAATTGATCATTAAAATTGTATTACGCTCACAATAAGTGGGAATACTATTTATTTTTTTATAAATCCTTCATTTTTTTATTATTTCTACCTCTAAAAATAAACTCTAAGCTTCAAAAATTTTGATTTATTATTAAGAAAAAAAGGGGGTGCATCACCCATAAAAATCATTAGTTAGAATTTTCATTTGAAAGAATTAGGACGCATGATTATGTTCTAAAAATCATTAGTCATAATTTACATTTTATCGAATTTTATTTGTTCTAATTAATTTTTGAGTCGAATTTTAATTTGTTCGAAATAGCATTTGGCATAATTTTCATCAATCCGATTTTCTATATTGCAGAATTTTTATATAACCGAAAATTCACTCCACAGAATTTTTATTTCTTCGAATTTTTATTTGCTCGAATTTTCATTTAACATAATAGGCATTTTAAAGAATTTTTATTGAGTAGAATTTTCATTCAGATGAATTTTCATTTGTTCGAATTATTATTTGATATAATTTCCATATAATCGATTTTTCATACTACAGAATTTTTACTTAACCGACAAATCATTTAATAGAATTTCTAATTGATAGAATTTTCAAATGGCCGAACAAACAATCGACAGAAAGATTTCGGCGCGATTTTTAAAATCAACCAATCACAATTTTATGAATAATTTTTGATTAGTTGATTTTAAAAATCGCTCTGAAATCTTTCTGTCGATTGTTTGTTCGGCCATTTGAAAATTCGGACATATGAAAATTCTATCAATTAGAAATTCTATTAAATGATTTGTCGGTTAAGTAAAAATTCTGCAGTATGAAAAATCGATTATATGGAAATTATATCAAATAATAATTCGAACAAATGAAAATTCATCTGAATGAAAATTCTATTCAATGAAATTCTACCCAATAAAAATTCTTTAAAATGCCTATTATGTTAAATAAAAAATTCGAGCAAATAAAAATTCTGACAAATAAAAATTCGAAGAAATAAAAATTCTGTGGAGTGAATTTTCGGTTATATAAAAATTCTCCAATATAGAAAATCGGATTGATGAAAATTATGCCAAATGCTATTTCGAACAAATTAAAATTCGGCTCAATATTAATTAGGACAAATAAAATTCGATAAAATGTAAATTATGACTAATGATTTTAAGAACATAATCATGCGTCCCGAAAGAATTTTATTAGATATGTATAATTATTTTTTAAACGAATTTTCATTTTTTGAATTAAAATTTGACACAATTTTTTTTTAAACAAATTTTTATTGTACAGAATTTTTAAAACGCCGAATTTTTATTTGTCCGAAATTGCTAATTGGCCGAAGAAACAATCAACAGAAAGATTTCGGCGCGTTTTTTTTAAATTGACCAATCAAAAATTGTCAAGAAAATCGTGATTGGTCAATTTAAAAAAAAAACACGCCGAAATCTTTCTGTTGATTGTTTCTTCGGTTATTTGCAATTTCGGACAAATAAAAATTCGGCGTTTTAAAAACTCTGTACAATAATTATTCATTTAAAGAGAAAAATTATGGCAAATTCTAATTCGAAAAAAAGGAAAATTCGTCTAAAAAAAAAATTATATCTAATATAAAATTCTTTCAAATCAAAATTCTATCTAATGATTTTAATGGGATAATCATACACCGAAAAAAATGCTTCTATATTAAATTTAAAATTTGCGCCCAATTTTTTTTTAGATATATTCGGAGAAATGAAAATACAAAAACAATTATAATTCAAAAAATAATTTTTTTTTGTTTTACTAAAACAAAAATTATGAAAAATTTAATTTGAAAAAAAATCGGTTCATTTTTTGAATCGTAGAAATTGTAGAGAAGAAAAAAAAAATTGGCTACTCTTTAATGAATAAGAGACATCAGGCCTAGTGGCCCCGATTATATATATGGAAGAGAGAGAAAGAGAGAGAGAGATATCCATTGTGCGAAACCCACGAAGATGGAGGCAACATAATGAAACTAACTGGCTTGGTCTGATCAATTAACCGACCCATAATATTTAATGCGTAGTCGCGGGGACACGTCACATTCGATAGTATTACACGGAAATCCTGAGGTTAGTTCAACAATCAGGGCTGTTTATATTTATTCATCATTTAAATAAATAAAATTAATATTGTCATTTTATTTTCTTTCTTTTTTTTAAATATTTTTTTTCTCTATTATAAGAATATAAAGTGCAAAAAATTTAAAAAAAGAAAAAAAAAATTCGTTTATATAAATATTAACTGAAAATGTCGGAACTTATAATTTTTTTTTTTCTACTTAAAAGAATAATACACACACGTGATTGTCTCACTCAAGTGCAACCTATACTACTTGCAAACCTATCTAGTGGTAAAACTCCAGATAAATCAGACACACTTTGTGCACCCATATATTGGATTTGTTCGGAGTATTTCTTTTTTTTCTTAAATTCATTTTATTTTTAAACAAATAATTTAAAAATAAAATTTTTTTTCTTCTCTAAATTTGATGTATAGTGAGGAATTTGTTTACTAATTCAAATTAGTAAAAATTTTCATTTATTTAAATTAGTGAATAAATTCTCACTATATTATTCAAATTTATAAAGTAAATATACGGAGAATGAATTTTAATTTTGACAAATTGTTATTAAATAAGATATATAAAATATAAGAGATGAAATATATACGCTTATTATTTATATGTATTAAGAAATGAGGGGTCGAGGAAATCACATCAATTTATTTGAGAAATCAAAATTATTCGAAATAATAAATTAGGTTTAATGAGAGAATAAATAAAAAAAAAAAACTTCATTTCATAAAAATAAAAAAAAATTGTTCGAAATATTCCAACAAATAATAATAATAATAATAATAATAATAATAATAATAAATATAATCATAATAATAAACATTTTTTCTACATAATAAATAAATACGTAAAAACTAAAAAAGAAATTGTACATCAGAAATTCAATACCTAAAAATGTATTCAGAAAATTTTCCACAAAAATTCAATGGAAAATTAACTTTTTACTTTTTTTAAAATGAAACTTTTCTTGTTAAATTTCTATTCAACAAATTTAAAAACTTGTATATATGCCTTTATTCCTACAATATTGTTTTTTTTCATTTTTTTTTTTTTAAAGGAAATATAACAGTTCAAATTTTTGAATTTATATTTTTAAACAAATATCAATTTACCTAAAAGTATATAAATTTATGTCTTATACTCAAATAGAATTTAATAAATTTTATACTATAAAATAATTTCACACTTTTGAGTTCTATAACTAAAAAAAAAAAAAATTCTAAAAAAATTCTTAAACTTGTAAACTTTTTCAAATTTTTCTTGCCAGCAATATATCTATATGAAATTGTAAAAAAAAAAGTTTTTCTTTAAAAAAAAATCTGACCTAAATGAAAAAAAACGACAATTTTCCTATACTGGATGCAACTTTTTTTTTGGAAAAAAAATCTAGTAATAAAAAGTAAATCTAGTCTTTTGCTATAATAAAACGAAATGTTCCATTTTTGTAATTTTGAAATATACGCATATAAATATTATATATGCAGTAAGTTATATTTGTTTTACTCCTTTATGAGTACATAAGTTTCTCGACTGTTATTAAAACTATATAATGTCAAAGACATTATATATATATATATATATATATTTTTTTTTTTAAAGTAAATAAAAGTCATGAAACAAATTAAAAACTATATCCATAATCCTTAAAAGTTAAATCTTTACTTTTTTGGTTTTTATTCAAAAATATATATAAATCTCCAAAAAAATAGCTTTTTAGAATGTGATATTAATTTAAAAAAAAATAATAATAATAAAAAGGTTATTAAATTCTCAAACGTTCAAGTGTATTTTCTTTGGTTCTTAAATTTTACTATTACTCATGATTCTTATATAAAATAAAAATTGTTATTTAACTCAATATAAATTCAAAATTTACAACAAAAAGAATTTTTATTTAACAGAATTTCTACTTAGTTGAATATTTAAAAAAAATTTTAATTTATAATTTCACCGAAACTGTTGCCATACCCAGAGAAAAGATTTCTTTGTTTTAAAGAAACCAGTTTCTTTGACTTGTTTTCTTTCAAATCAAAATAAAATTTTCTTTGAAACAAAAAAAGCTTCTTAGTGTTTTAAAGAAAATTTCTTTGACTCAAAAAAATTTTCTTTGAATGAAAGAAATTTGTCCATTAAATCAAAGAAATTCTAAGATTGATATATTAGGGTCTAAGAAACATTTATTTGAATAAAATAAAAAAAATTTCTTTGAAACAAACACGGAGAAAAAAGAATTGTTGTGGTTATTAAAAATTAAGTCTACACAACAATTCCGGATTGTCAATATAGAACCATAACAGTTCTATTTGTTTTTGGAACAAAAAAAAAATTGTTCAAATGGGATTGTTACTATTCAGATTGTTCGGTAAACAAACAGAATTGTTTGAAGAACAAAGAAAATTGTTATGGAACAGTTGAAATAACAAAACTAAATTGCTAAATCGGCAATACAATTTGTTGTATTAACAAAGCTTTGATCAGTTTAATACAATTTGTTAAGTTTCTTCGCCTTCTAAAATAAACGATAACAGATTTCCGTAAGTCATATCACCAATTTCATTTGCATTAAAATCTGTGGAACATTCAGCTTCTGAATCAAATTCTTTGATCTGAATCCAACAAATTATTTTGAGTTGAAATTTCTTAAATAATATTTAATATATATTTTGTATTTTTCAAGGTGAGGTTATGTTCAATAGTAACCGAGTATAATTTATCGATAAACGATGAAATTGTCTCTTCATCCATTCACTACACTTTGCAATAGATTTCTCACTTTAACCGGATTCATTATTTAACAGCACTTTGTCATTTAAAAAAAAACTAATAATAAAAGCAAAAGTGGCACATATACCAGAAGCAAACAACGCGATGATCTGCACGCCAGTTTGAGAGAATTCAAGATGACCACGTGACATGGAACAATAAACCTGCTAGCTGAACAAATCCGGATTGTTCCATCGGCAATCGACACAGAGTTTGCTTCTGCAACTGTACGGAATTGCAAACTGAACAAAATTGACAACAAAAAATTCGTATTGTTGTTAAAACAACATACATTTATATTGACAACAATCCGAATTGTAATATTAACAATTCGAATTGTAATATCAAAACAAAAGCTACTGACAATAATTTAAAAATTGTTTGCACAACAATCCAATTTTTCTCCGTGTAAGATAATTTCTTTTTTGAATCAAAGATAATTTGTTTGAAACAAATAAATTTTCTTTGAATCAAAGAAAAATTTGTCAAAGAAATCTTTTTTCCGCATAATAGCGGTTGCTATGGTAACCATCGCTAAATAGTAACGATTGCCATGGTAACCGATAACATAGAAACGGTTTCTATGGCAACCGCTATTATTGTTAAATTAAAATTTAGTCAAATGCAAATTTATTTACAGTATATACAGGGTGTTCCAAAAGTATGGAAACTTGCAAATATCTCGAGAATTACGCATTTTCGTGAAAAATATTAAAAACAAAAATTGTTCCAAAAAAAAAAAAATTTACATATTATTTGAAGCCAAAACATTGGTCTCGGGACCCAACAGTGAAAAAAGAAGTATCACGAAAATGCCTACTTTTCAAGATATTTGCAAGTTTCCATACTTTTGGAACACCCTGTAGAAAATCCGAGCCGAAATTTTTCCCTCTTTTCATCCTCGATTTTCTCAGCCTATTTTTTAGCCTGAAATCATGCGCTTACTTCCAAATCTGCATGTTTAGAGGTTGAAAAGAGGTCTTGGAATTTTTTCTTAATTTGAATTTTTCCAAGTTTTATTCCTCCTAAAAGTTCTATAGTATTACGACAAAGACCAACACTGAAAAAAAAATTCTGGTTAGGCTATATTTAACATTACTTTCTAGTTATGTTAACCAGAATTACCTAAAATTATCGTTAAAATAACCAGAATTCTGGTTAACCTAACCAGAATCAAAATGTTAAATATACCCTAACCAGAATTCTGGTTATTCTAACTAGAATTCTGGTTATTCTAACTAGAATTCTGGTTATTCTGACTAGAATTCTGGTTATTCTAACTAGAATTCTGGTTATTCTAACTAGAATTCTGGTTATTTTGACTAGAATTCTGGTTATTCTAACTAGAATTCTGGTTATTCTAACTAGAATTTTTTTTCGGTGAATAAATATATCTTCAATAGGGTCAATAAATAATGTCCATAAAAAAAATCCAATTTTTACATTTCTTTAATTTTATTTTTTCGTTTGTTTTAACCTCTTTTACGCCTCTCTAGTAATCTTTAAACCCTCCTCCTTTCAGCCTCCAATATAGCAGATATTTGCAAATTCGACGTCGAAAAGAGGGTATGAAAGTGTTGGAGAGTATAAAACGAGGATAAAAGGAGGTTTTTAGAGAACTTATAGAGAGTCTAAATTTCGACTCGGAAATTTTGTGAAATGAAAATTTGTTTTAATGAAAATTAATTCAATAAATAAATATAGTATAAAATATACAATAATTATTTTATATAAAATTAAAATAATGATTCGAAAAAAAAGAAATTTACAATTTCACACATTTTCCATGTGTTAAAAAATACAATTTCAAAAATTTTCACACATATCTATACACAAATATCGTCACATCCCTCCCTCTCTCTCTCTCGATATTTACTTCACTAAATCAGAAGTGTAAAAAAAAGTGATGAAAGGGGTAAAGATGGTTCACCTTCTAACATCTCGAAAACGAGCCACGAAATTCGATCCGACTCCTCTTCTTCTTTGCCAGAGGGTGCGAATCGAGCTGTTCATGGACAGAGTTTAAGGGGGGTTGGTTGGTAGGTAGGTGGGTTGAGTGGGTGGATGAAGAAGGAGGAGAGGGGCATGGGGGATGAAGATTCGAAGGGATCCAGGGCGGCATAAATTTTCCGAGGTTGCGCGACGATGTGTTCGGGTCGGAAAACGGAGCCGGGAAGGAATATACCCGGCAGATCAGTTCGTTCGAGTTCAGTTCGTCCCGCGCGAGCGTCGGTCGCTCGGGTTTTCATTAAATATCTATATATTTTCACAAAAGGTGTTTTTTTAAAAAAAAGTAAAAAAAAAAATTTATTCTTTTTTTTGGTTGTCAAAAATCGCAAAATTTTTTCATTTTACTAATTTATAGAGAAATTATATTGTTGAACAAGATTATTTATCGACTGGATATTAATTTTATCATCACAATAAACCTAAAAAGGAGATTATTAATTTCTATATATCAACTTTCTCTCTTCGAGTGAGTCTCTCTCTCTCTCTCTCTCTCTCTCTCTCTCTCTTATTCTCTCTAGTGTGTTAATAGTTCACTGTCTCTATATATACTACTTGTCAATGTCACGACATTATGTGTTCGCTTATCCATATATAATGTGTCACTTATCTTTTATCAAATAATTCATTGTCGAGGTTAATTTTATGCAACAAATTTCATGGCACAAAAAGGATTTTTGGTTTTTATTTTCATATATAAAAATGAAATTCTCTACATTTTATATTATTACAAAATTTGTATAATTGTATAAAAAATTAAATTATTAATAATTTTTGGAATTAAATAATTATTAATTAATAAATATATTTGGATTTCTTTTTTTAAAAAAATTAAAAAATATAAATATTTGTCACTAGAAATTGTTTAAATCAAATATTTAAACGGATTAGAGCGAAAATTTAAAAACTTTATTTATTAAAAATATAAATTATTTCTTATAATATTAAAATAATCTAAAAATATGAAAATATATTAACAAAAATTTTTATTATCTGATAGATTATTTCAAATTTTTACTAATAAAAAAATTTATTTTGTTATAATTTTTTTTCAAATATAAGAATAAGAAAATAAATCCAAATATAAAAGAAGGAAATATTAAAATTAAAAAAAACTATTATATTAATGCTTAAAGGTGCTGTGTTCAATTTCAACAAAGTAATGAAACACAATTGATATATATATATATATATATATATATATATATATATATATATATATATATATATATATATATATGTAAATATCGAACAGTCCGTTGTTTACCTTTCATTCACATATATAATCTATATCAAGTGTTACATAACGACTTTGTACTTAAGCTTCCGGAGTTAAAGTACTTGTACGAAAATTGAACAAATATATTATTTTCTTTTCATTTACATAATTTATATATATATATATATATAAAATGCTTGATTGATGAAAATTTTTTTAAAATTCATTCTCCTGCTTGTTTATTTGAACAAAAAAAAATTTTTTTTCCAATTCTAGAACAAGGGCATACAAATCAATGATTGTTCACGTCAATATACAACATGTACCTTTAAATTTCTATTAACTAAACCATTTGTTTTTTTTATATAAATTAACCCGAATCAATAAAATTATGTTTTTTGAAATAATTTCCTAATTTTATTATTTTAATTATCGTTCTTTTTTTTAGTGTGAAAAATCGGAATTTGATGCATACAATTAAACTAATATTATTATTATTATCGATTATTATTTCAATGTAATTTAAAGTATGAGACAATATGGAATTAAAATAATTCCCTAGAATATTAGGATAAAAATATATATATATATGTATATAGTAAAGTCAAAAGTAATAAGGGGGACTTTTTATCTTTGAATTTATTATTTTATGGATATTTACATATTTATACATTTACGACATTCGTGTGTGTCTCTAATCTATATATAGTACTAAAATAGATCGTTTATTATCCGAACATGTGTCAAACATACCATTAAAGATTCACACGTAATGTTTCATATGACATCTCTTATAAGTAACAATTGATATTTCTCATAATTATTTTATAACAGAAAATTAATTTTAATTCAATTTCAAATACCTATACTCTCTACACTTTGAATTAGTGAGAATTCATTAATTTAAATTAGTAAATTTTTTTTTTTACTGTACTCTAAATTAAAAACAAAAAAAAAAATTTTTTAATTTAAAAATAAAATTTATAAATCAAATTGTAATATTTGACTAAAAATTATTCAATTTCTATTTATTTTTAATCATTTATTATAC
Organism: Leptopilina boulardi; assembly: GCF_019393585.1. Taxonomy (NCBI): domain Eukaryota; kingdom Metazoa; phylum Arthropoda; class Insecta; order Hymenoptera; family Figitidae; genus Leptopilina; species Leptopilina boulardi. Next base: position 1,422,352 of record NW_026137806.1, on the reverse strand, counting down.
TAAAGTTCTAGTAAAAAAAAATATTAACAAAAATAATATAAATATATTTATATGAATTAAAAAAAAAAAATTTTTTTTCTTTCATAAGAAGAGACAAATTGTTTCGCCCTTTTTTGACATGAAGACAACTAATGTTAAATAATTTAATAGGCATAGTCTGTTGGTTATATATATATATATATATATATATATATATATATATATATATTGGTACCTATGGCCGATCATAAAAAATATATACGTATTGACACAATTACTTCCCGTATAACATCCATTTGTATTCTTAAAAATAACTCTATTAGCCTTGGATATTTTCTTATATATGTGTGTTATATGAAAAACAGGGAAAAATAAGTTATATATGTATGTGAAAAATAGAATTAATACTTGACAAATATTTGAACAATTATCTTATTAACTAATTGCATTAATTTTAATCCTTTAATTAACATTGATGTTATCTTTCATCTCGTATATATATATATATATCATTTACCCTTAGTGAAAATTAATCTAAAGCGGAGTTTTCATTCGAGAGCACGCAACTCTTGTTTCCCTATTAAAATCCCGTTCATATAATTTAGAATTTTATTTTAGCCGACAATAAAAAAAAAATGTTCAATTAAAAATTTTGCATTAAATAAATATTTATTCACCTTTTTTTTTTTTTTTATTAACTTTGCGAAAAGTAAAAAAAAATGACAATGAACAAATTTTTATTTAGCGCAGAATTTTTATTTAAAAAAAATTTAAATTTTTAACGAAAATTTTGATACAACAAAAAAATTAAATAGTTAAAAGATAATTAGTAAAATTTATTTCAAAAAAAAAAAAAAAATCAACTCATCTTTGATTTATCGTGAAATTAAATTATTTACACAATAATCAATCGACAGGTTTTGCTCATATAGTGGGTAATGCAACTATCAATAATAACAGGTTCTCTCTTGCATTTAATATCCGTAATATATAGGAAGTAAGTATTATTAAAACATATATATATATATATATATATATATACGTAATGACAATTAATGCTTCTACTAATGTTGTTAATTATTATATTTGAACATTATTTTTAAAAACTTATTATTCTTTTATAATATTATTTATGAAAAAAAATTTCACTTTTAGAAAAAAAATTTTTCTACAAAAATCTTGTATAATAATTATAAAACAATATTACTTTATCCTGAAAGAATGTAGCACGTGCTTTATTATAAATTTGCGCGTCTATACAATTAACGAGCATTTTAATAAGATATATAGTCGCGCTTAACTTGTATGCATTTTAAACAGAGATTAATAATTTTATTAATTTATTTTACATTTATTAAATTAATTTTTTATCTACACATCTAAATGATTAATATAATAATACTTGAAAAATTTGTGAAATATAAAAAAATGTACGAAAAAATATTGATTTAAAAAAAAATGCTTGCGATATATATTAAGCAGAGAAAAATGGAGTTGACGCAAGAACATTAAAAATGCAGAGAAAATGTGACGCGTTAAAAAAGTTATCAAAGAGACAAGAAAAATGAATATAGAAAGCCAACACGGTAAGACCCAAAAGAATAGCTTGAAAATTGCGAATTATGATCCACCACTACTCTCTCAGAATCTTGTATTTCCTTGCTTTATTGCTTCACTTTTTTTATTCATAAAAAAAAAGAAAGAAAAGCTCATCGTCTATATCATTTTACTCGCTTTTACACAAAAAAAAAGAAAAGAAAAACAAAAAACAAGGTGCCTCGAATTTTTTGCATTTTTTCCTACATTTTTATGCTCATCCAATAAAAAAATATATAAAATAGCGCAAAAAAGAAAAGAATTCAAATTATAATTTTTATTAAGTTTTATAATTAAAATGTCAATTCTAGAGAATTTTTCAAAGAAAAAACTTTTCTTCAAAAGCAAGTAATTAATAACAAATATATTGATTTTTAAACTAATTAACAACCACTTTAAAGTTTTATATTTATTTTTAAAATTATTTTCATTATTTAATATATATATATATATATATATATATATATATATATATAGACTTATTTCAATTACAAACGTAAAATACACATTTAACGATATTGAACGTAATCAAGTAGAAATAATTTTATTGAATATAGAAAATTAAATCATAGAATTAGTTAAACGACTAATGATGCAATAAATTTACATTTATTATGCAAGCTTTTAATTATTAATCGCAATTTTTTATAACGAATCTAATAATTTTATTTATTTATTTTTAAAAAAATTTTTCTTAATCTAAAACAAATTGATTTTAAAATATTTAAAGAATGTTATTTTTCAAAATCAACATTTTTCACTGGTTTAAAAAATTAAGTAAAATAAAATGTTGAAAAAAAAAAAAATTGTCAATTACAAATTGTCATTCTTATATATACCAAAAAGTATAATACACTTATCTAACAAAAAAAGAGAGTATAAAAAAAGAAAAATATATTAAATGCAAGATAAAAGAACCTTCATAAATTTTCCACCTCAAACGCTCTCCTTTCTTTCTTTCTTTCTTTTTTTTTAAATAGAGGGCAAAAGAAAACTGCGTCGAAAAGAAAGAAAGAAAGAAAAAAAAAACTATTTTTATTGCCTCTTCAAATTTTAATAGTTTTTTGTAATAAAAAATTTCACACTTTTTATAAAACAAAGAAACACTTAAAATATTATTGTTCTAAATAAACTTTCAACAATAATACGGATATTAAATAATTATTTTTTTTTTGAAAATAAAATAAGCTTTAAATGCAAGAATAAGAAAGATAAGGAATATTTACAAAAAAACGATAAATAAAGATAGAAGTAGAAAACATTATATAAAAAGGTTGCAAAAGAAGATATGGAAATTTAAAATACACAATGGATGAAATGGATATATATATATATATATTGTTTGGAGAGAAAGACACAATGTATACAAACTCAATCTTCTATTCCGTTTGCATTTGTTGATTACAATTGAATTGTACAGAATTCTATTCGTAACAAAAGAGTTCCTTTTAACTGATGTATTCACAAATCCTAATCGAGAAAATAGGTTTAGTTCTACCTGATTTGATCAGGAACTCGACAACTTTTGAACGCAGAGCTAATTTATATTTACTGAAATGTTTCGCGACTTAGTTGTAAAGAAAAATTAAAAAAAAAAAAAAATTATAATAATAATTTGCCCAGAACACAAAATATTAATATTGATTTTCCTTTTACAATGAAAAAAAAATTTCATTCAAATAATTGTTTATTTGATTATTTATCAAATAAATATTTACTTGCGCACTAAAAATAATTTTTATTTGCATTAAATAAATTTTATTTGAACCAATAATAATTTTTGTACTTGAAATAAATATACAATTAAATTGTCTTGAATAAAAATTATATTTTATTCAAGTAAATATATTCATTTAAATTGCAAGCAACCAATTATTTGAATCAAATAATTTTTTTTTTTTTACTAACAATTAGTAAATTTTAAGAGACTCACTTTTTGCTTTCGAATTAGTTAAATTTTACTAATTGTTAGTAAAATTTACTAATAATTAGTAAAAATTTTTCTAATTCATAAGCAAAAAATTAATTTAAATTAGTAAACATTTTTACTAATTCAGATTTAGAGAATAAAAAATGTCATAAAATGCTATAAATGTATTTTCACTAGTTTTTAAAAAAATTTTAAATATGGCAACCAAGCCTGGTCCTGGTTGGGCCCATAGAAATTTACTAACCCGGGGCCAGAACAGGAAATCGGATCGGGGCCAGATCGGTAATTGTAATGAAAAGCAATTTCTGCACGGGTAGGAAAAAGTTTGTTTGAAGCAAATATACAATTTTTTTTTTGTATTAATACAATTTATTGATTATTTTAACTAAAAATTTGTTGAATTCAAATAAATATTTATTTGATATTGTAAATTTAAATCTAAATAAATTTGATTTAATATCAATTTTGAGAATGAAGAAATAATTTGATTGAGCCAAATAAACTTTTGGTTCATATATATATATATATAACAAAAAGTTTAATTAACTGTATATAACAATTTGATATGGATTTAATCAAAATTTGGTTTTTACAAATAAATATTTTTAAATGAAAAATTTTATGACAAGAACAAATTATTTTTGCTTCGTGATTTCTATACTATATACAACTATAAAGAAAATTACTTTTTAGAACTTGTTTTCGAATAACAAAACGATATAAAAAGAGGCAATCGAGGTCAATTAAAAATTTGCAATCAAAGTGACAACACTAAGAAAAGATGTAATTCAATTGCAACTTTCGTCGCTTCATTCGAACTTTCTATATAGCGATGGTACTAAAATTTCAAGATAAAAAAAAATCTATTATTATTTTTATTATTATTATTATTATTATTATTATTATTATTGTTTTATATAAAAAAAATGTATCAAATTTAATATTTTATTAGTAATATCATTTGTGAAAAAAATATTTTCATATATGATTTTATCTGAAAATTCGTTTTGAAAAAAGAAAAAAAAAATTTGAAATACGTATATATATATATGTATATTTATTTTATTTCCCCTTTTAAAAATCCCGGAGTTTTAATTGGAATCAATTATTTTTTGTTTCGCATTTAACAAGAAGAAAATAAGTAGAACAGAAAAAAAAAAGAAAAAATGCATGAAAACCACTTTTCACAGTCAACTTTTCTGATGCGTTTCACTTTACAAAAGTTAATTTTTAATTAATTATATATTACAAAAACTATTTTTTCATCTATACAATTTATAAATAAAATTAAAATTATATATATAAATTTATTTAATTTTCAAAACATATTCAATAATATCTATTAATAAATAATTAATTTTATATTTTCTTCTAATTATAATAAAAGTTTTTACAATTCTTTTTTATATACAAATTGAAATTAGTATATTTGAAACATATATTATATTATTTGTACTAAACTCAAAAATTGAAACATCTAAATTTTGTTTTGAAAAATAAAGCTTTAAAAAAGAAAAAACCGTCGAAAAAAAAAACCTATTAAAACAATGGACAATAAATTTTGAAACAACTGAAATTAAAAGAACGTCACAAATTTTATTAGGATCAGTAAAACTTGTTTCTTGTTAAATGTGCACTTTAGCCCATTTTATTTGCTTCCAGTATAGAAGCTCGTTTTTTTTATTACTTTACTTTTTTTGGTGATTAGTTTTATTTTTTTATTTTTAGATCCTTTAAAATTCAGATATATGTAATTAACATTAAAATTTTGCAATGACAAAATATTTGAAAAATAAGTTTCAAATTATATTTTGCAAAATTTTTCTAAAAATTTTATTTAAAAAGTTTTCGTTACACAAATAAATTTTTGGCATTTTTTTTTATTCTCCTTTATATATATATATATATATATATATATATGAAAATATTTATTTAAAAAAAAAATAATAATAATAATAGTTCTCAACGAAATTTCGCATACTCAGTAATTATCTTATCGTATACATAACACAGCATCATCTTTTTTTTTTTTCTTTTTTTTTCATAATCCGCTCTCATATAAGCTGTATGCACGTTTGCCTTAAATTTTCACATATTAAATTTTTTTTTTCCTCAAAACAAAAAATAATCTCAAATTCTATACATATATATATATATATAATATGGATATAATGTTATTTGCAAAAAAAAGAAAGAAAAAAAAAATCTTCTTTATGCTTGGGTGGGACAAGACTTATTCCACCCTCTAGTCCCGATTAATGTTTGAAACTTGCACCACACGGTCGCACATGTCGAGTTTTATGACGCGAGTAAGCTCTAAAGACCGACCAAGCAGGGCCAAAGCTACTGAATCTCGACATAAAGTCGATAAAATGACTTTCTATACCTCGTGCAAGTATTGAATTTCCAATATCGACTCACTACTTTCTATTTTCTACAATTCTTGCCCCCCCCCCAAACCCCCTAAGTTTTTTTACATCAATTTTTATAAAAATAAACTGGAGAAAAAATTAATTTGTTTCACATGCTTATCCATTTAATTGACACAAATAATAATTAATTGACATATATATATATATATATATATATATTATAATTATTTGATACAAAGCAATATTTATTTGATTTACAATTTAAAAAAATTTACTTGATACAAAGAAATATATTAATTTGATACAAATGATAATTAATTTGATAAAAATAATATTTAATTGACACAAAGAAAAATATTTATCGGAAAATAATTATATCATTTTTTTTTACAATGCTGAAGTATATACAACGTTTATGATCAACGATTAGAAATTAATTTTAAAGAAATATATATATATATATATATAATATATTATGTATTATATATTATAAATATATATATATATATATATATATATATATATATATATATTTATATAATATATATGAAATAGTATATAAAATAAAATAATAAAAATTGATAAATAAAATAAAAGCAAAACAAAAATTATGCAAAAATTAACAACTGCCTAAAAAAGTCTTTTTTAGGCAGTTGGCCCAAACTGCCTTAAAAAGTGCTACTTTATCTGCCCAAAAACAAGCACAAAAAAGACACTTTTTCATGTCAATGGCGAAAAAAAAAATTTTTTTTTATATAATTTGTTGATTAATAAAAACTACAAAAAAAGAGAATAATAATTTTTCCAGCAAAAAATAATTCCAATTTTTTATTCTAAAAAATTATTTGTTTAAAAATCATTTATCATAAACGTTATGCATATTTCAGCATTTATTGTTTTTGTATATGAAATAAATATCAGTGTATATGTCAGACAAAAAAAAATTCTTATTTCAATTAGTAAAAAATTTAATTTAAATTCTGACAATATTTTTCTTTTTCTCGAAATTAAATGCCAGTAAATATATATAGGTGATAGTCAATTTCCTGCCAAACAGAAATTTCCAAACTTTTGTCATATTTTAGTAGTAAAAATGAGTTTCAGTCCGACTTTATATATAAACACATATTATCATGTGAATTAAATGTCAGTAGTTAATGTCAGTCACAGTCAGACAGAATGTATAAAATTCTTGTAATCTAGATATAGGCAAATAACGCAAATAAATATACATAACTTAAACTACCTTTAAATTATTATTATTATTATTATTATTATTATTATTATTATTATTATTATTATTATGATTTTAAATTTTGTACTAAGTAATTTTACATTTGCGTAATATATAAATAATCGATGTTGTATATCGAGCTTGTATGCATAACAAATTGTTCACATTGTTCTAACCCAAGGGCGCATTATTAATCTCAGTTTGTCATGATGGGACGTTCGCGTTTCATCTGCAAACACACACACACATATATATGTATATATATATATATATATATAATCGCATGTAAATTGTGTTGCATTTATGCATATATACATATTGTATATATATATACAATGTAAGGAAGTGTATAGCTTAATTATTGTCCTCCGAATATATTAGCACATATTTCAATTATTAAAAAAAAAACGCAATAAACTGCTGATAGTCTCCAAATTTGAATAATTAGTTAAAAATAATATATTTTACTTAAATTCACTTTTAGATTATGTTAAAATAACTAAAATTTCTGGTAAATAAAAATTTAATTAGTCAAAATTTAATTATATTTTTTCAGTTATTTTACCATTGAAAATTAGTTATTTTTTTATTAATAATTAGTTATTTATTATTTTTTTTTACTAATTGCTGCACTCATTAATAAATTTATTTATAATAACCAAATTTTAGTTGAATCAACCCATAATAAATTTATTGCCAATTCACAGAAAAAAACCTAGTCTCATTTTTATTGCAACTCAAAATGAGCCAATACTAAACGATATAGACAGTGGCGCCATCAACCTGCTCTCTAAATCTGAATTAGTAAAAATGTTTACTAATTTAAATTAGTGACTCATTTTTTTGCTTTAGAATTAGTTAAATTTTACTAATTGTTAGTAAAAGTTACTAATAATTAGTTAAATTTTACTAATTCTAAAGCAAAAAGTGAGTCACTAATTTAAATTAGTAAACATTCTTACTAATTCAGATTTAGAGAGTGACTCATTTTTGTTCCACTTCAAAATGAATAGCATACGTTACTTATTTTGAGACCAGGTTTTTTCTGTGAATATAATAAAATCAAAAGTCAATATGGTTCAATCAAATTTTGTCCTCGTTCGAAAATTTTATTAAAATAAACCATACGTTTATTTAGATTAAATAAATATTTATTTAAAACAAATTTTGTTTCGAATATTCAAAAAAAAAAAATTAATTAATTAATTAATTAATACAAATAAATTTTGTATTTGTTTCCAAAAAGAAAAAAAATTGTAATTTAAAAAAAAGAACCTCGAAAAAACTATACGACTAAATTTCTAATAAAAAAAAAAATAAATAATCAGTACGAAAGTAATTAACTGAAAATGTGTGATGTAATTTTCACCTTCACGTTAGTTAAATAATTAAGTCAAACAAAACGTTTGCAATACATCGATTAGAAGTTCTTAATTAATTTGATCACGACATCACTTTTACTTAATTAAATCACACTATATATATAGAGGGTAGTTTATTTAGAGCCAAGTAGTTGGATCTTTCTTTTTCTGTTTGGAATAATTATCAAGACTATAAATTTAAGAGGAATACAAAATTACGACTTATAGAATGGTATTGCAACATCAGCTTTTGGTACGTTCAAGCTTATCTAGCTGGACGAACTCGATTGAGAAACTCTGATAAGCTGAATGAACGCACCACAGAACATGCAAGCTGATCATTACCCTCGAAATATATATATATAAGTAAACTCAAATCACCTTCCCATAATGTACAATCTGTTACGCAATGAAATTCGAAATTCTGACCCAGTTAAATTGATGAGACAATTAATTATTAGCGAATTTTATTAAATTTCAGCGCATATATTGAAAATGATAAAACATTTTTTCTATACACGAAAAAAAAAATTACACGTACATAACACGTTTATAATTAATGATTAGATAATAAATTATTTTTTATCACGAAAAATTTTTTGATTATTTCAAAAAAAAGGTTTTTTTTTTTTATATAATTTTTCAGATGATTTCCGTTTATAATAAAAAAAAATTATTTGCAATTTAATTGTGAAAACTTTCAATTTATTAAATAAATGTGCGTAAAAGGGAAATTTTTTTTCTTTTACAAAATAAAATATAGTAATAATAAGATAAAAAAAAAAAAAATTTAAAAAAGCTCAACAAAATTGATTTCAATTGAAAATTATACAATTTGGATATTTCAAATTTTAATAAAATTATTTTTAATTATTAAATAATTTATTTTGTTAATAAAACAAATTTCAAGTTTGAGATTATAATCTACTCACTAAATCTGAATTAGTGAAATAATTGAGCTACTAATTTAATACAGAAAATTAAAAGGCATTAAAATAAGCTGCTATTATTTTAATTCAATTTTGCTTATTTTAATACCGAAATGGATTAAAATAAGCAAAAGTGGATTAAAATAATAAGCGTTGCAGCTTATTTTAATGCCTTTTTATATTCTGTGAAATTAGTAAGAATTTTTACTAATTTTTAGTCATTTTTTATTAAAAATTTAGTAAAAAAATTTAAAACTATACTAAATCAAATTTTAAATTACTAAAAATTAGTAAAAAATTTTACTAATGTAAATTATTGCTCACTTTTCACTAATTCAAATTTAGTGAGTATATTTTTATATAGATTCCTGAAAAAAAATAAATGATTAATATATTAAAAAGAAAAAATTATTTCTCACCACGATGACTCAACTGAAAATAATAATTGTTAATTAACATAACAAATAGATAATACTTAATATTTACAATTTAGAAATTTATAAAAAAAAAGATTAAATAAAATAAACAACATAGTGACAAAAAAAATATTTTTACTAGTATATAATATGTGTATCACTTATATACACAGAGATACCGATTTTCCTACCTATCGCTATATTTAAAACGCAAAAATACACCTATTCTAAAAAAAAAATTCCGATTTCCCTACCTATAGCTTTATTTAAAACGAAAAAAAAAACAAACTATTTCCTATATATCAAGGGTTAACGTCCCGGGACTTAACCGTTATCTGAACTCAAATTACCTGAAAGAAAAATTTCTAATTATTATCTTTTAAATAAAATTAGAAAAAAATATATACTTTTAATTCCACATGCATTAAGTATTTTAAATTCAAAAATTAAATATATATATTATATAAAAAAATTAGAAATTGATAATTAAAAAATGAACCAAATATTAAATTAAATATATTATTATTTTTGAAAAGAAAAACTTTCAATCACAAAAAAAAATGGCAAAACATAAATGTTGAACAAGAACAAAATAAATTAGAAATGACAAAAAATAACAAATAATTGACAAAAAATATTAATTTGCGTATATAGTAATTGAAAATAATATATATTTTGTCAATTGTGTCACTATGTTGTAAAATCCTTCCCTGTTTTTTTTTTTTTTTTTTTTCAAATTTTTGATCGACATTGTGAATTTATTTATTTAGAGTTAAATATTAACTGAAAAATTAATTTCCAATTTTAGATGAAGCATAATCATAAATCTACTTAAACAGAGAAGGAGGATTTAATAAAAAAAAAAAAATCACTCACCGATCGGCGAATCCCACGCTGGAAAATGACAGCATACAATATCCTCTCTTGAATTCCTTTTTAAATGTCTGAAAATTAAAACAAAAAATACATTATTTATTTTTTAAAAACAGTTAATTTTGCATAAATAAACAGTACAAATAATAATAAATAAACAGTTTTTAATAAATTTTCAAATTCTTATATTTTTATTATTTTGTAATAATAACAATAATAATAATATTTTCCAATTAAGATCATGTTTACGTATAATAATAATATAATAATAATATAATAATAATATAAATAATAATATAATAATTAATAATAATAAACAAATATTCTTTTTATCCACCTAAATTAAAATTTAAATTTAAAAAAAAATTAATAAAGAAATTTTTATTATTTTTTTTTTTTTTATTAAAAGTGCAATTTATATTTTAATGTAAAAGCTCCTTCAACACACTTTTGGTCCTAAAAGACATTGATATTCGCTTATAGCTATAGGGGCTGAAGATAACTACTCGGGTATAAAGAATTTCCCCAAGTCTCTCTTGTACAACTACTCTTCAATGCTAAGACTCAAAAGTGGGACACCTAGTTAAAGATATATATATATATATATATATATATATATATATATATATATATATATATATATATATATATATATATATATATATATATATATATTTTACGTCAGAAATATTTTCTGTGTAGAAATACCAAAAAAAAATTTTTTTTAAATATTAAATAAATTAAAATTCTGCCTTTTTTTAAAATTTATTATTATTTTTTTTTTCAGAAAGATAGAATGTCAGAAGAGCAACCACAGTACAAATTAATATATTTTAATGCAAGAGGAAGGGCAGAACATATTCGTTATATTTTTGCATACGCTGGTATCGATTACATTGATGAACGAATTCCAAAAGAACGTTGGACAGAAATTAAAAGAAGTATGTAAAAAAATTTTTCAATAAATAAACATTTTTTTTTTTTTTTTTTAAATAAAAATTTGGCAAAATAATTTTTATTATTTTCTTATTTTAATTTAGCAATGCCTTATGGAATGCTACCAGTATTACAAATTGACGGAAAATTGATAGCTCAAAGCAATGCCGTTGCCCGTTATTTGGCACGTAAACATGGTCTTAATGGAAAAGACGAGTGGGAAGCTATGTTGTGCGATGTTCTTGTTGACACCCTCGGGGATCTTAAACATGGTATGTATATATGAGAAAATATCATTGTTTTCTTTTTTTTTTATAAAAAATATTTTCTCCCATAAACATCTCTTTTTTTTAAATTTTATTTATTACTTTTCAAAAAGTATTTTTTTTTTTACAAATAAAATATTAAAAAAAAAAAAAATTTATTTACAACCTAATTATTATTAGCTAATAATTTTATTTTCAGAATTATTTCAATATAGGACAGAAGAAGACATGTTTAAAAAAGAAGATAAAAAAATGAAGCTAATGAAGGAAACAATTCCTTTTTATTTAAATAAATTCGAACAAACAATTGCTGATAATGATGGCTATGCTGTTGGCTCAAATGTAAAAAAAAAATAGAATCTGCTTTTATAAATATATTTTTTTTCTTAATTTTAATATTAATTATTGAAAAAATTTTTTTCCAGACAACATGGGCAGATTTTGTTTTTGCAGTAGCTTTGGAAAATTTCGAGCAAATTTTTGGAAGTAACGCCCTTGAAAATTACCCGGCCCTACGCTCATTAAAACAACGTGTTCACGAAATACCTGAAATCGTGACCTGGTTAGCGAAAAGACCGCAAACTGAATTCTAAAAATCTTGTTAAATTCAAGAAAGTCCATCTTTCAAATTTTCAAGTTCAAATTTCATCGATGAAGAAAATTTTGATTGACTGTTTAAAAATAAAAATTACAAAAAATAATAATAATAATAATGCATATCTGTGAGCACTTGCAGAAACGATTTTGCTGGATTAGCGAGAAAAAAAAAGAGGATTGATTTATAAGAAAAGAATAATGCGACCCGCATCGAATTGCAAAATAAAAAAAAAATAAAATAAAACAATTATAAAATCGCTATTTATAATACAAAAAAAAATTATTGAAAAAAAAATCTATCCTTTTTTTTTCAAAAATTTAAGATTCGCAAATCCTCTGAAAATACGATTTATCATTTCAGTCAATATTTCATAGACAATAAGAGACGATCTTTATTTATTTAAAAAAAAAGTATATATATATATATATATATATATTTAAAAAAATACTTTAAAGTATTTTCAAAAAATGCAAAGTATATAACAAGGAAACTAAAAAGAAAAAACTGTTTCACATTAAATATTTTAATAATCGAATGTTTCAAATATATAATGAAAAAAAAATATGTGTAGAATATATCTATTGTATATCTATATTATTTGTTTATTATATTAAAAATTACATAAATCAGAGATTTATTTTTCCGATTGTTAGATTCCATAATTTTATATGATCAAATAATAAAGAAAAAAAAAAAAAAAAAAAGAAAATAAAAATGAAGCGAAAGTATTTTCAAAATAAATCTTACTATGTCGGTTCTAATGATAAAACTGGGTCATAATGTGTTGTTATTATTAATTAATTTTCAATTAATTACTAAACTAAATTCTGACCATAATACAAATTTGGATAGATTAAAGATACTCACTGGTTGTGACAGGTCAACAAGTGAATGCAAATTATCATTTTAATTAGATAATTATTTTATATAATTTTATAAGCAAACTATCAAAAATATGTATTTTTTTGCAAAATTTATTTATTTTTGTTTAAGAAATTCATAATATTTAAATATTATTCTTAATAATTAATTTTTGAAAAATTTCCATTTTATTTAATAATATACATTATGAAATTAATAATAATTAATAAATCAATTAATTTTCAAAAAACTGAAAATAAAAAATTGTGATATATTTATCTTTTGCAATGAAATTTTAACGAACAGAGTATAAAAAAAAACCATGAAAAATAATTAATAGCCACAAAAATAGAAAAAAAAAAAGTATTATATTTTGTTTTGTGAATTAATTAGTAAAGAGGATCTACGAAAATCTTGTGTCTTTGTATAGAAGAAATTAGAAGGGGTTTAATTATAAAGAAGACTCTAAAAAAAAAAAAAAAAAATTAAAAAAAAGACAAAGAGTTACTGATTATATGTATAGATGTTATCAGTGTAACAATGTTGTCAAAGTTGAATCGATGAAATAGTGCACGTTTTTAATGGAAAAGTCTAACAGAAAATAAAAAATTATTTAAATACCCTACTTTATAGCTATTTCTAATCAAAAAAGTAATTTAATTTAAATTAAACAATTTAAAACAAAAAACAATTATTTCTAAGGATTAATTTTTCTAAAAGACAATCCAATATTGATTTCAATAATTCAACTTACATAATAATATATTTATTATAGTAAAAGAAAAGTGGTACAAAAAATTTTACGTCAAAACTAAATTTTTTTTGTTTTTTTTTTTTTTGGTTATTTTTAACTCTAATCTTTCTTAACATTTTTTTCAAAGTTTACAACAAAAAATAAAAAAATACATAAATACAAATTGAAAATAATTTTTTTAAAAAATCACAAAAACCAAAAAGAAAAATCACTTTAAAAATTTAATATGTCAACATTATATTAGTCATTTTATTATTTAAACCCTTTTTATACAAAAAAAATCGTCAATAAAATTAAAACTAGTTGATAATTAAATAATTTTGATTTGAAATAAATAATTTTTCGACATTAATTTAGTGATTTTGTAAAAAGTTAAAAACCACACAAAATATATATATATATATAAAAAAAAAAGGTTGATAAAAAATAATCTAAAAATATTATGTATATTTGAAAAGGGCATCTTTAATGATATATACCTATGTGCTTCATAAAAATTCATAAACAATGAAATTATAATTTTTTTTCTCGAGAAAAATATACATTATCTCGATAAAGAGATGTGTTCAAAGCTTGTTGCGTTATCAGTGTGCTGTATGCAATATGAAATAGTTATATTATAATTAAAAATGTGTGATTGATAATTATTAAAAAAAAAAAACAAAAAAAAATATTGATGATATATAATAGTGAAGATAATTACATATGTCAAATGTATAGAATACACAAATAATTTACAAATGTATTCTTTATTTTTCCACAAATCAATTTACGAATTATGCTTAATAAATAATTTCTTAACGTTATTTAATTTTATTTTCTTTAATTTTATTTGTTTTTCTATTTTTTATTTTTAATGCAACAAAATTCTAATCAATATTTAATTTAAGTAATAATAATTGTTTTATATAAATATGCATTCTTGTGAGAACAGTTATCTTAATTTTTATTATTTACATGATAAAAAAAACTTATATAATATGAATATAATAAATAATATACCATACGAAAATAAAATGTTCGTTTTAGAATTATTCAATATTTTCCTAATATTAAAAAAAAAGAAACAAAATTATTCTATGGCAAAAAAACAATATTTAACTTTCTCTTTTTACAAATTATCACTCTTTAATAGTTTATATATTATCTGAAATAAACATTATTTACTTACAATTAACTGCATCCACCAGTGCCAGATCTCCTCCTGGAGCTGCTCTGCATACATCTCCATTCCAAAGAAATACTTGCACTTTTCACTTTCTTTAACTCTTCAACACTTTTGTTCCGAAAAAAACACACGCGAAACGAAAATTATTTTCAAAAAACGTAACACTACTCAAGGAAAAATAATGAATTTACAAAACACAATATGAATACATTGTAAAACAATGAAAAATCTAAAATAACACGATGAAGAAAACATTCAATTTTCACACGACACGCGGACGACAAAAAATCACATCAATTTAACGTCACACGCGATGTTGGCACAATATTTTACATGATATTTACGTACAAATTGTCACAGTTTAATCAAAACTCTAGAAAAATTACACAAGGTATTTTTGGAAATCATGTATAGTTAATTAGTAACTGTGGTAGTAATTTTTCCCAATGATTGCCGAAAACAAACCAGAGCAACACTCACTCAAAAAGAGCGATACAAAATGGCGCCGATTTGCCAACAATTAAATCAGACACGAAAAAAATTTATTCAATACACAAGACTATAAAAAACGAAAATACACGGTATAAAGAAAGATACAAGAAAAAAAAAACCGCACACACGACACGAAATAACAACTTTTGATAAAATACGATTAATTTAACATTCGTCATACGATACACTGATAAATATATCTTTAAAACTTATTATTTTCACAATAGCAATCAATTAACAAACAGATTATTACATAATCAAAACTATTTAATAAAAATGCACACTTAGTACTTTCTCCGTTACTTGTAGAGAGCAATATAAAATGGCGCCAATGCACAAAGAATGACTAGAAGGGGAATTAAGGGTTGAGTAGCTACTATTGAAATGACCAATTCCAGGGGAACATTTGAAATGTGACACTTTACTGAGGGGTATTGTATATCTACCTTTCTTTTTCCATAAAGGTGAAAAATTATAAAGTTTATAAAAATTTCATAAAGATTATGAAAAAAATTCAGATTTCTAATAAAATAAGAAAAGAATAGATATAATTTGAGATATTCTTTTCACTTTGTTACCACAATTTTGTCCAATTGGCGCGCAAAGCATACCACTTGCAGAACTGTGATCGCACCTTAATATGGCGGCAAAAGTATGTTATCTGATTGGATGAACAACTTTTTTTTTAAGAAGCGTGGCAGACTTTCGACTTATAGGAACAACATGGATGTCCATGCTCATGTAAAATAAAGCCTTTAGGGCTCCTTTCCTTCAAAAAAAAATCGTTGTGTGTGTGGAACTATATTATCACTGATTTTTATTATTAAATTATCTCGAATTCAAATATGTCTTCGGGTGAGTGTCAATGTGTGCCATATTATATATGATTATTATAATTAAATAAGATTTAATTTATCATTTGAAAATGCATTTTTACATGAATTTTATATAAAATTACTATTGACATAACCAAACATTTTACGGAGCTTGCAGCATGGTTTCAATATTGTAGATAATCAAGTTTTTTGCAATATAAATTTTTTTATTACAGGAAAGAAAGGTAAAAAAAGCAAGGGGAAAACAGTAGCCCTTCATGATTTTCTCGCCGATTCATCTGGTGGTGTTCCCAGTATACCATTAAAATCAGCCAATTGGGCAGACGACATCGAGGACGAACATGGTAAGTGCAACGCGTATTCACATGCGAGAATTTTATTTCCCCCTCTTTCTTTTTCTTCTTACGTATATTTTTCCTGCAAAATAATAATTTTAATTTATATATATATTTTTTTTTATATATGTATATATATGTAGTTAATTAGATTTCTTGCCACGTTATTATAATTAAACAAAATTCTAATGAAATTAGTAATTATGGATATTATTTATCTTTTAAATTGATAATTAAATCTCAAACGGCATTTAATTTGTTTTTTGATGTTATGCTTTAACATATTTTTGTTAGTTAATTTGAAAATAATATTTTTAACTTTTTTGCATAAAACAAAAGAATTTAATTTCATAGCTAACTTTGGAAAAATAAAAGTAATTAAATAACATTCTTCTTTAAATTTAATTATATTTAATTTATTTTTTTTTTTAATTCATTAACGTTTAGAAATTTTTTTTATTATTGTATTGTTTTCTTTTTGTAATTATATTTGAAAATGTAATAATTTTTCAACTAACAATTTTAATTGGCCGCGTAGAATGAAAAATGCGTTTATATTTGTATATTTTGCATAGCGTTAAGTCATGGTAACTTCCGGTTTGTTTTATTCTTTTTTTTTTCTTAATTTGAGAACTCTAAATTGGTCAGAATATTTTTTTAATTTATATAATAAAAAAAACAAGGTTTTAAAATGTTATTTTTGTAAAATTATCTATTAAATTTTTTTTTTTCTTTTTTTTTATTTTTCTGTTTCATTGGTGATGATAAATGTTTTATTCATATATTATTATTTTAGGGGGGATTAATAATAGCATTAATTTTAGATGGATACTCGTCGAGAAGTAATAAAGAACCTGTTATTTTACCGACGGCACCAAGAGCAGCTCGTGAGCCTGGATTTAATGAGGAAAATATTCCAACAAGTCCTCCATTTGTGGCTTATGTTTCAAATTTGCCATACGATATTGTTGAGGCTGATTTGGAAAATTTTTTCAGTGGATTAAATGTAAGTAATGGAAGATTGAAAGTTATTTGTTCATTTTATTAGAAAAAAAGAAATGAAACTCTTTTTTATTTTTTGCAGATTTCCAATATGCGTCTTCCTAAAGAATCCAATAAACTTAGAGGATATGGATACGTTGAATTTGACGATAGACAGAGTTTAATTGATGCTCTAAACCTGACAGATGCGGTTAGTTTGAAGTATTTTTTTTTTTTTTATATAAATTTCGAATAAAATTAATTGAAATTAATTATTCTATTTTTTGAATTAGACCTTGCAAAGTAGGCGTATTAGAATTGAAATTTCAAACAGCAGCAATGAGGAGCGTCGTGGTGGAAGAATGGGAAGAGATAATCGTAGAGATGGTGGTTTTGAAGATTCTGAACAACGTACTTCCAGTGATTGGCGAAGTGGTCCAAGAGATGAGACATCATCGGACTCTGATCGATATCGAGGAAGAGGAGGATATGAAAATAGAGATCGTGATCGTGATCGTAAAGATGATCGTGAAGGTAAATTTTTGCATGAAAAATATCATCAATTATAGAAAATATTTATTAAAATTTCTAATTTTGTTATTTATTTTTAGAAACTGACAATACTCCAGGTGCTTGGAGAGTAGGTGGTGATAAAGGAAGACCGTCATTTAGAGATAGAGGCGGTGATGATCGCGAAAAAGATTGGGGTGGTTCACGTTACGGTGGAGAAAGAGGAAGTAGAGACAGAGATGGAGATCGGGATCGTGATCGCGATAGAGGAGGTAGTGGTTTTGGACCACGACGTAATTATGGCGGTGAATCCAATTGGGAAAGAGGACAAGGTGATTAGTCAATTAAAAAGAAAAAAAAAAAAAACAATTGTTTCACTTTTTTGAGAATGAAAATTGAAAGTAATTGATGAGAAATTTGTAAATAAGTTTTTGTTTAAAAATTTTTATAGCTTCAGCTTCTGAACCTCGAACAAGACCAAAATTAGTGTTGCAACCGCGTACAAAACCAGTGGAAGAAATTGTCGTTAAAGAAGAGGAAGTTGAGAAACCATCGGAACCAATTACTCCACCTCCAGCACCTGTGCCAGCTGCTAATATTTTTGGTGCTGCCAAGCCTGTTGATACGGCTGCACGAGAAAGAGAAATTGAAGCACGTCTCAATAAAGCTGAATCTAAAGCTAAAGAAGAATCGTAAGTTATTTTTTTTTTTCCTTTTTAAATTATATACAGTATAAATAAAAAATGTGTTTAATTATTTTTTACTTGTAGAGATCAAGAAAAACGGAATACAAAGGAAGTAGGAGCTTGGGGAAAACGTAATGGAGTAAGTTTTTTTAGAATTTAATAAATTTATTTCGTGTTTAAAAATAAATGTATTAAAATTGTTTTGTTTTGTATTTTTTTTAAGGAGGGACGTGATGATAAAGAGAAAACAAAATTAAGGTGGAGATCTGAAGATGACAGAGGAAAGCCATCGGAAAGAAGAACTGAAAGACAAAATCCGCCTTCTCGGCCAGGTAAATAAATACATTCTCTTTTCTTCATAATTAATATATAATTTTTATTACAAAATTTTTTTTATTTAGAGCAACGTGGAGATTCGAGACCTCCAATGACATCACGAGGTGGATTGTCTTCTCGAGGTCCTGCTAGGCAAACTGATGCTCGACAACCGCCTCCCGAGAGGTAATTATTTTTATTTAATTTATTATTTCTTATATATTTCAATTAAAATAGAAAAATAAAACAAAATTTATGATTTTCATTTTAGAGAGCGTAAAGAGAGAGATCGAGAAGAACAAGATGAAATCAGCCGAATGCCAAAGGCTAGAGAGGAGCAAACGCCAGTAATTTGGATTTTTTTTTTAAATCTATAATTTGATTATTTTAAAAATATGTCAATTATTATAAATTCATTTTTTTTACAGAATTTTGCGGCTTCCAACAAATATTCCATGTTAACTGATGATATGGATCCAGATAATATTGAGGATTAAAAATGCTCATCACTTCAATTGACGTTTCCAATGGAATTGTGCTAATTACCATTCAGAAGCGTATAAAACTATTAACATACTATTATACATACTATTATTACCCAATTTATTTTACATTCACTGAATACTTATCTTTAACTGATTCATGAACAGGACGGGAAATGCGATCTATTCCATCTAATGTCTAGCTTTCTTTCTCTTTTTTTTATGGAATTATTGTTAATTTGTATTTAATCTATTTTATTATTCTTAATACAATTTACGGTAAATCTTTCCATATTGTTGTTGTTGTTTTTTTTTGTTTTCTTTTTTTTGTAATCAATATGCGTCAGTTGATAATTATATTGTCTGAGACAAAGGTTTTTTTTTTCTTTTATTTTAAGAATCTTTTTCGATTATTATTATTATTATAATTATTATGTGATCCGTCGAAAATGATGGCGAGGGATTATATTTTTACGCGATGTACAGCACTTTAGAAAAAATGAGCATTGTATAATATATATACAAGTTTACTTATTTACATTATTATGTAAAATGAAAAATAATCCAACGCCAAAATACATATGCAAATTTTTCTAGAGCTAATTACATTAATATTATATACATATTACCGACAAAAGAAACCTGGAGAATAATATTATCTATTCGCTGCTTGTGTTGTGAATACAGTTATGATGGAATTTTTTTTAATATAAATAAGAATCAATAGAATATATTATATTGTGTTACATTTATTGTCCATATTAATCTAATTTAATTTAACAGTGAATTTTAATTGTTTTTTGTTTTTTTTTTGGAATTGAATGAATATTTCATACTTTAGATAAATATATGTTTAATTAAAATTTTTATTTTCCAATATTAATTATTTACACGCACTAATCTATCGATATGTACACTTTATATTATACATATTTACAATTTATGAAAGTAAGATTACTAGAAATATTAAAATGTGTTAATCATTTTTTTTTTTTTTTTTTAAGCTGGTTAATTTATTGTTGTGTTGCTTGAGCTAATTGGCGCAATTGTTTTAGAACAGTTTCTAAAAGTTTCTTTTTTTCTCGTTCACTTTTTTTCAATACAATAAACACTGTTTTTTTATCTGATTCTTTCAGTCTGAAAAAAAACAACAATAAATCATTTATTATATTTTTTGATTATTTAATTTAGTAATTTATTAATGGAAAATACTTACTTTTCTAATAATATGACTGCCATATTTGGTGTAACGAGAATATATTTACTCGATTCACTTCCATAATCGTGAAAATACGTTGGCCAATCCCAATTTGTAAAAAGATCTAACAATTGTCGTAATTGTGCAAAATTTTCCAATAATGCACCTTCAGGTAAACCCTTCACTGGATCAGAAGCAGCAAATTCTGTGATATTTTGAAAAAAAACAATTATTGAGAAATAAAAAAAAAAAATTATACAAATAAATTTTTTATTAATTAACACATATCACTTACGCTCACACTGAATTGTGTCTAAATTCACTTGATGTAATGCACCCAATGAGATTTGTTTTACATCTTCACTGACTAAAATATCAAGAATGGATTTCGCGATATGAGCACAAGCAGCCTTACAAGCAACTTGTGCTACTTCTTGCTGTAAAATAAAAAAAAAAATATTAAAAACAATTGGAAAATTAAAAATAAATAAATTTTCAAATTATTTAAATACAATTAGTAAACAAAAATTTGATAATAGTATTAGAAGAAGGATAATTTAAGGATGTTGATAACTTACAGGTAAGTCTGTGAAACACTTGAAGGTACTGTGTAAAAATGCTATTAGATCTGTAATAAAACCCGAGGCGTGTCCCTGCGATTCTATCAATGTCCAATCATAATTTTCTAATTCAAGAAATTCATTCAATTTTTGCTTGAGTTTCACGCATATTTGTTTTTCAGCATCATCACGTGCTACTCTAAACATTGTTGACTTGACACCCCCACTGCTTAATTGTCCCTCATGTGGAGTTCTAAAAACAAAAATAAATAAATTCTAAATTTTAGTAATTTTAAATAATTTTAATAAATTTTTCAACACAAACCCAGTAATATTAGAAAGAAATTCCTCGAGATATTTTGTCGATCCTTCCAACCATCCAGTATTTATAATAATTTGTACAACTTGAAGTAATGCCAACGATGGTTTACGAAATAATGAAGACAAACATCCACTAAATGTTCGTGTTAATAATAAATTTGTCGATTTACATATCATTTCATCAATTTCCGTTTGTGTTAAATTTAAATCTTCAGAAAATTTCAAACATGCATAAATAAATTCTTTAACTTGTTGATAGACTTTTGGCACCATTGGTGAAAATGGAAATGTTTTTGGGAATTCTGATTTTTCTAATTCTTTATTACGATAAGGAAATGAACCAAGAACATTGTCACATTCTTCTTGTGATGATACTTGAATTGGCAAAAAATTATCCTCCTCAAGTATATCTCTAAATACTTGTACCCAATGTTGCATTAAAACTTCATTATAATGAACACGAATTTCTTGAAGTAAATCCCAAAGTTGACCAACAGAATAGCCATAATTCTAAAATTTTATTTTTTTTTAAAAATAAATATATTCAATTGTAAGAAAAAAATTAAATTTAGAAAAACTTACTCTTAATGTTGTGTTGAACAGCATTATGAGATTTTTAATTTTTAATATTAGCGTAGCATCAGTGCAATATGCCTTGAAAAAAAAAAATTAAATTAATTTTAGTTAAAAAAGAAATATTTGAAAATTTCGACTTTTTTTTGGTATTTACCGAATGTGTTCGAAGTGCATTAACAATTTTTGATAAAGCCATAGACCAAAGTTCTTCTAAATATGATCGAGTCGCCAAACCATTGCCAGTATTTAGAATATGATCTTCAACGACAAAAAAACCGAGAATTCCATAAACATACGACTGATAGCCTTTTATACTTTCGTGCTGGGGGAAAAAAAATGTTTTTCATTAACAAATAAAAAAATTATTTCATTAAAAAAAATATATTACCATATTAATTGGTGGTTGTAAAACGAGTCTCGCTTGTTGTTGCCTCTGTTGTCTGTAATAAGCTTTAAATGTTTCGCCTTCACGTAAAACAGTGTAAATGTGCATACATCGATAAACTGGACTAAAATCCATAAGATCTTGTGCGCTTAATTCCTCATCACCTTCAATTGATGGCGTTGAATGTAAACGTTTTTTTCTACGTCCAATAATTTCAGCCTCATTCTCCAATTGTTCTGCAGTCTAAATTAAAATAAATAAATTAAAAAAAGAGCTAATTGTTTTTTCTATCAATAATTTGAAAATACTCACATGTCTCATGGCAACTTCTCCAATTTTCGGTGAATATTTTCGAATGTTTTCCAAAAAATCTCTCAAATCACTCATTGAAGCGTCTTTTATATTTTCTCTCAATCTATAAAATATAAATGCATATTAAAATTAAAAAATTTATTTTTATTTTATTTTATCACCAATAAAAAAAATACATACACGGGTATTTGTTGAGTGATTTGTGAAGAGAATCTATAATTCGTCACCTTTGGTAAATCATTGTTCTCCAATTGTTCAAGTGTTTTTAAAGCAGGATAATAACGTTTATCTTTTAATTGACGTTGTAATTTTGCATAAGCTGCTAAAACGGGAAGGCACATTGTGAGACTATCTACTGCCGCAGCCATATTACTCTCAACTTTTCTTGCTTTTACAAGTTCCTCACGTTTCTCTATTACTCCAGTGGTTGTAAGAACAATTCGTTTATCGAGTTCTAATATTTTACTCTATTAAAAAAAAAAACATTACAAATAATATAATTTATCATTAGTATTATTTTACTCTATATATTCATACACTTAATTGTTGAGCTTGAGATCGAACTTGAAGCAATTCTCGAATTGAGTCAATGAATCCTTGATAATGATGATTGCACATACGTTCAATATCTCTATCATGACTTTTGATTCGTTCGTCCAATTTTTCCATAAATTTATGATGTTCTTCTCCATCGTATATTGCTCTATAATTATTATTATTCTATTAATATTCTAATTCATTGGATTAGTTTAAATTGTTAAAAAGATAATAAAATTTTAATATAAAAAACGCTGTCCTAAATAAAAAAAAAAAAATTTATAAAAAGAAAAACATGTACGGACCTTATGACAAGAGCTATATTATTTACACCTGAAGATTCAATTTCAGTCAATAAATGTTCATGTTTTGGTACTGCATTAAGTAAAGCATTGTATAATGGTGCAATCGACAAACTCGACATGCTAATTTCAAAGTTCGTAAGTAATCTTTTTTCTTATTAATAAGAATTGTTAAAATATAATATATATATATATATATATTATTTCCAACCCCATTCTAACCCTTTTTACAATGCGCAAATGCAGATAAATGATATTGTTACTGCGTACAAGAGGGTTGTTTTCACCCCGCGTACATTTGATATATAAAAAACTAACCTCACTTTCTTGAAAATGAAAAATTTTAATTTTACTTACCTAAATGTTGGTCCCAAATAATCATCAATTCCTTCAATTTCTTGTATTAGAATATCAGATTGTTGCATTTTTAAATAATTAAAAATATCTCTTCGGTTATTATTTCAATAATTTTGACAGATTGCCTTCGCAGATCTATAGTTGACATTAAGGGTGTGGTCACACCTTGTAACTATCTACTTTAGGCTGTGTTCACAATAAAAACATTAACGCGCAATATAGATAAATTTTTTAAAAATATATAAATTAAAAATTCTTTTCAGCGTTTATTTAAAAAATTAATAACTTCAATTAATTTTTTCTAATTAATTTTTATTGAATAAATTAACAACTTAATTAAAACATACGAGAAACATTAAAATCAAATATTGTTCGTTTTTTTTTTTGCTTTAACATTATTAAAAGTAAAGAAAGTCATTTTTATTAAATCATGAATATTAATTTGCTTATTGAATGCTAAATTATTACCTTTTTGTTTTCTTTAATGTTAAAAATTTTGGTATCACATATATTAAAAGCTAGAGAAAGTGCTTTAGATATAACATAAGTATAAAATATTTTCAAGTATAAAAAACTATTACTCGTATCAATCTATTATATATATATATATATATATACTATAAAAACCTATATACATTATTTGTTATAACTATATTATTTTTAGATTTTTATTTCTCATCTTGATTGTGGTTTAAAAGCTAAATTAAATTCTGCTTTAAACATTTCACGATAGTAGCTTTCTTTAACAATTTCCATTTCGGGTACACCATCTTCTTT
Source organism: Leptopilina boulardi (assembly GCF_019393585.1). Lineage (NCBI taxonomy): Eukaryota > Metazoa > Arthropoda > Insecta > Hymenoptera > Figitidae > Leptopilina > Leptopilina boulardi. The sequence goes on along the minus strand of NW_026137806.1, from coordinate 1,397,117 downwards.
ACATTTATTCACATATAATTTGTGCATTGACGCTATACTTAATCCATAATCAAGATATTTTAATTCATTTGGATCTTTTGAATTTTGTAATTTTTCCGTGGGAAATGATTTAATATGTTCGCGTATACGATTGCGGACAATTTCACTTTTTTTACTTTTTGGCGTATGTCGACCACGTTGATCGGGACCTATTATTCCACCTGGTGATGAACGTTTTTTATCCATTGCATGTCGTACAAATTTTTCCGACACTGAAAATGTACTTAAAAACATACATTTACAAACAGTTATAAATTCACCATTTATTAATAATGAATATGTAAATGTAATTTGACGTCGATTTTCCCCTTTCATTTCGCCTCGACATCGTGTTCGTTGTTTTGGCGATTCTTTAACTAATAATGCAATATATTGCTTTCGTTGTTCCCATGTGCATGTCTTCCAAAAAACACTATGCAATTGTTGACGTGAAATTTCATTTATTTTTTCATTACAACGCATTCGACAATCACATGGTGGTCCCATTACTTTTGCCGGTACTACTTTTCCTTTAAAAAAAAAAAAAAGATATAAATTATTCATACTTTAAAAAATAGTCTTTATAACTTTACCTCCAACGCCAATATATTCTTCTCCTTTTAATCTTGCATTTTTCTTAACGTTCACCTTCCATTTTTCAGGATGTTTCGAACGTTTTATTGTATCTTTTGCTTTAGTTGACTTAATTTTTTTTATTGCTTTAATTTTTGTTCCCTTTTTAAGATTCTCCTCTGAATTTTGTAAAATTGATGATTGTGATTCGACAATGTGTTCTAGAAGTTTATTTTTGGAATAAATAGATTTTTTTATTGAAATTTTTTGTTTTTTTTTAATAAAACGAAGAATAATTTACCTAATAGTGAATAAGAAGAAATATTACTTGGACCTTCTTCTTGACGTAATTGAACAGAGGAAACAGTCGTTGCCTCACGCCACCATTGTGTTGCTATTTAAATTTAAAATAAAATTAATATTTTTTATTATTATTATTAAAAATTAAAAATCTTTCTAGATTGTAAATTTAAAAAATCTAAAACGGTTTTTGATACATAAAATTAAAAGCTTGAATAAAATTATTTTTGCGAAAAATTGGTGTAAGCAATATTTTTTATCATGAGATAAACTTACTGATATCATTATCAAATTTGTTGTATGAAGTTTGAATTTCCTGTTGATTAAGAGGAACAACTAAATTTCTCTCATCGTACCAAGATTCTTCCCTTTTAAAGGTTTCTTCATCTTGATTCTCAGAATTAATATTTACCACCGCTTGCTCCATTTTCTACTTTACAAATTGATTTTTGCATTAATATATAAATATCTAGTACTGTAATTTGAGATCATCTACAAAAATAGAGGAAACATTTTTTCAAATATAGTTATCTATTATTAAAAAACCTTTAAATTTACATTTTTTTTTTGTATACGAACCTGAATATTATGATGGGCGTAAAAAATGTTTATTCTCTTTTAGAGGTTATGTTCGTTTTCTTCATTTTTTTTCTCCAACAATTGTGTTATATATTTAATCGATTTTCAATCGCATACAAGGTAGATGTTTATTATTTAAGCTTTCTTAATTCTCACGATCACATTGGGATTCACATTTGACGTCACAAATCTCATTTACTCCAAAACTAGTATTCTTCTCATTGCACGTCAACAACGTTATACGTTTAAACTCAAAACACTTCGATATTGAAAACAAAAAAAAAAAAGTGAATTTTATTTATCGAAAAACTTATTTCCTGATGATATTTCTTGTTTTATTGAATTTCATTAATTTTTCAAAGTAAATAAATGTCAAATAAAGTGATTAGAAAGCCACTATATAAACACTGGAAATTGCGTATTGTTTACAAGCGTTTACGTAAGTTTTTAAAATGGGCTGTGTTCTCAATTTTTATTATAATATATTAGGATTTTTGGTTTTTTTTTTAAATAATATGTAAATTTCTTTTATTTTTATGAAAATATTTTAAAACATCAAGTTAATTTTTTAAAATTCTTTTTTTTATCATTTAAAAGAGATTTGATATTTTCCCCGATAGATGGTAGCACCTACTCGCTAAAGTAGAGTAACAAATAGTTTCAGTTTCTTCCACTAGAGTGACAAACAATGAGTTAATTGAATTTTATCTAAAAAAAAAAGAAAAATCTTCCTCTATCCTAAATTTTTTAATGCCGGTTCAAAAATGTCTTTAATTTCCAATAAAGAAAATGATCATTAATTATTTATGAAATTTCGGACATAATGTAGTGAAAATTGTTGTGTAGTGTCTTCTTTTTTTTAAATTGTGTTGTATTGATATATTTTGAGGTTATAATAGTGAAAGGATTTTAATTCAAGGTAAGAAACACGTAAAGAGAATTTATTTGTCTTCATTTATTATTCATTAATGATTTATTATGCCGATTTTGTAAAATGTCAAGTGAACTAATTGTGTTACTATATGTAATTACAAAAATTTTAATATAGTTTATAAAATTTATAATTTGCTATTAATTTCAAGTATAAAAAACATTTATAAATACGCTTTAATTTTAGCTGTACTGATTTATTTTGCTTTTATCTGTACAAATAACACGTGCTTTTTGTTTATTTATATATATATATATATTTAATTAAAAGTTATATAACAATGTTTACATATAGTATTTTAGTCTCAAAAGAGTTCATATTTCATTTGTGTCGTCTGAACTTTTTTGTATTCTAAATTAAAAATTATTTTCTATAATTTTTGAAGGGAGTAAAATTATTTATGCTTTTTACAATGATAGATTGTTACATTCACATATAGGTAACCTTGACGTTCTTGTCATGGTGTTTTTTTGTTTACTTTCAAGGTCTTTTTTTTGAGATTGAAAAAAAATGAAAATATAATATCTCATGATTCTATTTTATAAATTTATTATAATTTTAAATATTCATGAATATCAGCTTTTTAAATAACTATTGTGAATTACTTTTTTTAAAGTTTAATATTTTAAATGTATAAAAATAAAATTATTTATGCCTTATTTTTTAAAGTATAATTTATATAGTTCATATTGTTGAAAATAAAATTTTTTATTTATTATATTTTCATGGCCTAGGGTCACAGAAAAAATCTGATTTCTCTCTAACTCCTTCGATAGCTCAGTTGGTAGAGCGGTGGACTGTAGTTGGTTTGTTAAGAAATAGTAATCCATAGGTCGCTGGTTCGAATCCGGCTCGAAGGAATATTTTTTTAATTATATAATTATAAATATGTTTTTTTTATATTTTCCACAATTTTTGTGAAAATCATTTTTAAGATCTCCTAAATAAATAGTAGAAACAAAAAAAAAATTATTTGATTTAAATACTCGATTACTTGACTATTATATTAAATAAATAATTATTTTTATCAAATAATAATAATTATTTTTTAGATGGTATTTGTTTCAAAAATACAGAAATTATTGGTTCAAATAAAATTTATTTAATTCAAATAAAAATTATTTGGTTCAATAATTATAAATATATTTATTTGATATAATAGTCAAGTAATCGAGTATTTGAATTAAATAAAAATTTTTTTTTTTTAGTGTCACAATAATTTTTCCCAAAGAAATTTTTTTTATTAATTCTGGGCCCTTAATAATTTAATTGCTGACTAATTATTTATTTTATTAAAAAAAATTTCCCTAAATATTTTTGAAAAATAATTTATTAATATTAAAATAATTAACAATAGCAATTTTTTTTTTTTTTTTTTGTTTATTTTTAAATATATTTAAAAAGTTGACATAGTCTTCTTGTGGCGGAAGATTAAGTAGTTCTTGAGTACGATTTCTTACGCCATTGACGGTGAAAAATGGGTTTTCGGGTGGAATAGAACCGTTGGGAACTCGATGTCCTGGCAATGCATTTTCACGAGGTATTTTCACTGTAAATGGTGACATTGGCAAAGCGGTCAATTTTCCGCAACGTTGTCCTTTAAACACACACACACACACAAAATCTACATTCACGCTCGCGTTTCTCTCGTTTGTATATTTTACTTGGAATAATGCTATCTCCAAATATCTTGGCAGTTTACATTTGTGTATATAAAAAATTCTAACTTATTCATTGAACAAAAAGAAAAAAAAAAAAATATTATTTTGATTCAAATAATTTGTTACTTGACTATTATCAAATAAATATTTATTTGAATCAAATAATTTTTATTCGAATCAAATAAAGTTTATTTAAATCAATAATTTTTGTATTTCAAATAAATAAAAATAATTGACTCAAATATTAATTATTTGATGCAAATAAATAATTATTATAAAAAAATTTTTTTTTTATTATCGTCATTATTTAAATCAAAATAAATTTTTTTTCTAAACCAATAGATAATACATCCAGAGAAATGATTTATTTGTACCAAATAAAATAATATTTGAGTTAAATAAACGTATATTTGTCTCAGAGCCTACTAACTTATTTTTATTTGGCGTAAATAAAAATTTTATTTGTCAGAAATAAATTTTTCTTTGGCTCAAATAAATTATTTATTTCAATGAAATAAAAATATATTTGCAACAAATAAATGAGTTAGTAGGCTCGAAGACAAATATACCATTTCTGTATTCAAAGGGATTTGGAAATAAAATTTTCAAATTTTACAAAAGTTTTCAAAAAAAAAAAAAAAAAAAAAAAAAAAATAGTTTTGCAAATTTTAGAGCTATTAATATATATTTTAATTATATTTAAGTAGTGTGCAAAGTTTTCCTTTTAAAATTGTTAAATTGAAAAATGTCGTTCTAAAAAGTGATAAGGTATGTAAATATTTCATTGTTTAACTTTAATGACAATCTATAAATCATCAATTAATTCAGTTTTTCCTTTTTTTGAAACGTATAAAAACCCCTTGTGTTTTAAATCGAACAATTACTTTTCAACAATCATCTTTAAAGTTCATTTGATATTGTAAGTATAAACTATAAATTATATTTATAAAATTTTGTTTCACAAAAAAATTTAAATTTATTTATTAAATATATATATATTTTTTTTTTTGCTTTTTTCATTGATATACATTTAATTTTATAATTGTATTATTCATTTGTTAATATTTATTTATACACCCAGAGAAATGATTTATTTGAACCAAATAAAAATATATTTGAACCAAATAAAAATATATTTGAGTTAAATAAACGTATATTTGTCTCAGAGCTTACTATTAACTTATTTATATTTGGCTGTAAATAAAAATTTTATTTGTCAGAAATAAATTTTTTTTTGGCTGAAATAAAATATATTTGCAACAAATAAATGAGGCTCGGAGACAAATATTACCATTTGTCTGAGTGCGTATCTTATATTTTGTTATTTGATTGTTTATAATTATTTATTTTATTTTCTATTATTTGTTTAGAAAACATACAAATAAAATGTCAAAACTTTTATCAAGTGGAATTTTGTTACTATTAATTGTAACAATTTTAATGTTGATGGCACCTTCAGTTATGGGGTGCATTAAAAATGGAAAAAGATGTAAATCCAATGGAAGTATGGGAAATTGTTGCTCTGGATTTTGTCTACAACAACCACGTCAGAAATATGGAAAATGTCAATAAATAATAATTTATATTGTCATTTGAAAATCTTATAAAAAAAAAAATTAAATGTCAAATATTTAATTTATATATTTTTTTTCTCAAAATTAATAATTATTTAATTAATTATAATATATATTAGAAATCAATAAAAATTATTGCATTCCAATTGTATGTGTTATATATTTTTTTTCTAAAATTCATATATTTATACTCGTATTAATTAAAATTCAATATAAAACAAAAAATACACTATAAAAAAATAATAATAATAATAATGCGTTACTTTACTAAATTATCACATAAATTTTTATTTGGACTAGATAATTTTTATACTTGAATCAAATAAATAGTTTTTGAATCACTTATTTCTGTATATATATATATATATATATATTTAATTGATAATATTTAGTCAAGTAATCGATTATTTGAATCAAATAAATTTTTTTCAGTGTATTTTTTATGAGCTTAGAATATTATAAAGACTACATCCAGAGAAATGATTTATTTGTACCAAATAAAATATATTTGAGTTAAATAAACGTATATTTGTCTCAGAGCTTACTAACTTATTTATATTTGGTGTAAATAAAAATTTTATTTGTCAGAAATAAATTTTTCTTTGGCTCAAATAAATTTTTTATTTCAATGAAATAAAATATATTTGCAACAAATAAATGAATTACTAGGCTCGGAGACAAATATACCATTTTTCTGAGTGTATGAATTTTTTTTTTGCGAAGAAAAAAATATATACACCCAGAAAAATGATTTATTTGAACCAAATAAAATATATTTGAATTAAATAAACGTATATATTTGTGTCAGCACCAATTATAGACTTTTTATTTATTTTAAATAAAAATTTTATTCAACATAAAATATATATATATATTTGAGTCAAATAAAATTTTATTTAAATCAAAAAAAAAATTTATTTCAAACAAATAAAAAGTTTAGTTGAAACAATTATATATCTTTTCTCTGAGTGTAGTATATATATCTAAATAAAACGCAATTTGAGAAATTGTTTACATGAAATATAGGATAATGTATGAGTAAAAAAAAACATGAGGAAAAAGTGATAATTCTTAAAAAACATTGGTAATTAACATTATGTTTTCTGTCTTTATTTTTCCTTAAACAATGAAATTCATTTCGATTAATATATGTTCTAGCGCAGTTTAAATAATAATTAAAACTTACGGTGACGTATCTTAAGTACCATTTTTTATAAATTAGTTTCCTCTTAGCTATATATATATATATATATATATATATATATATATATATATATATATATATATTTATATAATTTTTATCTAATAATCAGTTTTCTAAACGTTTATTCAATGTTGATTAGTATAGTTTTCCATAAATTTGTATATATAATTAATTTCGATATAACAAATGTATAGATCTTATTTTATTGAAGGAGAATAATTTTATGGACAAATTTTTTTTTTTTTTTTTTTTGATTATGTTTGGGCAAAAAATTGATTTAATAAGAAATTTTTATTTGGATAATTCAAATATAGAACACCTTAAGGTACAAATGACTTTATAGAAAATACTAATTTCGTAAAAATTGGGAGATTTTTTTTTTTTATTTATTATTGTAGATAATATAATATAATTATAAAAACAATTTCTTTATTGTTGTATTGAACTTGATGTAATAACAGAGTGATTAGCTGCGTGTAAAAATGGGGGGAAAAAAAAACTAGGGGTCGTGAATAGAATAAATGTAATTTTTTTTTTTTATCTATTTATCGATAGCCTTCGAATAATTAACTGTTATAAAATTGCGCAATTTTCTTAGTATATAAAAGCTTCTTGCATTTCTGTTTCTTTACTTTATTTCCTCAATCTTCGTCAATAGCGGTAAGTACATACACTGCCTTTTATTTAAAACTAGAATTTTATAATAATTTATTTAATTAAATAATTTTATTAATTTATTTATTCATTGTTTATTAATTTTATATATACAATTTGTAATTATAGTGAAATCTCTATAAAAATGTGGAATTTAATTTAATAATAAAATAATTAAAATTAAAAATTAATAAAATAAATAATACCAAAATAATTTAAATTAATTTTTAATTTATTTTTTTCATACTTTTAGAGAATAAAACAAAATTGTATATTTATTATAGTTTTTTTTTTTTTTTTTTTTTTTTTTTATTTGATATTACAGAAATAACGAAAATAAAATGGCCAACTTTAAATCGACTGCTGTTCTTTTATTGATCATTGCATCAATTATAATGATGACAGTACCTTCAGCATTGGCAGAAGATTGCCTTGCCTTAGGTGCACCATGCCAATATACTGGAGAAATGGGCAACTGTTGTTCTACATTTTGTTTACAACAACCAAAAGAATCAACGGGAAAATGTGCAAATAGATCATAAAAATAAAATCTTATAACTGTTGACAAAAAATTGTTTTTTTGCGACGAAAAATGATTTTTTAAAGGTAGTAAATTTTTTATTTTTCACTATATTGATTTTTCTTTTTTGCAAAATTTCAAAAATTGTATTTAAAACTAATGTAAAATAAAGAAAATATAAAAAAAAAAAAAATGGTAAGCTTTGTAAATAATATTAATAATTTTACATTTCTTTGAAGCAAAGAAATCTTTTCTTTCGGTGAAAGAAATGAAAATAAAATTATTAAATAGAAAAATTTCTATTTAATAACGCGTTTTTTTTTGTTTCGTTTTTTTTTCGAAAAAGAAGTGGAAAATAATTTTTTTGTTTAATTTGCGCAAAGTGCTTTCATGAGTATAATGGTTACTGTTTGTTTATATATATACAATTTTATATTGTATAGATGAATTTCAATAATTTCAGAATGCTACTGCCAGGAACGTGGTTTCATTTTGTTCTGGTTGACCGATTTGCAAAACAATTTCAATCGTGAACAAAATGCTATTTGGACGTTTGAATTGTTCGTTGCGTGCATAACGCTCGATTACGCTTTTACAAATGTTCATATATAGCGAGCGAGCGCGGATAATATTCCATCCGAGTTAACGCGACGGATCTCATATCATTCGAGTTATTACCGCATTTATTTCACCGCGTTGAAACCAGCATGAGACCCATATGTACTCGGCAACTATGCAATTCAACCCTGTTAAAAAATTTAACTGATTTATGTTTAAAGATAGTTTCACTATCATAAAATGGAAGATTCCACCTATTTTAGATATTTATATATATAAACATGTATTATATTCCTTTTGATGATAATTTAAATTATTCAGAAATAATTCAGAAAAATTTGATTTTTTGATGCCGTATGGCACTTTTTAAATATTAAACATGAGGGATATAATATTTTTTTAAATACAAGATTAAAACTTATTTTTTTTTTAAAATCGATTACCGGCACAGAAATCTACATTACCGACTGATGGTCAAATTTTTTTCAAAATTAAAAAGAATTCTTCCTCTTCACCATCAGTCGGTAATGTAGATTTCTATGTCGGTAATTTTTTATATCATTATTTTCCTCCCGTTTTACCATCAGTCGGTAATGTAGATTTCTATATTGGCAATTTTTTTTATCTCATCATTTTGCATGCTTTTCTGTGCAGGTAATCGATTTTTATTTAAAAAAAATAATTGTTAACCTTGTATAAAAAAAATATTACTTTTTTTTTTGATTTAATATTAATAAATAAATATATATCTACTCTTGAAAAAAAAACACATACTCTCTTACTGTGAAGATTATTTTTCAAGTATCTTCAACCATGAAGCGAGTCTCGTAAACAATGAGCAATCTAGAAAAGTAATCGAGTTTTTGCCAACAGAGAAAGTTTGCATATATTTTCGCCAATTTGAAAATATTGCCTCACTATAACTTTATTTCTTTTTTTTTACTATCAACATAATGATATATATATTGTGAAATACTATTTTTATTATAGTAATAATCTTAATAAAAACAAAATTAAAGATTATAAAATAATTAAAAAGAAAGGAAATAGAATATAATAATTTAGAAGTGGGTTTTGACTAAGTGTTATTTTATTTTTAAAACTTTTGTGGATTTGACCTACAATCACTATTCCGAATTTTCAGGTTACTTTCTTATTTTCCATTGTGGAAATATCCTAAAATGATTTAAATTTAGGTTATGTTGCCCTCTTACCATATTTTCATTTAATAATTTAATCATGCACCCCAAAAAAGAAAAGATACGCACAGATAGAAAAAGTTTACGAACTATTTGCTGTCACAGCAAATTACGTTAGCTAATATATAGGGACAGCGAACAAATTTGTTGTGGGATCAAAAAAATTTGCTGTTTAAATTTTTTAAAAATTAAAACTGATATTATGTGTATCACAGCAAATATTTTTGTTGTCATAGCAAAAAATTTAGCTGTGGTTACTAATTTTGATAGATCTAATAGCTTTTTTATATCATCATTTTCCTCCCGTTTTACCATCAGTCGGTAATGTAGATTTCTATATTGGCAATTTTTTTTATCTCATCATTTTCATGCTTTTACCATCAGTCGATAATGTAAATTTCTGTGTAGGTAATCGATTTTTATTTTTAAAAAAATAATTTTTAACCTTATTGTATTAAAAAAATATTACACAATATCAGTTAGCATCTGTAAGCAATTCCTTTTTTTTCCATATAATAATGAAATAAACGAAAGTAATTTAAATAAGAAAATAAAATAAAAACAAATTCATTTAGAAAATATATTTGTATAATAAATAAATTCTATAATTTATTTAGATCTTCAAACCCTTTTGTTTTTTTTTAAAAAAAGGAATTTCATTTATTGTTCTCGAACTTCAAAAGCTTCTTTGAAGTGTATATATATATAGGTAGAAGGAAAATGATCAAATCCCAGTGGATTCTAATGATAACATTACCAAACATGTTCAAGAATTTATTTCGAAAAGTGCTCGAGGGGATTAGTAAATTCAAGGGTTGCAATGTTGTATATATAGAATATAGAGTGAGAGAGAAAGAGAGAGGTGGTGACGTTGAGACGTTGATAATAACGTGGTGAGTTTACTACGTGGTCCCTGAATCAACCCCGTTCCATGCACTCGTGACCATCATTTACAACCTAATACGTGTGCTACTTGTATTCCATTATACAATCCATTTAGAAGGCACTAACACGTGTTTCCAAAATCAACCACCTCCCCCTCTTGTCATACACATCGATAACATTTTGGTTATAAAACATTAATAATACCATTTCGAAAACAAATAATAAACTCCCACAATCATCATGGTATTATTATGTCCTTATCAAACATTGACGATTTATTTCATCTCTTCATTTCAAGAGGTTTTCATTCAATTCATTTTCGAATTGAATTTCATTTTCAACTTTCAACTGATATGGAATTCAAGAAAAGGAATTTAGAGTTTGTATAGTCTTTTCTTTTTTCTTTTTTGCAAATCTTAATAGGAAATAGATTTTAGAGAAGAAATCTTATTAAAAGACTCCTGTTTCGGACCTTAAAGTTGTACCCTCGGGAAAATCGAGTGTTTTAATCTCGTTACGCTGCTGACAAAAGGATCGAGAAAGGAAACCTTACGGTTGGTTCTGCACATCGACTTCCTCCTTTATTTTCCTTTGTCGCTCGTTCTTATTAACTTCATCGACAAGAGAAGAGAAACAAAAGGAATAGGGAGAAATTCAACTTCTTATATATATATATATATATATATATACATAGTTTCAAACAGAAGGGTGATTTTAGTATCTCAGTCTTGTTCCTTATATATTATTTTTGAGCATTAACCAATAATATTCAGAACAAAAGAAATGATTTGAAAATTAATTGCAAAAGAATTTGGTTCAACATCAATCCCTTTTTTGGGTATTTAAATTTTTTTCTGCCTCAAACTTCGTTGAGACAAGGAGAATTTTTGTTTGTAAAGTATTTGGGACAATCAAAATTTTGTTGAGGCGAAATAAAAAATGTTTTTTTTTTTTTTTTCAAAATCAAACCCTTTTTTCAGTGTGCAATTTTTAATGTTAGAATTAAAGTTATAAATTAGTTACACACATGCTAAGGATATAATGAAATTCCTAACTTATGTACGACATTAAACGTCAGTCACAAGCTAATTTACAGGCAAGTGACAGGTACAATTACTTACAGAGCCATAAACTTGTAGTATATACCGAGAGTTCTGGGGAAAATAGCTTAGCTTTAGTTTCCTATGTGTTGTGCGTTCTCTTAGTGCGTTTATGGTCTGTATACACATCGCTTGAGTCACAACAACTATCTACGATCCAGTTGTGCTTTGTCGCAGATTAACTTAATAGTTGCTTCATGTCTACTCAAGCGAAATTTTAAAAATTTCTTACAAATGGCAAAATTTTAGCCAATTTTTATTCCATTTACACTTTTATATGTAAAAAAGAAAATGTTTATATTCTTTTTAGTTCTCTGATAACAATAATCTAATGTAAATATCGAAAGCTCGCACAAAAGCCAAAAATCCATAAGATGGAAAGCGCTAAAGCCGAATTGAACAATTCTTTCTAGATAAAGTCGATGTGGAGTAATGGTTGGAAATTCGTAGGATTTAGTTTGAAATCGTTAGATCTTTAGATTTTCTGAACACCATTAGTAATCACTTGATTATTATCTGGGAATAAATTACGATTTACAAAAATTAAAGCAAAAATTCTTGTTAAACATCTAATTAGATATCAAAAAATTATTAAAATTAAAAAATATATTGAATTGATGTTCAATTATAGTTTTGATTTAGAAAGTAGTTCTCTTTTAAAAATCAATCTAATTATCTATTTTTGAACAAACTTTCAGTTGGCCATACTCTTTGCACGGATATGTGGAAAAAAAGTTAGAACCATACAATTTTTATAAAAGTAAAGTTTATAACTTTAAGATACTCGGTAAAAGTTTTGCACAACTCAAATTGTCTTAAAAGCATTGATATCGATTAAAAATATCATCCGTATATGAAGAATAACTTATTTAAACAAGACGTTGAGAAAAAAAGACAATAAAACATAGGATCGGTTTTTGAAAAGTGTAAGATCGAAGAAAAGGAAATTATATTGATACTCGCAACAGGAAAAAAAAAGGAAGTGAATGGAGAAGTAATGGCTCAGAAAGCAGAGGCAATGTGCGATGCAGGTTGGATAGAAGTTTGATAAAAGCATCAATAAATAACCTAAAAGCAACGTAGACCCTTCTCTTTCAACTTTTATTGTTGATCTAACCATGTTAACGCTTTGCGATTTCTTCGCTATACCCAACATTACACAATACATCACGATCCCTTTAAATCTACTTTAGTTCCAATTCAATTTTCAAAGTCTATGAAAACTTCACATGTACTTTTCTTGATTTTTAAATAAAAAAACCAAATTGATTAAAAACATTTTTGATATTAAATATATATTTTCTTTAAATTTATATAATTCTTTTATTTTTCCATATTAATTACATTGGGATTTGTATATATATAAAAATGAAAAAGATATTTATGAGCCATCATTTATTGAATATCAAACATTAAAAAAAGAATTGACATTTTACAAGAGATGTAATTGTTATTTAATTGAGACAATGATAAATTTGAAACGGAAATTAAATGTGAGTGTTAAATGATAATGATTATAAAAAGAGAAATTCTCTTTTGCGAAAAAGATTGCTAATCTTTAGTATAATTAGGTAGCACACATGTTAATTAAGATAAAAATTACAGACTCAAGCCAGTACATTGAAACAACTAGAGCACAACCTGATTGGCATAAAGAATAATGTGACCTTGACTAAAAGTGAGAAAGAACTTTTTTTCAGGTCAAACGAGACAAATTCAACAGTTTATTGTACATTGATTCGTGAACACAAATCACAAATAGAAGATCTCAATAAAATGCTGAATTGGTGGATAGAATTTGATAATATGCTTGAAGAATTTAGATCAACTGAACTCAATATCCAGAATAAAGTACGAAATAAGTTTTTCATATTAGTTTTTTTTTTTGCAAAAACAATTTCATTTTTTCGTTTTTCAAATTGGAAATAACTCCATTTATTGATCAAGTTGTCATGATGAGTATTATCAAGATTTTTATATAAATGACTTTTGACAGTTATCTGATCTTAACTCGATTGTTTGCTGTATGACTCGAAAAACAAAGGATTTCGAGGAATTCGAAGTGGCAGAGGAAAACTGTGTCCACCAAGAACGAAAACAATTCTTACAAAGATCTAAAGAACGTCGAACGATCTTAAAGGATTTTGTGAATGTAAAGAATTTTTATTTTCCTTTAGGAAAAAAAATTCTTTACTAGAAAGGGAATTTTTTCATTTTAATTTTACATTTCTTATATATATATATATACAACAAAATTTTTGGAAAAATAATTTGCGATACACATTGAAAAAAAAATTAAATGCTGTTTTGAAATTGCAAATTTTTTTTTTACGTTTGACCACTGAATTTACGGAAACTCTTGTTTAGTCTTACTTGAAGTCTGAGGAACGGGATCACTTGATAAGAGAGGACAGAAGAATGAGAGAAAAGACACTCGACAAAGAGCGACTGATGGACAGAGCAGCTTTGAAACTCGCTTTAAAGCGGATGATGTGGATAATGGGTGCACCGGAAATTCAGAAGACGTCTAGCTTGACAAAGGAAGAAAAATCACCATCTCAAATCAATATGACAAAAAGCAAAGTTTTATCTGAGTTTACGGAACAGTTGCAAAGTAATTTTTTTTCTAACATTTATAATAATTAGATTATTATTGTCACAACAAAGTAAAACAGTCTACAGACTTTCATCGGACTACTGTCTGCAAAAAGTCTGATGATTTAAAAATGAACAATTTTTTTTGAACCACAACAGTCTGTTGTAAGTCTGCAAACTTTTACTTGAGATTATCAGTTGGAAAATTAATTTTTTATTAAAATTATATTAATAATTTAAAAATAATTTATAAAACATACAATATCTGGTGTCGTAAGAATAATAGGGAAATGTGTTGCATGCAAGGACTAATTTCCAGTTTCCAATTTCGAATTTAAATATATATATATATATATGCATCTTATATATCTAGATATCTGTAGTTTGAAGAGGCACGCAATAGTTTCTAGGAATTGTCGTGACGATATTGAGTTTTCGAAGAGAAAGGAAGATTTGAATCTAATGGTTGAGAAGATGTTGCATCCATATAATAATGAATGTGAATGTAATTTAAAATTTTCTTCACATGCAACTCTAAACAAGTCGATCACTGTTCAAATCGACAATCCTCAGAATGTTTTAAACTCGAAGAAATTTTCATGGTGGAAGAGAACTAAAAATAAGATTAGAAAAAAAAAAAACAAGAAGATGACTCCATATGGAGGAAAGACCGCAAGCGTCTAAAAATATGTGAAGGCGGCATCTTTCAAGTGACTTTTACTTTTTTCTTTAGTTTAGTTCTATACTTATTTTCTAACCTTCCACAGATATGAAAAAAGTTTTATTTCACTTCTACACGTGGCAGAATATTTTAATAAAAAAAAATTTTTAAATTGCATGCACAATTCTTTTTCTTGTTTTTTTTTTTTTTTAGAAACATATATGATTCAAAAAAGAAGTTTTTGATGTTTACAATAAAGCAAAATGTCAATAACGGACAGGAAAGTCAGGAAAATTTTTTTTTAACTTTTCTAGAATTTATGATTGATTAATAATTCGCGAATTCCATGATCTAATTACGCTAATTCTGTGAAGTAGTTGCGCGTAATCCGTGACCTATTTTCGCGAATTCGACAACCTAATTTCGTGGAATCAGTGACCCAGTTTAGCGTAATCCGTAATCTAGTTTTACGAATTACGTGATCAAGTTTCGCGAAATCCGTGACCTAGTTTTGAGTAACCCCTGATCTAGTTTCGTGATTTCCGTAACCTAGTTTCTACGAATTCCAAGACATTATTTCGCGTAATCCGTGATTTAATTTCTGGAATTCCACGACCTAGTTTCGTGATTTCCGTGATCTAGTTTCTACGAATTCCAAGACCTTATTTCGCGTAATCCGTGATTTAATTTCGGGAATTCCACGACCTAGTTTCGCAAAATCCGTGATTTAATTTCGGGAATTCCACGACCTAGTTTCGCGTAATCCGTAATCTAGTTTTGCGAATTCCGTGATCTAATTTCGCGAATTCGACGACCTTATTTCCCGTAATCCGTGATGTAATTTTGCGGAATCCGTGACCTAATTTCACGTAATCCGTGATCTAATTTCGAGTATTCTGTGACCTAGTTTCGCGAAATCCGTGATCTAATTTCACGTATTCTGTGATCTAGTTCCTCCTAATCCGTGATCTAGTTTCTACGAATTCCACGACCTTATTTCGCGTAATCCATGATGTAATTTTGCGGAATCCGTGACCTAATTTCACGTAATCCGTCATCTAATTTCGCGTATTCTGTGACCTAGTTTCGCGAAATCCGTGATTTCATTTCGGGAATTCCACGAACTAGTTTCGCGTAATCCGTAATCTAGTTTTACGAATTACGTGATCTAGTTGGGCGAAATCTGTGACCTAGTTTTGAGTAACCCCTGATTTAGTTTCGTGATTTCCGTGATCTAGTTTCTACGAATTCCAAGACCTTATTTTGAGTTATCCGTGATTTAATTTCTGGAATTCCACGACCTAGTTTCGCGTAATCCGTAATCTAGTTTTGCGAATTCCGTGATCTAATTTCGCGAATTCGACGACCTTATTTCGCGTAATCTGTGATGTAATTTTGCGAAATCCGTGATCTAATTTCACGTATTTTGTGACCTAGTTTCGCCTAATCCGTAATCTAGTTTCACACGTAATCCGTGACCTAATTTCACACATTGGAGTAAAAGTTTAGAATAAGTTATGAAAACATCAGGGTATTGTTCTCTTAATTTTGTTAGATACCTATGGTAAAATTGAATTATGACAATTTGTTTACATGAGTATTTAGAAGATGTGTAACATTTTGGATGTAAAATGAATGTTTGTATTGCGTTAATTTATGTACTGGCCTTGATTGAGTGCAAGAGTAAAAGGAAATATTTACTTTTGAAGGGCAAACTTTTACCGATTGGAATTTTGTACTCAAAGACAGGGAGAGAGATAGGGACTATGTTGACTGTACGCTTGGCGAATTATAGTTGGGGGGGGGGGGTGATGCAATTGAACGTTGATTAGTGCACGTTCAAGACACCTTCATCCTCTTCGTTATAACCACGGTTTTACGTTAATTGCATCCAAGTACGTATTACTAGTTTGCTTATTGTGTCTTTAGTATTTTTTTTTTTTTTTTTTTTTTTTTTTTTTTTTTTTTTTTTTTTTTTTTTTTTTTGCTTTGAAAATGTGTAATTTTTACTTTACTGTTTATATTTAATTGATAAATTCTTTTTGCTTTGTCAGTAAAAAAAAAAAATTTTACCGTATAAGGTAATTATCATTTTTTAAACTAAGGCGTCATTTCTCATTGAGGATTGTTAATGACTATCGTTATTACTTCCAGTGTAATTTTCTCCTTTTTCTCGAATCATAATCATTCTCATATTGCTTACAAAAACTTAGGTAAAATCAACTATACTCGTTCTTCAATGTCAAGTATTTACCTGTATAGTTAGATAGCTTCACTCAAAAAAAAAAAAAGAGAAGGAAAAGGAAGAGAAAAATCGGGACAAGGGAATATCGACGGAAATGAGATGAAGATAGATGGATGAGAAAGAAAATGGTGGAGAAATGAGAAGATACGGAAAAATCTCACTGTCTTGAAAACAACAACTGTACCATTAGCCGCGCGCAACTTCCATTTGTTTTTTTTTTTTTTTTTTTTGTTTTTCGATAGAGGAAAAGCATTTTATTTTTAGACAACAGAAAGGCACTAGATCTGCTTTTTCTCGTGTTAGAAAATGAAAACAAATTACGTGTGTAAACAGCTTGAACTCATTGTTCTTATCGCTTCATGATCCATCTTGTTCGCACGTGTGTAACATATTATGTCTTATATTGTACTTTTCGTTTGAAAAAAGTGTAATTAAGATTTTAAACTTGTATTTTATGTTCATAAAAATTATAATTTATGAGATGTATTTGTTAATATATTTATTATTATTCTTTTTTGATCCATGTATTTTTTTTTTAAGTTTTGCCATTTACATTTTTTTGTTTAAAATGACGAAAATTACAAAATTTTGCGAAGTTTGAATAAATTTCATTGAAAACATTTTCCAATGTTCACGATTAGAGAAGGGCATTATCACGATTGAATTGTGTGTTTGCTCTTTACATTCGCGTAGATGATGTTGGTCACTGTAATTTGCGTGAAGCATTTCGCACACTATGGCGCCTCTCTCTCTCTCTCTCTCTTGTGAATCCGTTAAGCATTAACGGAGAACATGTCAGGATGGCAAGAGGAAACGAAGTGACAAAGCCCTAATGGTTGGGTTTGAATCGTTACAGGAAGAGAACGAAGCGAAATTACCGCGCGCTAGCTTCAATGATTACGAATCGCCTGCTTTCAAATCGATTCATCCAATTAGTGACCAAAATTGCCCAAGACAGAGAGAGGGTTATTTCAAAAATTATCATTATCAACAATTTATTTTTCATTTCCATTAAAGCATATATTAAACAAATTTATGATGAATTGAAAAAAAAAATATCCAACCTCTTTAAAATCAGTGAAAAAGTATTTCACCTATTTAAAATTTTTGAAAATTAGTTTCCACTTGACAAAATTGTATATAAAATAACAAATCTAAGCATTTTGTAGAAATTGGAATAGTATATATAAATATACTTTTTAAAGAGTAGGGAGATTTATATTTTTGTCGAATACGCTCACTCCTCGTTTCACTTTTAGAGTGTTTATTTGAACGTAGGTGGTGCGTAAATTTCATTACCGTAACTCGTTTTAATCCAATTTTACCTCTCTGAGCTTGCGAACATTGTATAAACGCGGGCGCTTCGTGCGATTTCATTTTCCACTTTTTCTGTCTTACACGCGAAATATTCCTCTCGTGAAAAGGAAAAAGGATAGAAAAAGATTGTAAAATAGGCGAGAGGTCCATTTGTGTCATACATATACGAGTTTCCCTCTTGGACTCTATATTCCATTTTTTTTTTCACAATTCTTAACTGTAATGGAGTTTCAACATTTACTGTTTTATAAGCTGATTAAGGTATGGGGGGCATTTCACTCAGAAACTTATATATCTTCGTAGAAATTGCTTGGAATTTGATGGAAACATAAAATGACGAAGGGTATGAGGATAATTCCTATATTTTCTTTTCTTTAATTCAACTTTTATTATGTATGTCCATTTTTTGTTGCGGAGAGATTGTTTCATTTAAAAAAAAAATTAATTTAATTCCACAAAACATTTCCAAAGTTGGTAATGCAGATCATTTACATTGTTTGTATAAGTTTTGTTTCCATTTGTATATATATATTAAGAATCCAACTCCTTTGATTCTTTTATTATGGTTCTTTCGCGTCTTTCCATTTACTGTCCTTTCATTTTGTTTACAGAGTTTAATTTTACGCTCTGTTTGAAAGAAAGGGAAGAAGCTTATTTCCTTCATAACTTTTTTTTCCCCTTTAATAATAGATATATATATTTTTTTTTTATTAAGTCAGAAGCTTCAATTTTCTTTTTTTATTGCATTTTTATAATTTATTTTTTTTCATTGTCACTTAAACAATTAGTTTATTGAGCAATTTATTAATTATAGATTTTATTCTCTTTTGTGTTTCAGATTTTTGAAACAAAAAAAAAAAAACTGTTTTGAAACAAGGATTTGAAAGGAGCTTGGATTTTTAATTTTGTTGATCATCCCCTTGTGGGATTAAATAATTCCCTGCTTCCCTCCTCTCACCATTTTAGATGGAAGAGAATTCAGAAGTAGGATTGGATCGCTATAAGCGTCCTTTGCGTTCAATCAACAATCATCAACCGGCTTATGTCAGATTTTGCAACACCACCCATCGGCATGTGCGCATTTATTGGCTTGATTTTAAGGGGAATACTGTTCGATTTTCAGATCTTTCATCATACGCACAATGGATTGATGTTAATACATTTGTTACACATCCTTGGATATTTTATGATGAGGAAACTGGAGAGAGGTACGTTAAACATCTAAGGAAAAATTAATATAAATTGTTTTTTTTTTTTTTTTATTATTATCTATAAAAGATGGAAAAATATAAATTATCCCTTCCCCATTCCGATGGAATTAAGAAGTAGCGCCACCTACTTCTGTTTTACCGACAGAACATAGATTAGAAACATATATATTAAAAATCGTTTGAGAAATTTAAAAAATTCTCCGCAATAATATATAATTAAATTGAAATAATTATTTATTAAATGATTATTTAAATAATTTATTTAAATAATTTACTGTCGCTTATAATATTTAATATTGCAATTGCAGATTGCACGCAAATTGCCAAGATGTATTTTATCCCGAATATCGAGCAATGATTGCAAATAGAATTCAAAGGGTTAATGTTGCAATAACATTACCCGTATTTAGTTTAAAGAAACTTTGTTTACGAATAATAAAAAAGCAATTAACAAAAGATCATGATGCATTTCTTTTGGAAATACCACGAAGTCTTCAATATGAATTAGCAATAATGCATCCACGTTTAGGAGTGAGTTGAAAAATTTTCTTTTTAAGTTCAAAAATAATTAAAAGAACATTACAATTTTTTTTTCTTATATTAGTTTTAAATTTTTCTCTTTTAATTTTTATAAACAGACTGGTGAAACATCATCCAGACATCGAAGTGGACATTCTTCGATCATGAAAAAATGATTAAAAAAATAGTATTTTAATTAAAAAAAAAAAAGATTTTAGAATGAAAATTGAGAGGATTTTTTAATGAAATTTTCCAATTTTAATTTTATTAAATAGAATTTTTATTGTAAAATTGAAGCTGCACATTATTATAAAGAATTTTTTCTTTTCAAAAATAGTTTATTTACAAAATGAAAGAGGGTTTTTGTTTATAATTAAAATGAATGTTCTTTATGTGAAGTTTTGCCTTGCTTTTCTTAATAATTTTGAGAATCTTGTTTTTGCTACAAGAGTTTTCCTGTCGCCGGTATAAGGTATTGTTTTTAGAAGCATCCTCGATGTAGAGAAAAAAGGAGAATGAAACGAAATAGGAAGCAACAGACGAAAGGGAACAAAAGAAAGTATAGAAAATGGTAAAGAAAAAAAAAGAAAGGAAAGGAAAAAGAGTGGTATAGCAGAATCAATATTAGTATTTGTTTGAACACGACGCGTCTCCAATTCCGATATATACCAAAGACACAGATTGAACTAGCTTTCGGCATAGTCTCGCAATATTCTTCTGCACTATATGCAACTATACGCCAATACTAACCATAAAACTTTATATTACACTGAAAAAAAAAAAAATTTATTTCATTTAAATAGTCAGTTACTTTACTATTATCAAATATTTACTTGAACCAAATAATTTTATGTTTTAATTAAATAAACTCTATTTGAACCAATCATTTTTTTATTTATGATTAAATAAAAAAAAATATGATAATTTTCATTAAAATCACCATTATTTTAATGATATTTTCCACACAAAAGCTTCTTCTTTTTCTTCTATAATAGCATTACGTCAACAGCTTTTTTTTCCATTTTCTGCAGTTTTCTTTTGGACGATCGTTTCGATATGGCCATACCAATTTTCTTATAAATTCCTTAACCTGCCTGAAAAGGTAGCTTTAACCCTCTAGAGGCTATAAATTTTAAAAAGGTTCTATAGTCTCTATATAATATTCTTATCCAAATATAATAGACATTGTTGAGAATTAAATATTGAAAATATTATTTTTTTGCTTTACTAAAAATTATTTCTAACTTGAAAAAAAATCATTAATTTTACTAAATAAGGTTTTATAAAAGATGCGTATTTTTTTTATAATTCTACGCTAAATTTTATTTTGATGCCACCTATATGTAAAACTATGTATATATAGGACGTTTACATTACTTAACAAACTGAATGAGAATCTAGATAGCCCAGCACACAATTAGTTACACTTCTTCACGCCTGGAATTACATTCTATCGATTAACTAATTAGACTGTCAGGTACAGAGTTCTGGAAACAATTTATCGTATTCTCAATTAAATTGTCTTTAAAAAAAAAAATGTGTGTAAAAGTTTCCTTGAATTCTAAATTAATTATATTTGCAATTTCGAAATATTAATTTCAAGAGAAATAAAATGAACGAATGCAAAGAAAGATTTTCAAAATTAAAAATGGGGCACTTTATTGCAGGTTTATTAGATTTCATTTTGGTTCATAGAATCATAAAAATATCATCGAATTTTTGCAAAGAAGAACTTTCTAGAAACCGTGTTCTGCGAGCTATTTCGCGAATTTCGTGTTTTGAAATCGCGAAATCCGTGTCTTAGTTTCGCGAATTTCATAATCTAATTTCGCGTAATTCGTAATTTAGTTTCAAAAATTTTACGACCTAATCTCGCGTAACCTGTGAACTAATTTTGCGAATTTCGTGACCTAGTTTTGCAAAATTCGTGATCTAGTTTATCGAATTTCGTGATCTAATTTCGCGGAATCCGTGACCTAGTTTGGCGAATTTCATGATCTAGTTTCGCGTAATCCCTGATCTAATTTCGCAGAATCCCTGACCTACTTTCGAGAATTTCGTGACTTTATTTCGCGTAATTTGTGATTTAAATTCGAGAATTACACGACCTAGTTTCGCGTAATTCGTTATCTAGTTTTGCAAATTACGTGATCTAGTTTTCCGAATTCCACGAGCTAATTTCGCAAAATTCGTGATCTAATTTCGCGGAATCTACGACCTACTTTCGCGAATATTGTGATCTCATTCCACGAATTGTGACCTAGTTTCGCGTAATCCGTAATATAGTTTTGCAAATTACGTGATCTAGTTTTCCGAATTCCAAGACCTAGTTTCGTAAAATTCGTGATCCAATTTTACGGAATCCGCGACCTACTTTCGCGAATATTGTGATCTCATTCCATGAATTGTGACCTGATTTAGCGTAATTCGTGATCTAATTTCGCGAATTCCGGGACCTAATTTAGCGTAATCCGTGGGCTAGTTTCGCGAACTTCGAGACCTACTTTGGCGAATTTCGCGTAATCCGTGATTTAAATTTGAAAATTCCACGACCTAGTTTCGCGTAATCCGTAATCTACTTTTGCGAATTACGTGATCTAGTTTCGCGAATTCCACTACTTTATTTTGCGTAATCCGTGATCTAATTTCGCGATTTCCATGACCTAGTTTAGCATAATTCGTTATCTAATTTCGCGAATTCCGTGACCCTAGTTTAGCGTAATTCGTGATCTAATTTCGCGGAATCCGTGACCTAGTTTGGCGAATTTCGTGACCTAGTTTCGCGTAATTCCTGATCTAATTTCGCAGAATCCTTGACCTAGTTTCGTGAATTTTGCGACCTTATTTCGCGTAATCCGTGATTTAAATTCGGGAATTCCACGACCTAGTTTCGCGTAATCCGTAATCTAGTTTTGCGAATTCCACGACCTTATTTCGCCTAATCTGTGATCTAATTTCGCAGAATTCGTGACCTAATTTCACGTAATCCGTTATCTAATTTCGCGAATTCCGTGACCTAGTTTAGCGTAATTCGTGATCTAATTTCGCGAATTCCGTGACCCTAGTTTAGCGTAATTCGTGATCTAATTTCGCGGAATCCGCGACCTAGTTTGGCGAATTTCGTGACCTAATTTCGCGTAATTCCTGATCTAATTTCGCAGAATTCTTGACCTAGTTTCGAGAATTTCGCGACCTTATTTCGCGTAATCCGTGATTTAAATTCGGGAATTCCACGACCTAGTTACGCGTAATCCGTAATCTAGTTTTACAAATTACGTGATCTAGTTTTGCGAATTCCACGACCTTATTTCGCGTAATCTGTGATCTTATTTCACGGAATTCGTGACCTAATTTCACGTAATCCGTTATCTAATTTTGCGAATTTTGTGTTCTAGTTTTGCGTAATCCCTGATTTAATTTCGCGGAATCCCTGACCTACTTTCAAGAATTTCACATATTCTGTGACCTAGTTTAGTGATAGCCGTGATCTAATTTCACGCAATCAGCGATTTACTTTCGCGTATTTTGTGATCTACTTTCGCTAAATCTCTGATCTAGTTTCGCAAATTCTGTGTTCTAGATTCACGAATCCGTAATCTTATTTGACCACTCAGATTCGTGAATATACGTGATCTAATTTTTGGGATCATTAATTACATATTTGATTGCAGTTTTACAAAATTTAAAATAACGTATCCAATGTAAAAAAAATTTTTTCTAAACGCAACAAGATGGTTATCCTTTGATTTCAAGGGTTTTTTTTGTTACGTATTTCGTTGTGGAACATATGCATAAAGTCAAACACCACCATCCACCTTCCAGTTGTTCGCAGGTACTTGTAATCTATAGTAGCAAATATATACGCAACGGATCAATCCAGATTAATTGAGTTACGGTTTGTGGTTTTGTGGTTAGCCAGTAACCGCAAGAACATCCATGTGGTGGTGGTCGGTACGACACCGCGCGTCGACTATTTCTCGTCAGGCGTATATCGTACGAGGATGCGCTACTTGTATTGTAACGGATTTTAGCTTGTCCTGTACATCATATAGGGGAAATCACCTCTCTCATATACAAATATAATCATAATACTGGAATTATATATATATATATATATATATATATACATATATAGAAGAGATTTTATCCAAAATGCATCGCGAGCTAAATTCTAGGTGCTGTTGTTATAATTGATGAAATTAATTAACAGTTCATAATAATCATAGTCTCTTATGATAGTTCTCTAAAATTCATTTGTATGCAAAAATTATAGTTACTTTTTTCCTTTAAGAAAAATATTTAATCTCAAAATATCTAAAAATTTTAACTATACACAATTATAAATAAAATTAATATCATCTGTATATTAAAATTGAATATGTAAAATTGTTTCTTTATTGTCAAAAGCGTTATACACCTGAATATGTTCTATTTGTGCATATCGTAATATAACGCACCACATGCATACATGGATATTTTAGATGAATTGCATCGTGAATGATATTTGTTATGGAATTAGTCGTGACGAATGGAAAGCCGCTTCCTGACTGGTAGCCACACGATAAACCTTCACTGATTACCTTGGTGACTGTAATACCATCGTATAACCATACGACGAACGATCAGCCAATCGTCATTGCTCGATAATCCGATTAAACGATATACCAATGGAAAACATTGACCGCCAAAACCGTAGTTCCTCTATATATGTATAGCGATATCGCGTTGGTCAGAATAGTATGATGGAAGTGAATTTGCATATTCGATGAACCTCATGTAGATTCATGCTTTTTGTTCTAGTTGCCAGATGATATCAGTGTCTAAATTCTGATAACAAATTTAATATTTTCTTTATCGATCAAAAATTTTCTATAAACTATAAATAAAAATTTTGTATAGACAAATTTTAACTCTTCTTTATATATCTTTTACAAACGTACAATATGTGCAGCTTCATTTATATCACTCAGAGAAAAGTTTTTGTTTAAATCAAATATATTCTATTAGCCAAAATTTAATTGTTTTAAACAAATTTTTGTGCTGAGTATTTCTAATGTATTATAATGGAAAATATTTTAATTTTAATTTATAACTAATAATATTATAATAACACAGTCAGACAAAAAAAAAATTTTTTTTAATTGTCCGAGCCGAAAATTAAACTAAACCTTTTACTAAAAATTGTTTTTGCAAAAAAACAATTAACAGTATTAATTAATTGACAATTATTTTTATGAAAATTTATTATTAAACGTCAAATTCGTTTTTGGTGGGTTAAAATAAATTTTTTTTTTTGTATTACTGTGTATTAAAAATGTACAAAAAATTTCGAGGCTATCAAAATAAGTCATATTTTTTTTATTATAGATATATTTATTGACACAAAATAATTAATTACATGTAAATATCTTTTTTAATGAAAAAAAAAAACGATTTAGTTTTCATAAATAAGAATATTTTTCAAATTATTTAAATATATACTTTAAGAAAGTGTCAATTAGAAAAAAATATGAACTTAAAAAGGCCTTTTAAATTACCTTATAGTTAATAAAATATAGATTTTGTTTTGATTTAATAAAAAATTCAAAAGTATTGTAAATATTGTAAAATCATATAAAACAAAAACATGTATAATTTAATGTGCGTTATAAATATTGTAAAATACTTTAGTTTATGTTGCTCATTCATAAAACATACACCTATATATATTCTCATACAGTGAATATAAAATTCGCAAATTAATATTTATTTTATAGATGAACCATTTTAATTTATCGAGTCCACTCGAGTACTTTATATATAATATATATAAAAATTCTCTTTCGTAGTTCGATCACATTTTGACTTTCAATTTATTCATTGAAGCATATTAAATATCTACTGTAAAAGTGAGGAATAAAAGAAATTGTAACTTCAAAGTGAACCGTACGTGCAACAGTAGCAAAAGAACAAGGATCTCCTTCACTTTTTATTAGTCGCTGCCAATTTCACACTAAAGTACTTTTCGTGCATTTAACGTAGCGTATTAAATTAATAGAAAATTTCCCTCTCTTTAGAAAAAAGCAAAAAAAAAAAAACCTTAAAAGCCCAAACATCAATAGAACTGTAAATATTCTTTTTTTTTTTTATAAAATTTATTTTTGCTTACCTAAGGAAATCCATTTTCAATTATATTATTTATTTATAAATAAATTATTAATTATTATTAATTATTAATTATTAATTATTAATTTATTAATATTATTAATTAAGTACAATTATATTGTATTTCAGATTTTGTAGGTTAGGTGTTTCTATTCCTATTAAAATGTTCGTATTACTTCGGGTTTTGTCGGACGTCGAAAATTCACGAACAATTACGAAAATTGCCGAATGAGTATAAAAAAAGAAGAAAGTATATTTCTTTCCTTTTCTATCTCACACGATTTTATATATATTGTATTATAGAGCTTTATTATATAGAAATTACTATAAACTTGAGTGTAAATTAATTTTGATTGATGTTATGTTTGATTTCAATGAACGATCGAAATCAATGGATTTAATTTAATCCAAGATTGCGTGATTTGATTTGTATGAATTCGCTAAATTAATGCATTCATGGAATTTACTGTATATATATATATATATATATATATATATATATATATGTATATATATATATATCAAAGGAAAGACAGAAACTCTCTGTAATTTTACATGCACACAAGTTAGCAAGACGAATGGCGCATTCTAAAGAGATATAGAGCTGTCAAATTGCTTCGTAAACATGACTATATTGCGGAACAAAAGAATTTTATGTAAATAGTTATAATATGAACAACCTGAGATGTATTCTAACATAATATTTCCTATACATTCACATTTTATTAATATTAAAATTATTAATAAAATAGTTATTTTTATAGTTTTTTATATTGTATTCTTTATCGTATCGAATTATCTCAAAAGGATATAGGAACTTTCTTTTTCCGCGTATATATATATATATATTTCCATGAGGCAAATTCTAATAGTTCAAAAGGTTTTCGATCGAAGAAACAGATTTCAAACTTTCTCGCCGAGTTATCTAGTTTTGCAATTAAAAAAAAAAAATTGTTAGAAAAAAGGAAATTTGAAAAATCAACAAAAAAGAAGGAAAATATGTCGAAATATATTCACATTTGTGAATTTAAAGATTTACTTTACCGAATCGAGAAATTTACGACTCAAGCCGTACTCGAGTAATCTTCTCTAAAAAGAGATTTCGTAGCCACCTCTGGTCGTTCTCAACGACCGCTTGAAAGATCCTTGAGGTCGTGCAAACCGTATTTCATCGAAGTGACTTCTCAAGCCTCGATTTCGTATTCGACGATCGTGTAGCACCCGCCTATTTCGCACGAAAAAAAAACAAAAAAAAAGAAAAAAAAACAAGCCTCGTCAGCCGTATTGGAATTGGCTAGCAGATTCGTTGTCAGAATACGTGTCTAAGCGAATTGGCTTCCTGATGCGTGATAGCGCTATCACGCGTATCTGCAATAAATTCGTTCGTTTTCCTAAGAGGATATAATACATATACTTTATATAGGATATTTTTTTTTTTAAACTCTAAATTTGTTCACGTAAAACACTATTTTTTTCATTAAATATATTTTATATGTGAAAGTAAGATTCATATTTAAAATTAATGTGTTCATTAATTTTGACCTGTTTCAATAATAAAAATCCAATTTAACTGTTTAGAGAAATAATAACCTCCGTCAATAGATGGCGTTAGTAGTTTCTGTGAATTTTTTTTTCATTATTAAAAAGTAAGATCATTTCTTTTTAGAATTTAAATAGATGAACACAATGATTAGCAAAACGGTTAGTGAAACAAATAAGTGATTCATATGATAATTATATTCAGTTGCTTAGTGGATAACAAAATGAGAATAATTTTGAGTACCGAGTTTTGACAAAGTATTCGGCTACGTGCCAAGGCTTTAATGATCTAGCGTTCGATATTTGAATTTCAATTTTAGTAGACCCAACCATCCACTATTGACCCGATTACATAACTTACGAATTCTCCTTGCTCAAAATTGGAAATAAATTAAAAACTAATTTCAATTGAAAAAAACTTTCCGCAGTGATTTTTTTTTAAATTTTAACTTTTCAAAATGGTATAATAATTTCTGAATTAAATTGTCTATAAATAATAATTTTTTTAATAAACAATTTTTTGATTACTTGATAAATCGTGTGTGGTTCACATATTTGTGATTTACATGTTCATTGCACTAATATACTCTCTGTCGATATAGTGAGTTCGTAAAAGCTAGTTCTCTTGACCAAAGGCAAAAAAAAAGAAAAACTGACGGAAAAAGCTAAAGAGGAAAAAAAGAAAAACAGTTTGCGCGTTCCTCTTTTCGTCGCATTCGCAAATACGCATAGAATGAAATTCAAGGTAAAAAAAAAATCCTAACGTGTCAGCAATGTCGTCAATTTGCATGTATATGAGGACTTCGCATTTTTGAGTCTTTCCTCACAGTGAAACATGTTGCAATTTTCATCAAAAGACGTAAAATGAAAATAAAAGGGTGCACATACTTTACTACATTAAAAAAAAAGTATATTTATATATAGAAGAAGGATGTATATAATATATTAAAAAGAGAATTTTTAACTATTTTTGAATTTTTACATACAGATTTTTTTATTATCGTAAATAATTAATGCAGCTGTTTTTTAATAAAAGATAAAATGATTATTTATGTTTTCATCTAATATAAAGCTTCATTCTTTATCACAAATATCCAAAATTAGTTATTTTATATGCGAAAACGTTTTAAATATCCCGCGACGCATGCGCAAAAAAAACTATCCTCATTGGACGCTTGCGCATGTACAAAGGCATGAACGCAAGCGCAATTGTGTTTGGCATCTTTGCGCATGCGTAAGCGTCCAATAAGGTTAGGTAGAAGCACAATTTCACGTTTATTTTTTTAACTTCTATTAATATAATGTGATTAATTAAAATACAAAATACAAAATAACCATTAAATTAAATTGAAGATTAGATAGATTTTTCTTTTGTATAACAAATAATCACGATAGCTCGTGACTTGAATATAAGCGTGTATCAAAATTTCCATAATCCATTGATCTTATACGATATTCTGAGAGCAAGAGTTTAATACAGGTTTAATCATGGACCAGGGAAACTTCGCTACTGTGGTTTTTGGTTTCCACATTACACGTGAAGAAGCGATGGCGTAAACAGCCGGATGAAAACCGCATCAGCTCCCAGAGGCGCCTCGACTATTGCGTGGTCTGAATGCAACCGCAGGTAGCAAATCAAATGCGTAAGTATTCATCTAACACTTTTAAGTTTCATCCTAATTCGTAATTCTTTCTTCAATATTTTCGTAATATTATTTAATTACTTAATTATACCTAATTTCATTATTCTTAACAGATGTTAAATTATACTTTGTTTTATAGAATATATTAATATTAACTATTTAATAATAATATATATATATATATATAAATTTAATAAATGCCAAGAATTAATTTCGAGTGAAATTTTAATTTTTCTAGAATACAAAAGAAAATAATGAAAAGTAGGTTAAATAATAATCTTCTTTTATCTCATAATGAATATTTGACAGATAGGACAGATAATAAGTAACTGCCATCTTAAAAGTAGAAATTCTCATACTTTATTCCACTTTCGGGACACATCTATTTCTGCCTTTCATTATGTTTAACACAATAAGGATATTGATTTTAATATAACTTTTTATTTTTGGTTAAAATTAATTTATAAATATTTCTGCAGTTTTTGATTTTTTATTCGTCAACTTGAAATATTGGTCAAAAAATGTTTTAGTTTATCATAAAATTAATATTTAAATCAAAAATATTGATTTAAGGGTATTTGGAACCTTCCACGTAACCTAGTATGGCAAAATATGTGCTATACATTTTTTGTTCGAAACTTTTTCCCTATTTTATTGGCGGTATTCCGGAACGATTTTCTCGCAAATTTAATTTTTCTAAATTTTTTCCAAATTTGTTTTCTAGTGTAGCTCAGCATCCGCTGGACCAATCAAAAAGTGCGCCATACATTTCTTGTTCGCTACTTTTTGCTAAACACTTTGTCGGTATTCCCGAACGATTATCTCGAAAATTTAATTTTTCGAAAATTTTTCATAAATTTATTTGAGTGTAGCACAGCATCCGCTGGACCAATCAAAAAGTGCGCCATACATTTTTTGTTCGAAACTTTTTCCCTATTTTATTGGCGGTATTCCGGAACGATTTTCTCGCAAATTTTAATTTTTCTATATTTTATCCGAATTTATTTTTTAGTATAGCTCAGCATCCGCTGGACTAATTAAAAAGTGCGCCATATATTTTTTGTTCAGAACTTTCTTCTAACTACTTTGGCGGTATTCCCGAACGATTATCTCAAAAAATTAATTTTTCGAAAATTTTTCATAAATTTATTTGAGTGTAGCTCAGCATCCGCTGGACCAATCAAAAAATGCGCCATACATTTTTTGTTCGAGACTCCCGGGTTAAGACTTTGGCGGTATTCCCGATCAGTTATCTCGCAAATTTAATTTTTCAAAATTTTTTAAAAAATTTATCTGAGTGTAGCTCAGCATCCGCTGAACCAATCAAAAAGTGCGCTATACATTGTTTGTTCGAGACTCCCGGGTTAAGACTTTGGCGGTATTCCCGATCAATTATCTCGCAAATTTAATTTTTCGAAATTTATAAAAAAATTTATCTGAGTGTAGCTCTGCATCCGCTGGACCAATCAAAAAGTGCGCCATACATTTTTTGTTCGAGACTCCAGGGTTAAGACTTTGGCGGTATTCCCGATCAATTATCTCGCAAATTTAATTTTTCGACATTTTTAAAAAAATTTATCTGAGTGTAGCTCAGCATCCGCAGGACCAATCAAAAAGTGCGCCATACATTTTTTGTTCGAGACTCCCGGGTTAAGACTTTGGCGGTATTCCCGATCAATTATCTCGCAAATTTAATTTTTCAAAATTTTTTAAAAAATTTATCTGAGTGTAGCTCAGCATCCGCTGAACCAATCAAAAAGTGCGCCATACATTTCTTGTTCGCTACTTTTTGCTTAACAGTTTGGCGGTATTCCCGATCAATTATCTCGCAAATTTAATTTTTCGAAATTTTTTAAAAAATTTATCTGAGTGTAGCTCAGCATCCGCTGGACCAATCAAAAAGTGCGCCATATATTTTTTGTTCAGAACTTTCTTCTAACTACTTTGGCGGTATTCCCGAAAGATTATCTCAAAAATTTAATTTTTCGAAATTTTTTAAAAAATTTATCTGAGTGTAACTCAGCATCCGCTGGACCAATTAAAAAGTGCGCCATACATTTTTTGTTCGAGACTCCCGGGTTAAGACTTTGGCGGTATTTCCAATTAATTATCTCGCAAATTTAATTTTTCGACATTTTTAAAAAAATTTATCTGAGTGTAGCTCAGCATCCGCTGGACCAATCAAAAAGTGCGCCATATATTTTTTGTTCAGAACTTTCTTCTAACTACTTTGGCGGTATTCCCGAACTATTATCTCGAAAATTTAATTTTTCGAAAATTTTTCATAAATTTATTTGAGTGTAGCTCAGCATCCGCTGGACCAATCAAAAAGTGCGCCATACATTTCTTGTTCGCTACTTTTTGCTTAACAGTTTGGCGGTATTCCCGATCAATTATCTCGCAAATTTAATTTTTCGAAATTTTTTAAAAAATTTATCTGAGTGTAGCTCAGCATCCGCTGGACCAATCAAAAAGTGCGCCATATATTTTTTGTTCAGAACTTTCTTCTAACTACTTTGGCAGTATTCCCGAACTATTATCTCGAAAATTTAATTTTTCGAAAATTTTTCATAAATTTATTTGAGTGTAGCTCAGCATCCGCTGGACCAATCAAAAAGTGCGCCATACATTTTTTGTTCGAGACTCCCGGGTGAAGACTTTGGCGGTATTCCCGATCAATTATCTCGAAAATTTAATTTTTCAAAATTTTTTAAAAAATTTATCTGTGTGTAGCTCAGCATCCGCTGGACCAATCAAAAAGTGCGCCATACATTTTTTGTTCGAGACTCCCGGGTTAAGACTTTGGCGGTATTCCCGATCAATTATCTCGAAAATTTAATTTTTCAAAATTTTTTAAAAAATTTATCTGTGTGTAGCTCAGCATCCGCTGGACCAATCAAAAAGTGCGCCATACATTTTTTGTTCGAGACTCCCGGGTTAAGAATTTGGCGGTATTCCCGATCAATTATCTCGCAAATTTAATTTTTTAAAAAATTTATCTGAGTGTAGCTCAGCATCCGCTGGAACAATCAAAAAGTGCGCCATACATTTTTTGTTCGAGACTCCCGGGTTAAGACTTTGGCGGTATTCCCGATCAATTATCTCGCAAATTTAATTTTTCGAAATTTTTAAAAAAATTTATCTGAGTGTAGCTCAGCATCCGCTGGACCAATTAAAAAGTACGCCATACATTTTTTGTTCGAGACTCCCGGGTTAAGACTTTGGCGGTATTCCCGATCAATTATCTCGCAAATTTAATTTTTCGAAATTTATAAAAAAATTTATCTGAGTGTATCTCTGCATCCGCTGGACCAATCAAAAAGTGCGCCATATATTTTTTGTTCAGAACTTTCTTCTAACTACTTTGGCAGTATTCCCGAACTATTATCTCGAAAATTTAATTTTTCGAAAATTTTTCATAAATTTATTTGAGTGTAGCTCAGCATCCGCTGGACCAATCAAAAAGTGCGCCATACATTTTTTGTTCGAGACTCCCGGGTGAAGACTTTGGCGGTATTCCCGATCAATTATCTCGCAAATTTAATTTTTCGAAATTTTTTAAAAAATTTATCTGAATGTAGCTCAGCATCCGCTGGACCAATCAAAAAGTGCGCCATACATTTCTTGTTCGCTACTTTTTGCTTAACAGTTTGGCGGTATTCCCGATCAATTATCTCGCAAATTTAATTTTTCGAAATTTTTTAAAAAATTTATCTGAGTGTAGCTCAGCATCCGCTGGACCAATCAAAAAGTGCGCCATATATTTTTTGTTCAGAACTTTCTTCTAACTACTTTGGCGGTATTCCCAAAAGATTATCTCAAAAATTTAATTTTTCGAAATTTTTTAAAAAATTTATCTGAGTGTAGCTCAGCATCCGCTGGACCAATCAAAAAGTGCGCCAAACATTTTTTGTTTGAGACTCCCGGGTTAAGACTTTGGCGGTATTCCCGATCAATTATCTCGCAAATTTAATTTTTCAAAATTTTTTAAAAAATTTATCTGTGTGTAGCTCAGCATCCGCTGGACCAATCAAAAAGTGCGCCATATATTTTTTGTTCAGAACTTTCTTCTAACTACTTTGGCGGTATTCCCGAACTATTATCTCGAAAATTTAATTTTTCGAAAATTTTTCATAAATTTATTTGAGTGTAGCTCAGCATCCGCTGGACCAATCAAAAAGTGCGCCATACATTTTTTGTTCGAGACTCCCGGGTTAAGAATTTGGCGGTATTCCCGATCAATTATCTCGCAAATTTAATTTTTTAAAAAATTTATCTGAGTGTAGCTCAGCATCCGCTGGAACAATCAAAAAGTGCGCCATACATTTTTTGTTCGAGACTCCCGGGTTAAGACTTTGGCGGTATTCCCGATCAATTATCTCGCAAATTTAATTTTTCGAAATTTTTAAAAAAATTTATCTGAGTGTAGCTCAGCATCCGCTGGACCAATTAAAAAGTACGCCATACATTTTTTGTTCGAGACTCCCGGGTTAAGACTTTGGCGGTATTCCCGATCAATTATCTCGCAAATTTAATTTTTCGAAATTTATAAAAAAATTTATCTGAGTGTATCTCTGCATCCGCTGGACCAATCAAAAAGTGCGCCATATATTTTTTGTTCAGAACTTTCTTCTAACTACTTTGGCAGTATTCCCGAACTATTATCTCGAAAATTTAATTTTTCGAAAATTTTTCATAAATTTATTTGAGTGTAGCTCAGCATCCGCTGGACCAATCAAAAAGTGCGCCATACATTTTTTGTTCGAGACTCCCGGGTGAAGACTTTGGCGGTATTCCCGATCAATTATCTCGCAAATTTAATTTTTCGAAATTTTTTAAAAAATTTATCTGAATGTAGCTCAGCATCCGCTGGACCAATCAAAAAGTGCGCCATACATTTCTTGTTCGCTACTTTTTGCTTAACAGTTTGGCGGTATTCCCGATCAATTATCTCGCAAATTTAATTTTTCGAAATTTTTTAAAAAATTTATCTGAGTGTAGCTCAGCATCCGCTGGACCAATCAAAAAGTGCGCCATATATTTTTTGTTCAGAACTTTCTTCTAACTACTTTGGCGGTATTCCCAAAAGATTATCTCAAAAATTTAATTTTTCGAAATTTTTTAAAAAATTTATCTGAGTGTAGCTCAGCATCCGCTGGACCAATCAAAAAGTGCGCCAAACATTTTTTGTTTGAGACTCCCGGGTTAAGACTTTGGCGGTATTCCCGATCAATTATCTCGCAAATTTAATTTTTCAAAATTTTTTAAAAAATTTATCTGTGTGTAGCTCAGCATCCGCTGGACCAATCAAAAAGTGCGCCATATATTTTTTGTTCAGAACTTTCTTCTAACTACTTTGGCGGTATTCCCGAACTATTATCTCGAAAATTTAATTTTTCGAAAATTTTTCATAAATTTATTTGAGTGTAGCTCAGCATCCGCTGGACCAATCAAAAAGTGCGCCATACATTTTTTGTTCGAGACTCCCGGGTGAAGACTTTGGCGGTATTCCCGATCAATTATCTCGCAAATTTAATTTTTCGAAATTTTTTAAAAAATTTATCTGAATGTAGCTCAGCATCCGCTGGACCAATCAAAAAGTGCGCCATACATTTCTTGTTCGCTACTTTTTGCTTAACAGTTTGGCGGTATTCCCGATCAATTATCTCGCAAATTTAATTTTTCGAAATTTTTTAAAAAATTTATCTGAGTGTAGCTCAGCATCCGCTGGACCAATCAAAAAGTGCGCCATATATTTTTTGTTCAGAACTTTCTTCTAACTACTTTGGCGGTATTCCCAAAAGATTATCTCAAAAATTTAATTTTTCGAAATTTTTTAAAAAATTTATCTGAGTGTAGCTCAGCATCCGCTGGACCAATCAAAAAGTGCGCCAAACATTTTTTGTTTGAGACTCCCGGGTTAAGACTTTGGCGGTATTCCCGATCAATTATCTCGCAAATTTAATTTTTCAAAATTTTTTAAAAAATTTATCTGTGTGTAGCTCAGCATCCGCTGGACCAATCAAAAAGTGCGCCATATATTTTTTGTTCAGAACTTTCTTCTAACTACTTTGGCGGTATTCCCGAACTATTATCTCGAAAATTTAATTTTTCGAAAATTTTTCATAAATTTATTTGAGTGTAGCTCAGCATCCGCTGGACCAATCAAAAAGTGCGCCATACATTTTTTGTTCGAGACTCCCGGGTTAAGAATTTGGCGGTATTCCCGATCAATTATCTCGCAAATTTAATTTTTTAAAAAATTTATCTGAGTGTAGCTCAGCATCCGCTGGAACAATCAAAAAGTGCGCCATACATTTTTTGTTCGAGACTCCCGGGTTAAGACTTTGGCGGTATTCCCGATCAATTATCTCGCAAATTTAATTTTTCGAAATTTTTAAAAAAATTTATCTGAGTGTAGCTCAGCATCCGCTGGACCAATTAAAAAGTACGCCATACATTTTTTGTTCGAGACTCCCGGGTTAAGACTTTGGCGGTATTCCCGATCAATTATCTCGCAAATTTAATTTTTCGAAATTTATAAAAAAATTTATCTGAGTGTATCTCTGCATCCGCTGGACCAATCAAAAAGTGCGCCATATATTTTTTGTTCAGAACTTTCTTCTAACTACTTTGGCAGTATTCCCGAACTATTATCTCGAAAATTTAATTTTTCGAAAATTTTTCATAAATTTATTTGAGTGTAGCTCAGCATCCGCTGGACCAATCAAAAAGTGCGCCATACATTTTTTGTTCGAGACTCCCGGGTGAAGACTTTGGCGGTATTCCCGATCAATTATCTCGCAAATTTAATTTTTCGAAATTTTTTAAAAAATTTATCTGAATGTAGCTCAGCATCCGCTGGACCAATCAAAAAGTGCGCCATACATTTCTTGTTCGCTACTTTTTGCTTAACAGTTTGGCGGTATTCCCGATCAATTATCTCGCAAATTTAATTTTTCGAAATTTTTTAAAAAATTTATCTGAGTGTAGCTCAGCATCCGCTGGACCAATCAAAAAGTGCGCCATATATTTTTTGTTCAGAACTTTCTTCTAACTACTTTGGCGGTATTCCCAAAAGATTATCTCAAAAATTTAATTTTTCGAAATTTTTTAAAAAATTTATCTGAGTGTAGCTCAGCATCCGCTGGACCAATCAAAAAGTGCGCCAAACATTTTTTGTTTGAGACTCCCGGGTTAAGACTTTGGCGGTATTCCCGATCAATTATCTCGCAAATTTAATTTTTCAAAATTTTTTAAAAAATTTATCTGTGTGTAGCTCAGCATCCGCTGGACCAATCAAAAAGTGCGCCATATATTTTTTGTTCAGAACTTTCTTCTAACTACTTTGGCGGTATTCCCGAACTATTATCTCGAAAATTTAATTTTTCGAAAATTTTTCATAAATTTATTTGAGTGTAGCACAGCATCCGCTGGACCAATCAAAAAGTGCGCCATACATTTTTTGTTCGAAACTTTTTCCCTATTTTATTGGCGGTATTCCGGAACGATTTTCTCGCAAATTTTAATTTTTCTATATTTTATCCGAATTTATTTTTTAGTATAGCTCAGCATCCGCTGGACTAATTAAAAAGTGCGCCATATATTTTTTGTTCAGAACTTTCTTCTAACTACTTTGGCGGTATTCCCGAACGATTATCTCAAAAAATTAATTTTTCGAAAATTTTTCATAAATTTATTTGAGTGTAGCTCAGCATCCGCTGGACCAATCAAAAAATGCGCCATACATTTTTTGTTCGAGACTCCCGGGTTAAGACTTTGGCGGTATTCCCGATCAGTTATCTCGCAAATTTAATTTTTCAAAATTTTTTAAAAAATTTATCTGAGTGTAGCTCAGCATCCGCTGAACCAATCAAAAAGTGCGCTATACATTGTTTGTTCGAGACTCCCGGGTTAAGACTTTGGCGGTATTCCCGATCAATTATCTCGCAAATTTAATTTTTCGAAATTTATAAAAAAATTTATCTGAGTGTAGCTCTGCATCCGCTGGACCAATCAAAAAGTGCGCCATACATTTTTTGTTCGAGACTCCAGGGTTAAGACTTTGGCGGTATTCCCGATCAATTATCTCGCAAATTTAATTTTTCGACATTTTTAAAAAAATTTATCTGAGTGTAGCTCAGCATCCGCAGGACCAATCAAAAAGTGCGCCATACATTTTTTGTTCGAGACTCCCGGGTTAAGACTTTGGCGGTATTCCCGATCAATTATCTCGCAAATTTAATTTTTCAAAATTTTTTAAAAAATTTATCTGAGTGTAGCTCAGCATCCGCTGAACCAATCAAAAAGTGCGCCATACATTTCTTGTTCGCTACTTTTTGCTTAACAGTTTGGCGGTATTCCCGATCAATTATCTCGCAAATTTAATTTTTCGAAATTTTTTAAAAAATTTATCTGAGTGTAGCTCAGCATCCGCTGGACCAATCAAAAAGTGCGCCATATATTTTTTGTTCAGAACTTTCTTCTAACTACTTTGGCGGTATTCCCGAAAGATTATCTCAAAAATTTAATTTTTCGAAATTTTTTAAAAAATTTATCTGAGTGTAACTCAGCATCCGCTGGACCAATTAAAAAGTGCGCCATACATTTTTTGTTCGAGACTCCCGGGTTAAGACTTTGGCGGTATTTCCAATTAATTATCTCGCAAATTTAATTTTTCGACATTTTTAAAAAAATTTATCTGAGTGTAGCTCAGCATCCGCTGGACCAATCAAAAAGTGCGCCATATATTTTTTGTTCAGAACTTTCTTCTAACTACTTTGGCGGTATTCCCGAACTATTATCTCGAAAATTTAATTTTTCGAAAATTTTTCATAAATTTATTTGAGTGTAGCTCAGCATCCGCTGGACCAATCAAAAAGTGCGCCATACATTTCTTGTTCGCTACTTTTTGCTTAACAGTTTGGCGGTATTCCCGATCAATTATCTCGCAAATTTAATTTTTCGAAATTTTTTAAAAAATTTATCTGAGTGTAGCTCAGCATCCGCTGGACCAATCAAAAAGTGCGCCATATATTTTTTGTTCAGAACTTTCTTCTAACTACTTTGGCAGTATTCCCGAACTATTATCTCGAAAATTTAATTTTTCGAAAATTTTTCATAAATTTATTTGAGTGTAGCTCAGCATCCGCTGGACCAATCAAAAAGTGCGCCATACATTTTTTGTTCGAGACTCCCGGGTGAAGACTTTGGCGGTATTCCCGATCAATTATCTCGAAAATTTAATTTTTCAAAATTTTTTAAAAAATTTATCTGTGTGTAGCTCAGCATCCGCTGGACCAATCAAAAAGTGCGCCATACATTTTTTGTTCGAGACTCCCGGGTTAAGACTTTGGCGGTATTCCCGATCAATTATCTCGAAAATTTAATTTTTCAAAATTTTTTAAAAAATTTATCTGTGTGTAGCTCAGCATCCGCTGGACCAATCAAAAAGTGCGCCATACATTTTTTGTTCGAGACTCCCGGGTTAAGAATTTGGCGGTATTCCCGATCAATTATCTCGCAAATTTAATTTTTTAAAAAATTTATCTGAGTGTAGCTCAGCATCCGCTGGAACAATCAAAAAGTGCGCCATACATTTTTTGTTCGAGACTCCCGGGTTAAGACTTTGGCGGTATTCCCGATCAATTATCTCGCAAATTTAATTTTTCGAAATTTTTAAAAAAATTTATCTGAGTGTAGCTCAGCATCCGCTGGACCAATTAAAAAGTACGCCATACATTTTTTGTTCGAGACTCCCGGGTTAAGACTTTGGCGGTATTCCCGATCAATTATCTCGCAAATTTAATTTTTCGAAATTTATAAAAAAATTTATCTGAGTGTATCTCTGCATCCGCTGGACCAATCAAAAAGTGCGCCATATATTTTTTGTTCAGAACTTTCTTCTAACTACTTTGGCAGTATTCCCGAACTATTATCTCGAAAATTTAATTTTTCGAAAATTTTTCATAAATTTATTTGAGTGTAGCTCAGCATCCGCTGGACCAATCAAAAAGTGCGCCATACATTTTTTGTTCGAGACTCCCGGGTGAAGACTTTGGCGGTATTCCCGATCAATTATCTCGCAAATTTAATTTTTCGAAATTTTTTAAAAAATTTATCTGAATGTAGCTCAGCATCCGCTGGACCAATCAAAAAGTGCGCCATACATTTCTTGTTCGCTACTTTTTGCTTAACAGTTTGGCGGTATTCCCGATCAATTATCTCGCAAATTTAATTTTTCGAAATTTTTTAAAAAATTTATCTGAGTGTAGCTCAGCATCCGCTGGACCAATCAAAAAGTGCGCCATATATTTTTTGTTCAGAACTTTCTTCTAACTACTTTGGCGGTATTCCCAAAAGATTATCTCAAAAATTTAATTTTTCGAAATTTTTTAAAAAATTTATCTGAGTGTAGCTCAGCATCCGCTGGACCAATCAAAAAGTGCGCCAAACATTTTTTGTTTGAGACTCCCGGGTTAAGACTTTGGCGGTATTCCCGATCAATTATCTCGCAAATTTAATTTTTCAAAATTTTTTAAAAAATTTATCTGTGTGTAGCTCAGCATCCGCTGGACCAATCAAAAAGTGCGCCATATATTTTTTGTTCAGAACTTTCTTCTAACTACTTTGGCGGTATTCCCGAACTATTATCTCGAAAATTTAATTTTTCGAAAATTTTTCATAAATTTATTTGAGTGTAGCTCAGCATCCGCTGGACCAATCAAAAAGTGCGCCATACATTTTTTGTTCGAGACTCCCGGGTTAAGAATTTGGCGGTATTCCCGATCAATTATCTCGCAAATTTAATTTTTTAAAAAATTTATCTGAGTGTAGCTCAGCATCCGCTGGAACAATCAAAAAGTGCGCCATACATTTTTTGTTCGAGACTCCCGGGTTAAGACTTTGGCGGTATTCCCGATCAATTATCTCGCAAATTTAATTTTTCGAAATTTTTAAAAAAATTTATCTGAGTGTAGCTCAGCATCCGCTGGACCAATTAAAAAGTACGCCATACATTTTTTGTTCGAGACTCCCGGGTTAAGACTTTGGCGGTATTCCCGATCAATTATCTCGCAAATTTAATTTTTCGAAATTTATAAAAAAATTTATCTGAGTGTATCTCTGCATCCGCTGGACCAATCAAAAAGTGCGCCATATATTTTTTGTTCAGAACTTTCTTCTAACTACTTTGGCAGTATTCCCGAACTATTATCTCGAAAATTTAATTTTTCGAAAATTTTTCATAAATTTATTTGAGTGTAGCTCAGCATCCGCTGGACCAATCAAAAAGTGCGCCATACATTTTTTGTTCGAGACTCCCGGGTGAAGACTTTGGCGGTATTCCCGATCAATTATCTCGCAAATTTAATTTTTCGAAATTTTTTAAAAAATTTATCTGAATGTAGCTCAGCATCCGCTGGACCAATCAAAAAGTGCGCCATACATTTCTTGTTCGCTACTTTTTGCTTAACAGTTTGGCGGTATTCCCGATCAATTATCTCGCAAATTTAATTTTTCGAAATTTTTTAAAAAATTTATCTGAGTGTAGCTCAGCATCCGCTGGACCAATCAAAAAGTGCGCCATATATTTTTTGTTCAGAACTTTCTTCTAACTACTTTGGCGGTATTCCCAAAAGATTATCTCAAAAATTTAATTTTTCGAAATTTTTTAAAAAATTTATCTGAGTGTAGCTCAGCATCCGCTGGACCAATCAAAAAGTGCGCCAAACATTTTTTGTTTGAGACTCCCGGGTTAAGACTTTGGCGGTATTCCCGATCAATTATCTCGCAAATTTAATTTTTCAAAATTTTTTAAAAAATTTATCTGTGTGTAGCTCAGCATCCGCTGGACCAATCAAAAAGTGCGCCATATATTTTTTGTTCAGAACTTTCTTCTAACTACTTTGGCGGTATTCCCGAACTATTATCTCGAAAATTTAATTTTTCGAAAATTTTTCATAAATTTATTTGAGTGTAGCTCAGCATCCGCTGGACCAATCAAAAAGTGCGCCATACATTTCTTGTTCGCTACTTTTTGCTTAATAGTTTGGCGGTATTCCCGATCAATTATCTCGCAAATTTAATTTTTCGAAATTTTTTAAAAAATTTATCTGAGTGTAGCTCAGCATCCGCTGGACCAATTAAAAAGTGCGCTATACATTGTTTGTTCGAGACTCCCGGGTTAAGACTTTGGCGGTATTCCCGATCAATTATCTCGCAAATTTAATTTTTCGAAATTTATAAAAAAATTTATCTGAGTGTAGCTCAGCATCCGCTGGACCAATCAAAAAGTGCGCCATATATTTTTTGTTCAGAACTTTCTTCTAACTACTTTGGCGGTATTCCCGAACTATTATCTCGAAAATTTAATTTTTCGAAAATTTTTCATAAATTTATTTGAGTGTAGCTCAGCATCCGCTGGACCAATCAAAAAGTGCGCCATACATTTTTTGTTCGAGACTCCCGGGTTAAGACTTTGGCGGTATTCCCGATCAATTATCTCGAAAATTTAATTTTTCAAAATTTTTTAAAAAATTTATCTGTGTGTAGCTCAGCATCCGCTGGACCAATCAAAAAGTGCGCCATACATTTTTTGTTCGAGACTCCCGGGTTAAGAATTTGGCGGTATTCCCGATCAATTATCTCGCAAATTTAATTTTTTAAAAAATTTATCTGAGTGTAGCTCAGCATCCGCTGGAACAATCAAAAAGTGCGCCATACATTTTTTGTTCGAGACTCCCGGGTTAAGACTTTGGCGGTATTCCCGATCAATTATCTCGCAAATTTAATTTTTCGACATTTTTAAAAAAATTTATCTGTTTGTAGCTCAGCATCCGCTTGACCAATCAAAAAGTGCGCCATACATTTTTTGTTCGAGACTCCCGGGTTAAGACTTTGGCGGTATTCCCGATCAATTATCTCGCAAATTTAATTTTTCTAAATTTTTTCGGAATTTTTTTTTTAGTATAGCTCAGCATCCGCTGGACCAATCAAAAAGTGCGCCATACATTTTTTGTTCGAGACTCCCGGGTTAAGACTTTGGCGGTATTCCCGATCAATTATCTCGCAAATTTAATTTTTCGACATTTTTAAAAAAATTTATCTGAGTGTAGCTCAGCATCCGCTGGACCAATCAAAAAGTGCGCCATACATTTTTTGTTCGAGACTCCCGGGTTAAGACTTTAGCGGTATTCCCGATCAATTATCTCGCAAATTTAATTTTTCGACATTTTTAAAAAAATTTATCTGAGTGTAGCTCAGCATCCGCTGGACTAATCAAAAATTGCGCCATACATTTTTTGTTCGAGACTCCCGGGTTAAGACTTTGGCGGTATTCCCGATCAATTATCTCGCAAATTTAATTTTTCAAAATTTTTTAAAAAATTTATCTGAGTGTAGCTCAGCATCCGCTGGACCAATCAAAAAGTGCGCCACATATTTTTTGTTCAGAACTTTCTTCTAACTACTTTGGCGGTATTCCCGAACTATTATCTCAAAATTTAATTTTTCGAAATTTTTTAAAAAATTTATCTGAGTGTAGCTCAGCATCTGCTGGACCAATCAAAAAGTGCGTCATACATTTTTTGTTCGAGACTCCCGGGTTAAGACTTTGGCGGTATTCCCGATCAATTATCTCGCAAATTTAATTTTTCGACATTTTTAAAAAAATTTATCTGAGTGTAGCTCATCATCCGCTGGACCAATCAAAAAGTGCGCCATACATTTTTTGTTCGAGACTCCCGGGTTAAGACTTTGGCGGTATTCCCGATCAATTATCTCGCAAATTTAATTTTTGGACATTTTTAAAAAAATTTATCTGAGTGTAGCTCAGCATCCGCTGGACCAATCAAAAAGTGCGCCATACATTTTTTGTTCGAGACTCCCGGGTTAAGACTTTGGCGGTATTCCCGATCAATTATCTCGCAAATTTAATTTTTCGAAATTTATAAAAAAATTTATCTGAGTAAAGCTCAGCATCCGCTGGACCAATCAAAAAGTGCGCCATACATTTTTTGTTCGAGACTCCCGGGTTAAGAATTTGGCGGTATTCCCGATCAATTATCTCGCAAATTTAATTTTTTAAAAAATTTATCTGAGTGTAGCTCAGCATCCGCTGGAACAATCAAAAAGTGCGCCATACAT
Organism: Leptopilina boulardi; assembly: GCF_019393585.1. Taxonomy (NCBI): domain Eukaryota; kingdom Metazoa; phylum Arthropoda; class Insecta; order Hymenoptera; family Figitidae; genus Leptopilina; species Leptopilina boulardi. The sequence continues at coordinate 1,353,342 of NW_026137806.1, read as the reverse complement.
TTTTTGTTCGAGACTCCCGGGTTAAGACTTTGGCGGTATTCCCGATCAATTATCTCGCAAATTTAATTTTTCGACATTTTTAAAAAAATTTATCTGATTGTAGCTCAGCATCCGCTTGACCAATCAAAAAGTGCGCCATACATTTTTTGTTCGAGACTCCCGGGTTAAGACTTTGGCGGTATTCCCGATCAATTATCTCGCAAATTTAATTTTTCTAAATTTTTTCGGAATTTTTTTTTTAGTATAGCTCAGCATCCGCTGGACCAATCAAAAAGTGCGCCATACATTTTTTGTTCGAGACTCCCGGGTTAAGACTTTGGCGGTATTCCCGATCAATTATCTCGCAAATTTAATTTTTCGACATTTTTAAAAAAATTTATCTGAGTGTAGCTCAGCATCCGCTGGACCAATCAAAAAGTGCGCCATACATTTTTTGTTCGAGACTCCCGGGTTAAGACTTTAGCGGTATTCCCGATCAATTATCTCGCAAATTTAATTTTTCGACATTTTTAAAAAAATTTATCTGAGTGTAGCTCAGCATCCGCTGGACTAATCAAAAATTGCGCCATACATTTTTTGTTCGAGACTCCCGGGTTAAGACTTTGGCGGTATTCCCGATCAATTATCTCGCAAATTTAATTTTTCGAAATTTATAAAAAAATTTATCTGAGTGTAGCTCAGCATCCGCTGGACCAATCAAAAAGTGCGCCATATATTTTTTGTTCAGAACTTTCTTCTAACTACTTTGGCGGTATTCCCGAACTATTATCTCAAAATTTAATTTTTCGAAAATTTTTAAAAAAATTAATCTGAGTGTAGCTCAGCATCCGCTGGACCAATCAAAAAGTGCGCCATACATTTTTTGTTCGAGACTCCCGGGTTAAGACTTTGGCGGTATTCCCGATCAATTATCTCGCAAATTTAATTTTTCGAAATTTTTAAAAAAATTAATCTGAGTGTAGCTCAGCATCCGCTGGACCAATCAAAAAGTGCGCCATACATTTTTTGTTCGAGACTCCCGGGTTAAGACTTTGGCGGTATTCCCGATCAATTATCTCGCAAATTTAATTTTTCAAAATGTTTTAAAAAATTTATCTGAGTGTAGCTCAGCATCCGCTGGACCAATCAAAAAGTGCGCCATATATTTTTTGTTCAGAACTTTCTTCTAACTACTTTGGCGGTATTCCCGAACTATTATCTCAAAATTTAATTTTTCGAAATTTTTTAAAAAATTTATCTGAGTGTAGCTCAGCATCTGCTGGACCAATCAAAAAGTGCGTCATACATTTTTTGTTCGAGACTCCCGGGTTAAGACTTTGGCGGTATTCCCGATCAATTATCTCGCAAATTAATTTTTTGAAATTTTTAAAAAAATTAATCTGAGTGTAGCTCAGCATCCGCTGGACCAATCTAAAAGTGCGCCATACATTTTTTGTTTAGAACTTTCTTCTAATCACTATGGCGGTATTCCGGAACGATTATCTCGCAAATTTAATTTTTCTAAATTTTTTCCAAATTTGTTTTCTAGTGTAGCTCAGCATCCGCTGGACCAATCAAAAAGTGGGCCATACATTTTTTATTCGCTACTTTTTGCTAAAGACTTTGGCATTATTCCCGAGTCATTATCTGGCAAATTTTTTTTTTCGAAAATTTTTTCCCAGTTTTAGTGAGTGTAGCTCAGCATCCGCTGGACCAATCAAGAAGTGCGCCATATATTTTTTGTTCAGAACTTTCTTCTAACTACATTGGCGGTATTCCCGAACGATTATCTTGAAAATTTAATTTTTCGAAAATTTTTTATAAATTTATTTGAGTGTAGCTCTGCATCCGCTGGACCAATCAAAAAGTGCGTTATACATTTTTTGTTAGAGACTCCCGAGTTAAGACTTTGGCGGTATTCCCGAAAGATTATCTCGCAAATTTAATTTTTCGAAATTTTTTAAAAAATTTATCTGAGTGTAGCTCAGCATCCGCTGGACCAATTAAAAAGTGCGCCATACATTTTTTGTTCGAGACTCCCGGGTTAAGACTTTGGTGGTATTCCCGATCAATTATCTCGCAAATTTAATTTTTCGACATTTTTAAAAAAATTTATCTGAGTGTAGCTCAGCATCCGCTGGACCAATCAAAAAGTGCGCCATACATTTTTTGTTCGAGACTCCCGGGTTAAGACTTTGGCGGTATTCCCGATCAATTATCTCGCAAATTTAATTTTTCGACATTTTTAAAAAAATTTATCTGAGTGTAGCTCAGCATCCGCAGGACCAATCAAAAAGTGCGCCATACATTTTTTGTTCGAGACTCCCGGGTTAAGACTTTGGCGGTATTCCCGATCAATTATCTCGCAAATTTAATTTTTCGAAATTTATAAAAAAATTTATCTGAGTGTAGCTCAGCATCCGCTGGACCAATCAAAAAGTGCGCCATATATTTTTTGTTCAGAACTTTCTTCTAACTACTTTGGCGGTATTCCCGAACTATTATCTCAAAATTTAATTTTTCGAAAATTTTTAAAAAAATTAATCTGAGTGTAGCTCAGCATCCGCTGGACCAATCAAAAAGTGCGCCATACATTTTTTGTTCGAGACTCCCGGGTTAAGACTTTGGCGGTATTCCCGATCAATTATCTCGCAAATTTAATTTTTCGAAATTTTTAAAAAAATTAATCTGAGTGTAGCTCAGCATCCGCTGGACCAATCAAAAAGTGCGCCATACATTTTTTGTTCGAGACTCCCGGGTTAAGACTTTGGCGGTATTACCGATCAATTATCTCGCAAATTTAATTTTTCAAAATGTTTTAAAAAATTTATCTGAGTGTAGCTCAGCATCCGCTGGACCAATCAAAAAGTGCGCCATATATTTTTTGTTCAGAACTTTCTTCTAACTACTTTGGCGGTATTCCCGAACTATTATCTCAAAATTTAATTTTTCGAAATTTTTTAAAAAAATTATCTGAGTGTAGCTCAGCATCTGCTGGACCAATCAAAAAGTGCGTCATACATTTTTTGTTCGAGACTCCCGGGTTAAGACTTTGGCGGTATTCCCGATCAATTATCTCGCAAATTAATTTTTTGAAATTTTTAAAAAAATTAATCTGAGTGTAGCTCAGCATCCGCTGGACCAATCTAAAAGTGCGCCATACATTTTTTGTTCAGAACTTTCTTCTAATCACTATGGCGGTATTCCGGAACGATTATCTCGCAAATTTAATTTTTCTAAATTTTTTCCAAATTTGTTTTCTAGTGTAGCTCAGCATCCGCTGGACCAATCAAAAAGTGGGCCATACATTTTTTATTCGCTACTTTTTGCTAAAGACTTTGGCATTATTCCCGAGTCATTATCTGGCAAATTTTTTTTTTCGAAAATTTTTTCCCAGTTTTAGTGAGTGTAGCTCAGCATCCGCTGGACCAATCAAGAAGTGCGCCATATATTTTTTGTTTAGAACTTTCTTCTAACTACTTTGGCGGTATTCCCGAACGATTATCTTGAAAATTTAATTTTTCGAAAATTTTTTATAAATTTATTTGAGTGTAGCTCAGCATCCGCTGGACCAATCAAAAAGTGCGTTATACATTTTTTGTTAGAGACTCCCGGGTTAAGACTTTGGCGGTATTCCCGAAAGATTATCTCGCAAATTTAATTTTTCGAAATTTTTTAAAAAATTTATCTGAGTGTAGCTCAGCATCCGCTGGACCAATTAAAAAGTGCGCCATACATTTTTTGTTCGAGACTCCCGGGTTAAGACTTTGGCGGTATTCCCGATCAATTATCTCGCAAATTTAATTTTTCGACATTTTTAAAAAAATTTATCTGATTGTAGCTCAGCATCCGCTGGACCAATCAAAAAGTGCGCCATATATTTTTTGTTTAGAACTTAATTCTAACTACTTTGGCAGTATTCCCGAACTATTATCTCGAAAATTTAATTTTTCGAAAATTTTTCAGAAATTTATTTGAGTGTAGCTCAGCATCCGCTGGACCAATCAAAAAGTACGCCATACATTTTTTGTTCGAGACTCCCGGGTGAAGACTTTGGCGGTATTCCCGATCAATTATCTCGCAAATTTAATTTTTCGAAATTTTGTAAAAAATTTATCTGAGTGTAGCTCAGCATCGGCTGGACCAATCAAAAAGTGCGTCATACATTTTTTGTTCGAGACTCCCGGGTTAAGACTTTGGCGGTATTCCCGATCAATTATCTCGCAAATTTAATTTTTCGACATTTTTAAAAAAATTTATCTGAGTGTAGCTCATCATCCGCTGGACCAATCAAAAAGTGCGCCATACATTTTTTGTTCGAGACTCCCGGGTTAAGACTTTGGCGGTATTCCCGATCAATTATCTCGCAAATTTAATTTTTGGACATTTTTAAAAAAATTTATCTGAGTGTAGCTCAGCATCCGCTGGACCAATCAAAAAGTGCGCCATACATTTTTTGTTCGAGACTCCCGGGTTAAGACTTTGGCGGTATTCCCGATCAATTATCTCGCAAATTTAATTTTTCGAAATTTATAAAAAAATTTATCTGAGTGTAGCTCAGCATCCGCTAGACCAATCAAAAAGTGCGCCATACATTTTTTGTTCGAGACTCCCGGGTTAAGAATTTGGCGGTATTCCCGATCAATTATCTCGCAAATTTAATTTTTTAAAAAATTTATCTGAGTGTAGCTCAGCATCCGCTGGACCAATCAAAAAGTGCGCCATATATTTTTTGTTCAGAACTTTCTTCTAACTACTTTGGCGGTATTCCCGAACTATTATCTCAAAATTTAATTTTTCGAAATTTTTTAAAAAATTTATCTGAGTGTAGCTCAGCATCTGCTGGACCAATCAAAAAGTGCGTCATACATTTTTTGTTCGAGACTCCCGGGTTAAGACTTTGGCGGTATTCCCGATCAATTATCTCGCAAATTAATTTTTTGAAATTTTTAAAAAAATTAATCTGAGTGTAGCTCAGCATCCGCTGGACCAATCTAAAAGTGCGCCATACATTTTTTGTTCAGAACTTTCTTCTAATCACTATGGCGGTATTCCGGAACGATTATCTCGCAAATTTAATTTTTCTAAATTTTTTCCAAATTTGTTTTCTAGTGTAGCTCAGCATCCGCTGGACCAATCAAAAAGTGGGCCATACATTTTTTATTCGCTACTTTTTGCTAAAGACTTTGGCATTATTCCCGAGTCATTATCTGGCAAATTTTTTTTTTCGAAAATTTTTTCCCAGTTTTAGTGAGTGTAGCTCAGCATCCGCTGGACCAATCAAGAAGTGCGCCATATATTTTTTGTTCAGAACTTTCTTCTAACTACTTTGGCGGTATTCCCGAACGATTATCTTGAAAATTTAATTTTTCGAAAATTTTTTATAAATTTATTTGAGTGTAGCTCTGCATCCGCTGGACCAATCAAAAAGTGCGTTATACATTTTTTGTTAGAGACTCCCGAGTTAAGACTTTGGCGGTATTCCCGAACTATTATCTCAAAATTTAATTTTTCGAAATTTTTTAAAAAATTTATCTGAGTGTAGCTCAGCATCCGCTGGACCAATTAAAAAGTGCGCCATACATTTTTTGTTCGAGACTCCCGGGTTAAGACTTTGGCGGTATTCCCGATCAATTATCTCGCAAATTTAATTTTTCGACATTTTTAAAAAAATTTATCTGAGTGTAGCTCAGCATCCGCTGGACCAATCAAAAAGTGCGCCATACATTTTTTGTTCGAGACTCCCGGGTTAAGACTTTGGCGGTATTCCCGATCAATTATCTCGCAAATTTAATTTTTCGACATTTTTAAAAAAATTTATCTGAGTGTAGCTCAGCATCCGCAGGACCAATCAAAAAGTGCGCCATACATTTTTTGTTCGAGACTCCCGGGTTAAGACTTTGGCGGTATTCCCGATCAATTATCTCGCAAATTTAATTTTTCGAAATTTATAAAAAAATTTATCTGAGTGTAGCTCAGCATCCGCTGGACCAATCAAAAAGTGCGCCATATATTTTTTGTTCAGAACTTTCTTCTAACTACTTTGGCGGTATTCCCGAACTATTATCTCAAAATTTAATTTTTCGAAAATTTTTAAAAAAATTAATCTGAGTGTAGCTCAGCATCCGCTGGACCAATCAAAAAGTGCGCCATACATTTTTTGTTCGAGACTCCCGGGTTAAGACTTTGGCGGTATTCCCGATCAATTATCTCGCAAATTAATTTTTTGAAATGTTTTAAAAAATTTATCTGAGTGTAGCTCAGCATCCGCTGAACCAATCAAAAAGTGCGCCATATATTTTTTGTTCAGAACTTTCTTCTAACTACTTTGGCGGTATTCCCGAACTATTATCTCAAAATTTAATTTTTCGAAATTTTTTAAAAAAATTATCTGAGTGTAGCTCAGCATCTGCTGGACCAATCAAAAAGTGCGTCATACATTTTTTGTTCGAGACTCCCGGGTTAAGACTTTGGCGGTATTCCCGATCAATTATCTCGCAAATTAATTTTTTGAAATTTTTAAAAAAATTAATCTGAGTGTAGCTCAGCATCCGCTGGACCAATCTAAAAGTGCGCCATACATTTTTTGTTCAGAACTTTCTTCTAATCACTATGGCGGTATTCCGGAACGATTATCTCGCAAATTTAATTTTTCTAAATTTTTTCCAAATTTGTTTTCTAGTGTAGCTCAGCATCCGCTGGACCAATCAAAAAGTGGGCCATACATTTTTTATTCGCTACTTTTTGCTAAAGACTTTGGCATTATTCCCGAGTCATTATCTGGCAAATTTTTTTTTTCGAAAATTTTTTCCCAGTTTTAGTGAGTGTAGCTCAGCATCCGCTGGACCAATCAAGAAGTGCGCCATATATTTTTTGTTTAGAACTTTCTTCTAACTACTTTGGCGGTATTCCCGAACGATTATCTTGAAAATTTAATTTTTCGAAAATTTTTTATAAATTTATTTGAGTGTAGCTCAGCATCCGCTGGACCAATCAAAAAGTGCGTTATACATTTTTTGTTAGAGACTCCCGGGTTAAGACTTTGGCGGTATTCCCGAAAGATTATCTCGCAAATTTAATTTTTCGAAATTTTTTAAAAAATTTATCTGAGTGTAGCTCAGCATCCGCTGGACCAATTAAAAAGTGCGCCATACATTTTTTGTTCGAGACTCCCGGGTTAAGACTTTGGCGGTATTCCCGATCAATTATCTCGCAAATTTAATTTTTCGACATTTTTAAAAAAATTTATCTGATTGTAGCTCAGCATCCGCTGGACCAATCAAAAAGTGCGCCATATATTTTTTGTTCAGAACTTAATTCTAACTACTTTGGCAGTATTCCCGAACTATTATCTCGAAAATTTAATTTTTCGAAAATTTTTCAGAAATTTATTTGAGTGTAGCTCAGCATCCGCTGGACCAATCAAAAAGTGCGCCATACATTTTTTGTTCGAGACTCCCGGGTGAAGACTTTGGCGGTATTCCCGATCAATTATCTCGCAAATTTAATTTTTCGAAATTTTGTAAAAAATTTATCTGAGTGTAGCTCAGCATCGGCTGGACCAATCAAAAAGTGCGCCATACATTTTTTGTTCAAGACTCCCGGGTTAAGACTTTGGCGGTATTCCCGATCAATTATCTCGCAAATTTAATTTTTCGAAATTTTTTAAAAAATTTATCTGAGTGTAGCTCAGCATCCGCTGGACTAATCAAAAAGTGCGCCATATATTTTTTGTTCAGAACTTTCTTCTAACTACTTTGGCGGTATTCCCGAACTATTATCTTAAAATTTAATTTTTCGAAATTTTTTAAAAAAATTATCTGAGTGTAGCTCAGCATCTGCTGGACCAATCAAAAAGTGCGTCATACATTTTTTGTTCGAGACTCCCGGGTTAAGACTTTGGCGGTATTCCCGATCAATTATCTCGCAAATTAATTTTTTGAAATTTTTAAAAAAATTAATCTGAGTGTAGCTCAGCATCCGCTGGACCAATCTAAAAGTGCGCCATACATTTTTTGTTCAGAACTTTCTTCTAATCACTATGGCGGTATTCCGGAACGATTATCTCGCAAATTTAATTTTTCTAAATTTTTTCCAAATTTGTTTTCTAGTGTAGCTCAGCATCCGCTGGACCAATCAAAAAGTGGGCCATACATTTTTTATTCGCTACTTTTTGCTAAAGACTTTGGCATTATTCCCGAGTCATTATCTGGCAAATTTTTTTTTTCGAAAATTTTTTCCCAGTTTTAGTGAGTGTAGCTCAGCATCCGCTGGACCAATCAAGAAGTGCGCCATATATTTTTTGTTTAGAACTTTCTTCTAACTACTTTGGCGGTATTCCCGAACGATTATCTTGAAAATTTAATTTTTCGAAAATTTTTTATAAATTTATTTGAGTGTAGCTCAGCATCCGCTGGACCAATCAAAAAGTGCGTTATACATTTTTTGTTAGAGACTCCCGGGTTAAGACTTTGGCGGTATTCCCGAAAGATTATCTCGCAAATTTAATTTTTCGAAATTTTTTAAAAAATTTATCTGAGTGTAGCTCAGCATCCGCTGGACCAATTAAAAAGTGCGCCATACATTTTTTGTTCGAGACTCCCGGGTTAAGACTTTGGCGGTATTCCCGATCAATTATCTCGCAAATTTAATTTTTCGACATTTTTAAAAAAATTTATCTGATTGTAGCTCAGCATCCGCTGGACCAATCAAAAAGTGCGCCATATATTTTTTGTTCAGAACTTAATTCTAACTACTTTGGCAGTATTCCCGAACTATTATCTCGAAAATTTAATTTTTCGAAAATTTTTCAGAAATTTATTTGAGTGTAGCTCAGCATCCGCTGGACCAATCAAAAAGTGCGCCATACATTTTTTGTTCGAGACTCCCGGGTGAAGACTTTGGCGGTATTCCCGATCAATTATCTCGCAAATTTAATTTTTCGAAATTTTGTAAAAAATTTATCTGAGTGTAGCTCAGCATCGGCTGGACCAATCAAAAAGTGCGCCATACATTTTTTGTTCAAGACTCCCGGGTTAAGACTTTGGCGGTATTCCCGATCAATTATCTCGCAAATTTAATTTTTCAAAATTTTTTAAAAAATTTATCTGAGTGTAGCTCAGCATCCGCTGGACTAATCAAAAAGTGCGCCATATATTTTTTGTTCAGAACTTTCTTCTAACTACTTTGGCAGTATTCCCGAACTATTATCTCGAAAATTTAATTTTTCGAAAATTTTTCAGAAATTTATTTGAGTGTAGCTCAGCATCCGCTGGACCAATCAAAAAGTGCGCCATACATTTTTTGTTCGAGACTCCCGGGTGAAGACTTTGGCGGTATTCCCGATCAATTATCTCGCAAATTTAATTTTTCGAAATTTTGTAAAAAATTTATCTGAGTGTAGCTCAGCATCGGCTGGACCAATCAAAAAGTGCGCCATACATTTTTTGTTCAAGACTCCCGGGTTAAGACTTTGGCGGTATTCCCGATCAATTATCTCGCAAATTTAATTTTTCGAAATTTTTTAAAAAATTTATCTGAGTGTAGCTCAGCATCCGCTGGACTAATCAAAAAGTGCGCCATATATTTTTTGTTCAGAACTTTCTTCTAACTACTTTGGCGGTATTCCCGAACTATTATCTTAAAATTTAATTTTTCGAAATTTTTTAAAAAATTTATCTGAGTGTAGCTCAGCATCTGCTGGACCAATCAAAAAGTGCTCCATACATTTTTTGTTCGAGACTCCCGGGTTAAGACTTTGGCGGTATTCCCGATCAATTATCTCGCAAATTTAATTTTTCGACATTTTTAAAAAAATTTATCTGAGTGTAGCTCAGCATCCGCTGGACCAATCAAAAAGTGCGCCATACATTTTTTGTTCGAGACTCACGGGTTAAGACTTTGGCGGTATTCCCGATCAATTATCTCGCAAATTTAATTTTTCGAAATTTATAAAAAAATTTATCTGAGTGTAGCTCAGCATCCGCTGGACCAATCAAAAAGTGCGCCATATATTTTTTGTTCAGAACTTTCTTCTAACTACTTTGGCAGTATTCCCGAACTATTATCTCGAAAATTTAATTTTTCATAAATTTATTTGTGTGTAGCTCAGCATCCGCTGGACCAATCAAAAAGTGCGCCATACATTTTTTGTTCGAGACTCCCGGGTGAAGACTTTGGCGGTATTCCCGATCAATTATCTCGCAAATTTAATTTTTCGACATTTTTAAAAAAATTTATCTGAGTGTAGCTCAGCATCCCTTGGACCAATCAAAAAGTGCGCCATATATTTTTTGTTCAGAACTTTCTTCTAACTACTTTGGCGGTATTCCCGAACTATTATCTCAAAATTTAATTTTTCGAAAATTTTTCATAAATTTATTTGAGTGTAGCTCAGCATCTGCTGGACCAATCAAAAAGTGCGTCATACATTTTTTGTTCGAGACTCCCGGGTTAAGACTTTGGCGGTATTCCCGATCAATTATCTCGCAAATTTAATTTTTCGACATTTTTAAAAAAATTTATCTGAGTGTAGCTCAGCATCCGCTGGACCAATCAAAAAGTGCGCCATACATTTTTTGTTCGAGACTCCCGGGTTAAGACTTTGGCGGTATTCCCGATCAATTATCTCGCAAATTTAATTTTTCGAAATTTATAAAAAAATTTATCTGAGTGTAGCTCAGCATCCCTTGGACCAATCAAAAAGTGCGCCATATATTTTTTGTTCAGAACTTTCTTCTAACTACTTTGGCGGTATTCCCGAACTATTATCTCAAAATTTAATTTTTCGAAAATTTTTCATAAATTTATTTGAGTGTAGCTCAGCATCCGCTGGACCAATCAAAAAGTGCGCCATACATTTTTTGTTCGAGACTCCCGGGTTAAGACTTTGGCGGTATTCCCGATCAATTATCTCGCAAATTAATTTTTTGAAATTTTTAAAAAAATTAATCTGAGTGTAGCTCAGCATCCGCTGGACCAATCAAAAAGTGCGCCATACATTTTTTGTTCGAGACTCCCGGGTTAAGACTTTGGCGGTATTCCCGATCAATTATCTGGCAAATTTAATTTTTCGAAATTTTTAAAAAAATTAATCTGAGTGTAGCTCAGCATCCGCTGGACCAATCAAAAAGTGCGCCATACATTTTTTGTTTGAGACTCCCGGGTTAAGACTTTGGCGGTATTCCCGATCAATTATCTCGCAAATTTAATTTTTCGAAATTTATAAAAAAATTTATCGGAGTGTAGCTCTGCATCCGCTGGACCAATCAAAAAGTGCGCCATACATTTCTTGTTCGCTACTTTTTGCTATACACTTTGTCGGTATTCCCGAACGATTACCTCGAAAATTTATTTTTTCGAAAATTTTTCATAAATTTATTTGAGTGTAGCTCAGCATCCGCTGGACCAATCTAAAAGTGCGCCATACATTTTTTGTTCAGAACTTTCTTCTAATCACTATGGCGGTATTCCGGAACGATTATCTCGCAAATTTAATTTTTCTAAATTTTTTCCAAATTTGTTTTCTAGTGTAGCTCAGCATCCGCTGGACCAATCAAAAAGTGGGCCATACATTTTTTATTCGCTACTTTTTGCTAAAGACTTTGGCATTATTCCCGAGTCATTATTTGGCAAATTTTTTTTTTCGAAAATTTTTTCCCAGTTTTAGTGAGTGTAGCTCAGCATCCGCTGGACCAATCAAGAAGTGCGCCATATATTTTTTGTTCAGAACTTTCTTCTAACTACTTTGGCGGTATTCCCGAACGATTATCTTGAAAATTTAATTTTTCGAAAATTTTTTATAAATTTATTTGAGTGTAGCTCAGCATCCGCTGGACCAATCAAAAAGTGCGTTATACATTTTTTGTTAGAGACTCCCGGGTTAAGACTTTGGCGGTATTCCCGAAAGATTATCTAGCAAATTTAATTTTTTGAAAATTTTTCCAAATTATTTTTGAGTGTAGCTCAGCATCCGCTGGACCAATCAAAAAGTGCGACATACATTTTTTGTTCGAAACTTTTTCCCTATTTTATTGAAGGTACTCCGGAACGATTATCTCGCAAATTTAATTTTTCTGAATTTTTTCCAAATTTGTTTTCTAGTGTAGCTCAGCATCCGGTAGACCAATCAAGAAGTGCGCTTAAACTAAAAAAATGTTGAGACAAGATATGTTCAATGTTTTATGCCTCACGTTTTTATTTATAATACTTTTAATTAACATCATATTCATTGTAAATTATTTATTATTTTTACATTGAACAGAAAAAACACGCTACAATGATTGAACAGGATAGGCGAAAATGTACCTTAACTACAAACTGAGTTAACTAATTTTTTGTTTCGTAAGGCAGAATAGCAAACTGTAATAGATTGAAATTAATAAGAACATTAAATTTTTATATTTTTTTAACAATAATCATCATAAAAACATAAATTTTATTATTTTAATCATTTAACTATATATTTTATCATTTTTTATATATGTGAGACAAAATTTCAATCTCATCCTCGTGTTCCACGCCAATTTCGTGGAGCATTCGCATCATACAATCCGCCAGGGAGGATTCCACAAGGTGGAGACGTAATAAAATTTGAAAAGTACTAAGGATTTATATAAAGATATCAATGTTTCGTGATTCTTAAAGTATCTAGTTAATCTAATTATTATTAATTAATTATTATATTATAAATTTGTAAGTGTAGTTCAGATTTTATAGGTTAGGCATGAATAATATTCCTACTAAACTGTTCGTATTACTTTGGGTTTTGTCGGACGTCGAATATTCTCGAACAATTACGAAAATTTCCGAATGAGTATAAAAAAAGGAACAAAGTATATTTCTTTTTTTTCTATCGCACGCGATTTTAATTCATTATAGAGATTGCAATTTTTAAATTATACAATTCTAAATTTAGATTGATGTTATGTTTGATTTCAATGAACGATCGAAATTCAGAGAAGATTTTTCTCGTAGTGCTTATTTTCAGTTTATATATCTATTTGTATTAAAACAATCCTCGAAATTTTCATAACCTCTCTGGCAAGTTATTTTTCCAGGGAGAACATATTCATTTCACCTCGAGTGTGGCTCGATATTACCAAATATATATATATAGTGGATTCAATGTATATAAGCGGCAAACTTTGTTCCAAATATATTTTTTAATAATCGCCTCTTTCCCCTTTTTAAAAACCGTTTCAGACAAATGACTTTGTGTGTGCTTCTAATTAAATCGTCGCCTCGGTAAAAACTTTTCACTTTGACTCTGCTGAATCTGATCTCCGCACGTTAGTGAATTAAAATTCACTTTAACCCATTCCATCATTCGATTATAGTTACCGTGTATGGCACGTATTCATTGTGAAAATGTACGAGCTTTAATGAAATATTTGCCAGAAAGTCGAGACTTTAAAACAAACATGGAAAATCTGGAACAAGTGGAGTGTGTATGTGTATGTGTGAAAGAGTTTACGAATTTATTTTAAACGTTATGGCGAAAATGAAATTATATTTCAAATTCCGCTCACGTTTATACATGATTTCAAAAATTGATTGTATAAATTATTTTTAAAAATAAAAAAATTATTTACATAAATTAGAGAAATAAATTTTAAAAGTAGAATTTAAAAGAAAGTAAAACAAAAAAAAATTTAGCTTCTTTTTTGTAATAGAATAATAATTTTTGATTTTATTATTTAATTAAAAAGATATTTCCAAAAGTATTTCAAGTATACATTGACGGCACAAGAAACTTGAAGCTCTCTTTCTCTTTATATACACACCATTTTGTGATCGCGGTATAAAGATTCGTCGCTTGCCGCCAAAGAGAAGAAGTTTTACTAGTATTTAGTACCAAGGCTTCCTTTTCATACAGAAGGAGAAGAGGGGAGCTCTTTTCTTGTGGGGCTTACGCATAATTAGTAATTACAAGAACCACTCTCCTCTTATTCTATACTTGTTCTTCAGTGCCTGTCGCCAGCTCCTTATTTCGTTCTCGAAAGACTTTACTTCTAATTAGATTCTATCTTCCCTCTGACGCTTTCAGTGTTTACGAAAGCGCCATCCTCGATTGGGTGATTGCTAATTAATTTGACGCGTTAATTAGAACAGCAAAGTTTTGCTTCGCGTATATATACGGTTATGTAACACCAACATAATCAAAAGGTTCCTCTCTCTTTCTCGTATAGGTTAGATTCTCCTACCATTTCACGCGACAAAGCTCTTTCAAAGATTCATCGCTTTCGTCCGAAGAAGTATATATATATATATATATATATATATAAGATCTATTATTCAAAGAAGAGAAACTTAGTTTCTTCCTTATATGCTACATTTTCAAGGTAGATTCAACTTGACTTTACCAGCAGATTATATTACTCTATATAAATCATCTGACATTTCACATAATTCTTAATTTATAAGATCATCAATTTTTATCGAATATTCAATTAACTTAATAGACCAATATTTACATTCATTCAATATATATATATATATATTATTCGAATGAAATGTTCTGTGAAAGATTGAGAAAAATTGTTTTCACTGGATTTTATTGAGGAAGATCCAATTCCGATTTCACGTTACTTGATCCGACCCTTGAAATATATATATCTTTAAAATGCCTCGAGTGTCGTTATATATACGATATATGTTATCGCATCTCATAAAATTCCAATTCAGGTAAATATTAAAAAAACAATGTAACTTGAAAAAAAGAAAAGAAATTCGAAGTTTAAATAATTCAAAAAAAGGATCCTAGGAAAATGGATTGCTACAGTTTGGATTGTTAATACAGAACTTAATCTTGAAACTTTAAAAAAGGGTTTGTTTACACGGAGAGAAATAATTGGTTAGGCTATGCTAAGTATTGGATAGGGTAGCAATTTTTGTTGGGCTCTATAGCGCGATCAAATTAGTTTGCTGCTGCAACTATTTCTGTTGTATACTCACAAGTTGGATACTGTAACAAATTTCGATAGCTAGTATATACATTCCATTGAATGCCTCATCCATCTTTCTTGCGCATAGTTACCTCTAATTTTGTTAGTACAACTATTTTGATTGGTGGGATATCTAATAATATTTAGAAAAAAATAGATTTAATTAAATGAAAATATCTTTCATACACGATACGATAATAAATGTTTTTTTTACTATAAAAACAAACATTTACTTGAGCGGATATGAAATTTTTTAAATTTGATTCCATTTATATAGTCACTTATATGATAAATAATAATTCATTTATAGACATCAGTGAAATTATAATAAATGAAAATTTTGAGAAAAAGAATTTCAACCAAATAACATGCATAAAATAAATACAATGATAAATAAATAAAATAGGGGAAATAATGATGATCCAGAAAGCATGTGCAGTAAGGTTAGAGGTTAGAGTCAAGCATTTGTATATTCATCAAGGATAATAAAAACTTACCTCGAAATGTTTTGATTAAAAAGTCTGCAGGCTCCGGTGCAACGATTTGTAGAAATTTTATTGTGCTTTCATCCATTTTTTATCACAATAATTAACACGATTTACACTTTTCACGAGACGCGACGATGTGAACCGCCATTACAAGCGCGGCATCCATATGCAATTAACACAATGCGCTTGCGCGTCACATGACTTACCGATATGCTTCTTAATTGGTTGCCTCAAGCAACTTGGTTGATGACGGTGACCTACTACAAGCATGCAATATCCAATTCAAATATAAATTTTAAAATGATAATGTGACCAACGGTGATGATTGATATATCATTTTAGATAGATGTTACAACAAATTCTCTGTTATCCAATAAAAAATGGATGCATTAGCCAACCATTTTTCTTCGTGTAGTATTTAAAGCAAAATTTTTTTTTGTTACGTCAAGAAATTTTTAATTATCTCAATCAAATTGTTATACATAACTAAAATTGAAAATTTTCTATTGCGGCGTAACCTTTTTAAATGTCACGTGCTTCCAACATCGAGCGAAAATTCATTGTAGTAGCGATGGTGAAAAACGACTTATTAGAATGTGCCGCTCGCTTTCTAATATCATTGAAATTCATGTTTGTTTTACATCATCATTGGATTAGAATCAAATATGCATTTCGAATATTGCATTTCTATATATATATATATATTAATAATATATTGAATCTAAAAAATCTATTACATAATATATTTAATTTTCTGTACTTTAATCAAAATTTAAACTCTCAAAATAGACGAATGAATTAAAAGTAAATTGATCGTAATTAAATTTTCAATTTCCAAACCCAACTGAAATCGAAGACCAATAAATCAGTCAAAAGTGATTAATTACTGTAGTAAAATTATCTCTCTAAAAGCAAGTCAATCATTTTGCATATATAATTAATCTAAATTTCTGTTAAAGATGAATACAAATATTAAATTAATTTCAATGCGTTAGAAACATATGAAAATGTTGTGCAAATTAGGAAATTGTATATTAAAAAAGTTTTTTGATCTTGTAGACGCGATTTTGAAACTAAGTGCAATGACATTTCATTAATATATATGAATTGTTTACATGTATATGAAATGTCAGAAGTGTTGAATTGACAACGACAAACGTATATGCAAACAGAAACTGTGTCGAAGTTTTGTCTCTCAAAACCAAGTCCCCGACGGCTATCAGAATTTCACACATCCCATGGGACTCCTTTAAACTACCACTAAATTCTCAAAATGAACCAATATAATGACAGAGAGATAGTAGGAAATTTAATGCTAACCAGGGAACACTCATAATCCTCTTGGATTAAGTTTTAGAAATTGAAAACTAATGCTAATTGAAAACTAATTTATCTGTTATAAATGTTTCATTTTATATATAAATAATTTTGAAAAACAAAAGTAAAATATCATTTTTAAATCACTTACTAAAATTTTCAAATGAAAAGCAGACTCCTGTGACGTGCATAAGGAAATGGGGGTTGGGAATATAGTTTTCATTGAGACACCGGAATTTCGTTTCATATGTATGAAGTTTAAAGGGAGAAAAGGGAGTCTGCCGTAGAGAAATGTGTGCACTTCAATAGAAACTCACCAACGTCTGACGACGATGAGTTTGACGAACAAACACACGAATTGCTAGATAAACGGAACCAGTAGTCTCGGTTGTAAAGATGACGGTGATAGTTTAATCTGAGACACCTATATATAGTTTCCAAAAAAAAACCAGAATTAGAAAAAAGTTAAAATAGAGAAATAGAAACTTTATTAAAAAATTGAAAGGTATTTCAATAAAAATACCCAACGATCTCTTTTCAATTTCGATCGCTTGGAAAATTAAATTCATTTCAACTTATATCGAAGGTTAATTTTTTTTCCATGTGTACAAAAATGTATTTTTTTCCTCTCTTGGGGGCAAAAAAAAAAAAAGAAGTTGATGCTTTACAAGATTTTGTGTTATCACGTTTGCACCCCTATACGCATCTCGTCAATCGGTGGAAACACGCTTCACTCGCAGGGACCAACTTTCGCGTGTGTGTGTATATACATTAACACGAATGTAAATTTTTTACAGACACAAACACATTGTATTGTGAATATTTGCGCATACTTAGGGTGAGTGTTTGAAAATTTTTCTCTACATAGTGCAAGCAGACTGCAAATATGAGCTTCGATATTCGATTACAAATATATATATATATACACACACACTGAAAATATTGTTAGTAGTTTACTGGAAAGTTCTCTCACAACTTCATTTTTCTTGTCACTAAAGCTTCATGTGCAGTTCATGTCGCGAGGAAAATCAATCTAGTTGCTGTCGCAATCGCTACTCTCCTCAAAGATATTTAATGGTTATGAAAGTATTCATAGCTTTTTTTTCCTATATTTATTTTCTATATTTTCATAATTTATTAAATTTTCTTTAATAATTTTTAAATATATTATGAGGAAAAAGTTTGTGCTCGCGCATCTTGTATGCTTGACATTTTCATATCATTGTTGAGAAAGGTAAGCAAGATCCCTTGAGATTGGAATTTGAAATTACCACCTTGGGCCAAGGACTTTAACATATATATATATATATAATCTATTGCTCGTGTGAATCGAATATGCTCTGATCGACCAAATCAATATTGAAATGGCAAGTATTAACGCCAGCATCATCATTACTCAAAGGATTATATTGCTCCTGGTATTAGTTTATCTGGTTTAGTTCAAATGTTGCCCTTCTGATAATACTACACGGAGAAAAATGGTTGGCTAATGCATCCATTTTTTTATTGGATAACAGAGAATTTGTTGTAACATCTATCTAAAATGATATATCAATCATCACCGTTGGTCACATTATCATTTTAAAATTTATATTTGAATTGGATATTGCATGCTTGTAGTAGGCTACCGTCATCAACCAAGTTGCTTGAGGCAACCAATTGAGAAGCATACCGGTAAGTCATGTGACGCGCAAGCGCATTGTGTTAATTGCATATGGATGCCGCGCTTGTAATGACGGTTCATATCGTCGCGTCTCGTGAAAAGTGTTAATCGTGTTAATTATTGTGATAAAAAATGGATGAAAGCACAATAAAATTTCTACAAGTCGTTGCACCGGAGCCTGCAGACTTTTTAATCAAAACATTTCGAGGTAAGTTTTTATTATCCTTGATGAATATACAAATGCTTGACTCTAACCTCTAACCTTACTGCACATGCTTTCTGGATCATCATTATTTCCCCTATTTTATTTATTTATCATTGTATTTATTTTATGCATGTTATTTGGTTGAAATTCTTTTTCTCAAAATTTTCATTTATTATAATTTCACTGATGTCTATAAATGAATTATTATTTATCATATAAGTGACTATATAAATGGAATCAAATTTAAAAAATTTCATATCCGCTCAAGTAAATGTTTGTTTTTATAGTAAAAAAAACATTTATTATCGTATCGTGTATGAAAGATATTTTTATTTAATTAAATCTATTTTTTTCTAAATATTATTAGATATCCCACCAATCAAAATAGTTGTACTAACAAAATTAGAGGTAACTATGCGCAAGAAAGATGGATGAGGCATTCAATGGAATGTATATACTAGCTATCGAAATTTGTTACAGTATCCAACTTGTGAGTATACAACAGAAATAGTTGCAGCAGCACACTGAAAAAAAAATTTATTTGATTCAAATACCGGTGTATTTGGTTATTATCAAATAAATATTTACTTGAATCAAATATTTTTTATTTGAAGCAAATATATAGTATTTGAATCAAATATTTCAGTATTTGAAGCAAATAACATTTATTTTATTTAAATAAGAAATATTTGATTCAAGTAAATATTTATTTGATAATAACCAAATACACCGGTATTTGAATCAAATAAATTTTTTTTTCAGTGCAAACTAATTTGATCGCGCTATAGAGCCCAACAAAAATTGCTACCCTATCCAATACTTAGCATAGCCTAATCAATTATTTCTCTCCGTGTATAAAAAAAAATCAAAAAATAATATTGAATTAAAATAATTTTCAAAATTTGAAAATTCAGTTAGATACACTTGCTCCTCGTATGGAGGATCTTAACTCAAAGTTCCTCGTGTTCTAGGGTCTATCTTTGATGCTTGTTGACTCGTCATTAAGCAAGATGTGTTTGCAAGTTTACTCTATACCTGTATCCTGAAGACAGAGTGACAAGGTGTTCCCAGGACATGTTGAAAAGGAGGAGATGAAAGGGATAGGGAAGGAGGTGGAACAGGTAAAACACACACACATATATATAGTAGTAGAATCTGGTGAAACCCGTGTATCAATATTGGCCAAAGCTGCCTAAATGTTGGTATACTCACTATCAGACCGAAGGATACATTATTCATGCACGATAAAGTATTCTCCCGACGAATGAGTGCGCGAGCGTATATCAGAGTTGAACTGTGGCGAAATGTTCTAAAGATATGTGCGGAGACACCTTTAATGCTTCATTGCATTCCAACTTAATTTGTTGAAAAAAAAAAGAAAATATTTTCAAAACCGTCAAAAAGTAGCGGCAGTTTAGTCAGTCCGAATTAAGAAGATTCTACTCTTATACCTTTTACCAATTATTCAATAGAAACAAAAATCAAAACTGGCTTAACTAACTGTTTAGAAGATTCTACTCTTTATGTTCTTTTCTTTGAAATACGATAGTTATTCTAATAATATAAAAATGACTAATTTGTCAATCAAATATGTAAAATTAATTTGTGTGTATATAGAGGTCCATATGTTTGCGAATTCGGTTATTTGTGTTTAACTAGGGTAATAACATTAACAGAGCAATATGTTCGTTACTGATGTGTAATCCAAATCGAGATATAATTTATGAGCGGAATACATGTAAGGAGCTTGATGCTTCCGAAGTGAGTGGACAATGGAACCTAAAACGGACCTGGGCATACTAGATGATACACAGATGAGAAGCTTACACGTTATGTGCAGCTTAGTTGGACTACGAACCCACAATTCGTGCATAATCGGATACATGCGGTATATATATGTGGACATTGAATTTGCAATCTAACTATATATTCAATGATTATAGTCATTTAAAAAAAAAAATGTTTGGAACGTGAAAGAATTGACAAATGTCAATAATATCAATTTAAATGAAAAAACTTTAGTTCACCTAACGATGTGGGTATAAAATCGATTGCATTCCTCTCTGTTCAAGTTGCACGCTTCTGCTGCTAATTGGCTGAATCGAGGTAAATTCAGAACCAAGTCTCTCAGTTGAATTCTGGATTTGGAAGAAATTCGAGAATCAAAAGAGAAGAGTAGAAGACCGAATTAGGATTGGAGTGGTAGTAGTAGTAGTAGTAACAAGAAGGAGCAGTTGTGGAGTAAAGTAAAGTGAGAGAAAAGCCCAGTAAAACTAGCTAATGAGACTAGCCACTACTTCAGTGTGCACCGTAAAAGGCGATAAGCTTAAGTCGTCCACAGTATTCTGCTATATAGCTACATCCATTTCACGCTGTGTGTATAATTGTATGCATACAGAGCAAAAGGTGAGATAAAGTGAATATGAGAGAAGATTAACAAAACTTTATAAAAGGATCATGCGAATTATCTTGTAGTTTCAGATTACTTCAATGTCACGCCTTTATCCTTTCATTACATTTTACAAAAAAGAAAAAAGATTTTATTTTGAATAAAAAATTTTTATTACTAAAAAATTTTTATTACTAAAATATTTAATTATCAATTAAATAATTGAAATACAATAAAAAAAAATGTATATAGTTGAATTTGAAAGACATTTGACCTCGTTCGTTTGAAAAACGATATATACCTCGACATCTTAGCAATTTATCGAGGTGTAACTCACATCATGTGTCTGCTTATACGGATATACAATGGAAAATTTATGGCTCCTCGTTTGAGATGACCTGACGACATCGAATAGGACACAAAACCAATTCTTGTGCGAATCTTCTTCGCGAATAGAATTTAAATCTAGTACATCGTTTTTCGATGCATTGAATTGTTAAGAATTAAATAAAGAGAAAGTGATGATATAAGATCATAATTTATCACACTTAAATAAGAATTTTACAATAAAAAAAAATATTGTAATTATATACTATATTTTCCTATTGACTTTTATTGTCGACTTTCTATTACACAATTTACAAAACTCAAATCAAATGAACAGAATATTTTTTTTTTTCATTTCAAATCGAATTAAAAAAAAATCATTGAAAGATGTTTTTGTTTAAATGTATATACAAAAAATGCAGTCAATACATACACAAATTGAATTATATTGTTGAAACGACGACACCCCCTTTCTGTTTATGGAAGGTATACATGTTGCCGCCATTTAATTAAATTGTTCCCGTGTCGTGCCAGGACCATGATGCTGGAAATGAGTGGGTGGACCCTTTGATGTATTCTGCGCAAATATATTGTATTTGAAACTATTGGATTCGAAATGTGTACAACAAAAAAAATATCGCGGACAAGTTTCAAAGTCGATAATAGCGAGAAGAACAAAGTATATATATATACAGGAACTTTGGGACACTTTGTGAACATAAATCTTTCGCTTCTGTATATAACGAACTTTACAATTCCCTGTTTGCAATCTCTTTTCACTCGGAAACCATATACCCTTCGTTCACGCATATACTACCAGAGAACCGGATGCGTTACGCATTAATCACTTGTGCACCAAAAAAAAAAAAAATGTGAAACATTTTTTGTTTCATGTTTTATCTCATAAAATTTGATTCTGCAAAATTTTTTTTAGTAATTATTTTTTTTTTCAAAATTAACTTACGTGAAAGATAATTTTCCGGAACAGTCTAAAAATCGACATAAGAGATATATATATATATAAATATTGTGAATACAATGCTTTTGTTCTTTCTGCCTTTTTCACCTATTCCCATTAGTCGTTGAAATGTTGACTATCTGGAAACCTTCATCCCCTTCTCATGATTTTATTCTTCTTCTTTTTTCTCTCTCTATGTGTGTGTGTGTGTGTGTTCCATCTCACATTTTTCCCTTGATACTTTTCTTCCCTCCTTTGCTACTTGCATTTTCTAATTCCATGTTCGTTTTGGTAGTTTGTTACACCCCTGTCTAGGCGAAAAGTTTTCAGTCTGCATTTCCTTTCTAAAAGACTATATAAAAGGACTGGAAAAGTGTCAGACTCATCCTCTTCGTCTTAACGAGAAAATTAAACTTGTTTTTAGGACTTTATTTATAGAATAACAGGATTCTAGATTCATCGGTTTTTTATTTTTTTAAATACATTTTGATTCGTAATAAGATTTATCCAATAAATTTAATGATCGCTCTCTTTATTATGGTATAAGAAATATTATATACAACAATAAAATTTCTTCTATTTTTGTGAATAATTGTATAAACAATAAAACTATTGGAAATGAAATTTTTTTTTTTTGGGAAGAAATTGAGAAAATTGGAGGTCAATAATTTTTGTTATAGTTTATAGGAGCTATTATGATTTACGAAGAGAAATCGGTATAGTCATCCATAAAATTGCCTCGTAAAATAAACCCTAAAATATATGAGATTATTTAGCAATCGATTATAACAGTAAATTCGATGCAATATACAAGTTTTCCCGAGTTTTTGCGATTTATGATTGAAGAGTATAAACCCTATAGAAAAGGTGTCTGGCTAAAAGTTGTGCATATATATATATAAGTTTCTCACTTGCGTTATCATATATATATATATTAAAACCACGTCACTCTCGAAAGTTTCTACATTCTGACGAGAATATTCCTCCATACTGAAGTGTGTTGCACTCAGCTTTTTGCTGCCTCGATGAATTTCACACCCTCCTCTCTTCATCTATATATACCGAAAATGGCAAACTCTGGTCCTTTAATTAGGCGGTCCAGAAGAAATATCACTTTTACACCTATTCTGTTGGTACATGTTGCATTCTTGCCTCCGATTCTGTCACTCTGAGAGCTCGTTTTTCACACTCGGTAGGTTTTGTATAGTGGTTTTTTTGTTTTTCGGGCAAAAATTGCATCAAGAGTTAATTCAGTGGTTACGCGCGTATACAATGGAAGAAATTTTAGAATTTTACTAGCATGCAAATTATTCAACTGTATTTTTTTTTAATACGCACTGAAAAAATTAATTAAATTTTTATATACATTTTAATTACAATGTAGAGACATCTATAAAATTAAGTTTAAAATTATATTAAACATTTTACGCACTACATTTCATTAAAAATATATATTATATATTAGAAAAGTTTATATAAAACTCAAATGTTTTTGTTTTCATGTTTCTTTTCAAAAATTTCGTTTACTTACAAAATCGTAGATGCAAAGCAGAAAACATGGTTGAGATAAACGTGTTTAAAGTTTTAGTATTCAAGTTTCAGATTTGGCTCTGTGTGTGCAAAGATGTGGAATTCTACATTATTGTTCAAAATATCCGCATGTTCGTATATATATATCTTGGCAAATTTTGTATATCCCGTTGATTTAATGCTCAGAAAAATGTTTTTGCCAAAAAAAAAATTTATGAAATTGATATTATACAAATGCGTTGAATATTATATGTATGTATACATTAATAGTATAATAATGGATAATTTAATGGAGGAATCCTATATGGACGTTCTGTCCCTAGAAGTTGTTTTTTTTTTGTGAAATCCACATTTATTTAATATTTAATATTAGCTCTTGACTATTCACGCTGGGCCTCTTCAGATATTTAATATATTACAATGTAAAATTCTCCTCTCACATATCAACAATCATTATTTTTGTAAAAAAAAATAAGGAAAAAAATATATTTTTAATTTTTCGAATATGTATATATCACATTCCTTCACATTGTGGGATTATGTGTAAACATACACTACCGTCGGAAATTGTCGGTACGATTGACGTGCGCAGGATGAAATGTTGATGTCGCACCTAAATTAAGATATAAATGTTATAAATATTCTATTATTATTATTAATATTTATATTATTATTATTTATTATATTATATTATATTATACTATATATAATTTAGTGTACATAAGAATATTCTTTTTTTCTGAAAATGCACTTTCTGCCCTTTTAATCGAGACTAATTTTTGTATCTACATTCAAACCTTTGGTTAAATTTTACCTATAATATTGTCAACAGCTTGAAAAGTTTTGGAATCTTATGAGAATAATGAGAATAATATTTCGACAATTTCTAATAAGCAAAGAAAAACAATGATTCATTGAATTTTGCAAACAAAAACTTATAGAATTTATTGATAAATTAGGCAGTTAAACTTTTAATTAACTAATAATAATAACATTTTTTAAATAAATTAATTAATATTCTAATAATCAATAACTGTAAATGTAAGAAAATACAAGACGGGTTTCAAGCAGGGGCCCGCACGCATATTCGGCCCTGGCGCAAGGAACGGGCGAAGCAGCGGGGATGCAAGAACTAATCTTTGACGCTGAGTTGTGTAAAAAACATGCTCTGACATTTTTCAACTTATCTCAAAAACGAAACAATATTTTTTAAGTCTTAAAAATTACTTTTAAAGCTAAGATCTTAAAGATTATGTTGTAGGAGTTACAAATTTTTCCTTGCATTTTCCTAGATTATGCAGGGAATCAAAAACTGGGTACGAAATTGGGAAAATTAGACGTTTTTTTTTCGAAATCTTTCCAGTGTTATAATCGCTCCAGAAAGTCGAAAAAAAAATTCTAGGTATATATTCAGAAGCAGAATTTTATCAGCTTTCAGGTGATCTAAGTTTCAAGTCTCTAGCTTTTCTCAAACTTAAAATATCTTAATTTAGGTGCGACATCAACATTTCATCCTGCGCACGTCAATCGTACCGACAATTTCCGACGGTAGTGTATATTATTATGATAATAATCACGTATCACACACGTTTTTGTAATAAAAAGCGTGTGTGATATCTGTCAACGTGTGATAAAAGCAAAAAACATTAACTGATAATTATCAATTAAAGTTTTTGCTTTTATCACACGTTTTTCTCGATTAAGAATATGTTTATACATAATCCTACGATGTGCGGAAATGTGATATACATATTCGAAAATTTGAAAACATAAAATTTAAAAATATATCACTGTTTTTTAAAATTTGGTCGCAACCACTATTAGACGAAAGTCAGTGGACTGACCCAAAATGTATATTAAATATTATTTAACAACAAATTTCAACGCAAAATAATTTGTTGGATTCAGGTCAAAGAATTTGATTCAGAAGCTGAATGTTCCACAGATTTTAATGCAAATGAAACTGTTGATATGACCTATGGAAATCTGTTATCGATTATTTTAGAAGGCGAAGAAACTAAACAAATTGTATTAGACGGATCAAAGCTTTTAATACAACAAATTGTATTGCAGATTTAACAATTTAGTTTTGTTATTTCAACTGTTTCATAACAATTTTCTTTGTTCTTCATACAATTCTGTTTGTTCGCGGCGAACAATCCAAATAGTTTTAATAACAATCCATTTTTAATAATTTTTTTTTTGTCCCAAAAACAAATAGAACTGCTGGTTCTATACGAAATTATTGTGTGGACTTAATTTTTAGTAACCATAACAATTCTTTTTTCTCCGTTTAGTAGCTGTACCCTGTTGCTGCAGTATGTTAGCCTCATTCTAGTTAGCGGCAACAACAGCGAGTTTTATCTCTTGTTGGGTTCACCGTCACCTTTCTGCTGTTTTCAGATGCTTTTAGAATTACTGATAGCACCTTTGGTAAGGTAATCCGGGTCGCGAATCGTAACCCTTTCGGTCCACCGTCTGTATCTCGTTCAATCCAATAATTCTTGTGATCGTCTCATTAGTATTAGTCTCCAATTCTTATGAGAAGCGTTTTCTTGGGAACAATCCAGGTCGCGAATCTCCAGTGTAACCCTTTTGTTTCACCATCTCCGATAATTCTTGGAACCTCTTTTTGGTGAACGTCTTCTAGTTCTTATTAGTCTCCTTAAATTTCTATTCTTATAAGTTCTCTCTTCTGGTGAATCTTATCCCAACCATTTTGGTTTAACTTACCTCTGCGTTGACCTTCTTTCGGTGTTTTCCAAATTCTTTGACGTACATCTTGCCTTGACTGATCATCATCCATTACTATTAATACAGTTTCGCTTCTGCCTCCGAGTTCGTATTGGTATCCCTAAAGTGCATTCCTATTTTTGATACACCACACTGCAAAAAGAAGTATCTTATTTTAAGATGTTTTGGTAGCATTTTTAAGACATTTTAAACATCTAAATGCTACCAAAACATCTTAAAATAAGATACTTCTTTTTGCAGTGGCAGACATTGTGCACTTCAAAAAAAAAAAACCATCAGTTGCGATGATCTGTTGGGTTTAAAAAAGCACAACAGATCATAGCATTTTCTCTAAAAACAATAACTGATGATATTCACTTCAAAAAGGTTTTCAATTTCCGAATCATCAGAATTTGGATTGAATCTTTCTTAACAACAACAACAAAAAATTACAAAAATTACCTCCCAGTTGGGAATAATTAACGCGTCGGTGTTTGAAGATGATTAAATTATATAATGTGAAATATCGCGCAAAGATTTGAATCGCTGCACACGCGTCGAGTGTGCCACCGCGGGAAATGCCATGGAAAGAAAATAAACATCCAGATCTGACACATGCGACGAAGGAAGATGCGCGATGGTAAAGAAATACGTTTATCGCGCATCAGCGTGGTATGTGCATGTAGTCAGAGAGCACCCACTGTTCACAAACTCCAAAACTTGTAGTCTCGTGCGACCGCTCGTTGTGTTCGAACGTTTCTCTCTCAGACACATTACACCTCAATTCACTATCTTACTCTCTCTCTCTCTCTCACTCTCTCTCAAAACAACATCAAGTTTATAAAAGCCGGTAACCGCGTGGTGTGTGTGCTGTGTTCCCTTAATAAGCACGCGGATTCACGCGAATTAAATCGACCTACTTTAGAAAAACAAGAAAACTAGTTCGTCAACTTATAAATAAATGTTTCTATTTTGAAAAAAAAAAAATTTTTTCTTTTAAACGGAATATAAAAATTTTTTTTTTTAAAACTTGTGATCGTGTGTGCGTTGGTATCAGCTGTACCACTCATCTCTCGCCAGGGGATCAGAAGACTTTTTTTTTTTCTTCATTCCTTTTTCGGGTAAGTTTATTCTTGTTCTGATGATTTTTTTCTCGCGTTTTTAAATTTAAACCTTCTCTCTCTTCTTTTGAACTGAAATCTTAATTTTTTTTTTTTTGTTGAAAGTTTTCCATTTTGGTATATGCGAAGTTTAAATTTTTTCAGAAACTATAATCTTTAATAATTTTTAATACTTGCAAATATTTATACTTGAACCAAATAATTTTTATTTGCATCATAAATTTTATTTAAAACAATATAATTTCTGTATTTAAAACAAATATTTTAAATAAAAAAATATTTGATTCATATTTATTTAATAATAACCAAGTAATCGATTATTTGAATCAAATAAATTTTTTTTTCTTTACAATAAAAAATAGAATTTTGAAAAAATCTCTGCCCTTCACGAAGGTCATCAAAAAAAAAAAAAAATAAAGTAAAAACGAAATCAGAAATAAATTATGGATCGTAAAGAATTGAATGGACAGAGACGATATGAATGGTTGTTTGAAACATAAAAGCTGATGATAAGAAAATCCAATAAAGTACTGCAATGACGAGATTAATTTTTTTTTTTAAATTGAAGGACATTTGTCTCGTTTATACTTAATGAAATTATTCATATATAATTTAATATCGCGACAATATTTCAGGGCATAATTTTTTTTTTAAATTTTAATTGCATTTATTATTTGAATAATTTTCAATCGTACATTCTCTGATGTATGTAATTTTCGGCAGAACGTGAATAGAATTGGTAATATACATATCAGAGTATGACAGTTAATGTATTGTTATATTTCAGTCGCCAAAATTATTGAAAATTGAATTAATAGTCGTATATATAGAAAAAGAATATTATTTTTATTTAATATTAAATATTACATTAATTTTCCATATCTTAATGATATATATATATATATATAGGTATTTTCAAATTAGTATTTTTAGATTTTATGCTAATTTTGATAAAAATTGGTTAAAAAAGCGATAAATTGAAGATACTTTTGTGTTAAATTAATGAAAAATTATACAATACAAAAATTTATATATAATTAATCAATTTTATATATTTTTGCATTAAATTAACAAATCTAATGTGAATATATACAACCTACATTTCTATTATATTGAAATGTGAAAACAATTTTCTAATGTCGAGTCAATTCCCTTGTTGGCATTTATAGATGCGATTCTTGATTTTGCAATAATTTTTTTTAGTTTGCCATTTGGAAGTGTACATTACTATGTCACGTGACCTTGATTATATCACGAATGTAAATAGAGAAGAATAATAATTTGCATATAAAGTTAAAAAATAATATTTTTTTCATTTCATTTTCACCCAGAAAAATGATTTATTTGTATCAAATAAAATATATTTGAGTTAAATAAATGTATATTTGTCTTAGAGTCTACTAATTTATTTATTTGACGTAAATAAAAATTTTATTTGTCAGAAATAAATTTTTCTTTGGCTCAAATAAATTTTTTATTTTAATGAAATAAAATATATTTGCAACAAATAAATGAGTTAGTAGGCTCGGAGACGCAAATATACCATTTCTCTGAGTGTAAGGACCAAATACAAAAAGACCATTAAGTACTTACGATTAAATTTTAGTTTATATATGTGAGAAAATATGCTGACTTTAAATTTTTGCAAATAAAAAATTATAATTTAATCATTTTTTTTTAAATTATGAATTATTTCGGTAAAGAATTTAAGATTTATTTATTTATTGTTTTTTTTTTTTTTTTTTTTTTGATGAATATTTATGAGTATTGTCAGATTTAAATATTATTTATAATATATCGTGTCGAGAGAAAAGAGATTCGATAAAGCGCATAACATGATCGTGCATTGACCAAAGCAGCTGGAGAACTGCCGGCAAACGTGACGCGGTCTTATTGGCTTACGTCATCATTGGCGGAGGAAGAAGGCATATACACTAGGAACTTCTCTCACCGACCCCATACCACACATCCATAAATGACATTCTAGAGAGATGCAGCGGCAACTGATTTGCGATTCACTGTAATTACACTACATTTACGGATGATTAAAGGGTCTTTACATGCCGCAAACTGCTGTCTTTGTTTCTTCATCAATAATCTCAAATTGATTATATATGAAAAATGGCACAAAAAAAAAAAAAAAAACACATTTCCCGGTTATTGTTTACACTTCTCTGAATTAGAGAAAGTTAGTGACATGAAAAAAAAAAAAATATATATATATATATAAGTGAAATAGAAATTCAATTGAATATTGTGTATTAAATTTTATATACACCGAAAAAATGAAACACGCTCTCTAATATTTTGAATTAGTAAAAATGTTCACTAATTTTGAATTAGTGACACACTTTTTGCATTAGAATTAAATTTTACTAATTTTTAGTTACTCTCTAAATCTGAATTAGTAAAAATGTTTACTAATTTTGAATTAGTGACTCACTTTTTGCTTCTGAATTAGTAAAATTTTACTAATTATTAGTAACTTTTACTAACAATTAGTAAAATTTTACTAATTTAGAAGCAAAAAGTGAGTCACTAATTCAAATTAGTAAACATTTTTACTAATTCAGATTTAGAGAGTAGAGTTATTAATAATTAGTAAAATTTTACTAATTCAAATAAGCAAAAAGTGAGTCACTAATTCAAATTAGTAATTATTTTTTACTAATTCAGAATATTACACTGAAAAAAAAATTTATTTGATTCAAATATCGGTGTATTTGGTTATTATGAAATAAATATTTATACTTGGATCAAATATATAATATTTGAATCAAATATTTCAGTATTTAAAGCAAATACCATTTATTTGATCCAAATAAGAAATATTTGATTCAAGTAAATATTTATTTGATATAATAACCAAATACACCGCGGTATTTGAATCAAATAAATTTTTTTTTCAATGTAGAGAGCGAAGAATATATTCTTAAATTAGAATTTCGGTGTTTAATAATATTTGTTACTGTTATTTATATAAATAATTATTGTAACAATTATTATATTATATTTGTGGTTAAATTATTACCATAAATGCATATTAAATTCTAAAATGAAAATCAAGCGCATGGAACTTTGAATTTTTGACAGTCATTAAGAGCATTTGAACCTTCATGACGTCACAAATCATGGCGCATGACACGCAAACTTCTCAGGTATGTGAAAAGCACAATTTTGAATATTTTTTAAAAAAACCTTTTGGAAAATGTTCAGAATAACATAGACTCTGTCTGTTATGTGCGGAAAATTCAAAATTTTGCGTTTAAGACGTTTTTTAAACAATGCCTACATATAAGCAATTCGTGTATTTTCCCTTACTTGTGACAACCAACTTAAACATTGTTTAAAAAACGTTTTATACGCAAAATTTTGAATTTTTCGCACATAACAGACATAGTCAATGTTTCTCTGAACATTTTCCAAAAGGTTTTTTTAAAAAATATTCAAAATTGTGTTTTTCACATACCTGAGAAGTTTGCGTGTCATGCGCCATGATTTGTGACTTAAACATTGTTCAAAAAACGTCTTAAACGCAAAATTTTGAATTTTCCGCACATAACAGACAGAGTCTATGTTATTCTGAACATTTTCCAAAAGGTTTTTTTAAAAAATATTCAAAATTGTGCTTTTCACATACCTGAGAAGTTTGCGTGTCATGCGCCATGATTTGTGACGTCACGAAGGTTCAAATGCTCTTAAACGTTATTACTGCAAATTAATTAAATTCTAGTTATCTATTTGAATATTTAAATGATATATATATAGTAATTTTAATTAACATCAAATGAATTTTGTAATTTATTTATACTTAATTATTTCATTCTATTTCCCTATTAAACAACGTGTATTTATTATTATTAAAGAAAAATTTATATTTCACTATAGATCAATTGCAAAAAATTATTTCTATATATTAAATTTAATGCAATTATTTAAATTAAGCAATCGTTTTAAACTTGATTAAATAAATAATAATGAATTTTTACTTTCATTATCTATTTAAATAATAATTTTATTAATTAAATTCTATTTGGTGAATTAAATGAACTTTTTTTAAAACTAATTCATTTTCTTATTATTATATTATTCATTATTTATTATTTATTATTTATTATTTATTATTTATTCTTTATTATTTATTATTTATTATTGTTATCATGATAATTTATTATCTAATTATTTCGCTACTATGTCCCATATTTATAATAAATTATGGAATTTAATTTAAATAAATTTTTAAAAAAACATTTCCAGAGCGAGAATCGAACTCGCGTCAATGGATTAAAAGTCGTGTACCTTATCCGCTTAGCTAAAGTAATAATTAAATATATATATAATTTTCAGTCATTTATTTAGAAAGTTTATTTTGTTATTACTACACAATTTCCTTTGCTAATCAAATAAATAGTCAAATTAACCAAACAAAAAAAAAAAAAAAAAAATTGATATGACGAAATAAAGACGTCTACACTTCTTGTTAGTTTAATTTTCTTTTTGAAAATTTTCTCGAGTTTAGTGCAAGAGAGAAATGTTTTTGCATTTTATATATATATATATATATATATTTGTATGTGTGTGTGTGTTTTCTATTCAACAAAATTCTCAGAGGAACAGTTTTACTGTCAAGAGTTTAAAACTTTGACATGCACGTGAAAAGAGTGACTACTGTTGCTGAAAGTTTTCTCTCTCATGTACCAGCATTTGTGTATTATAATTTTTTTTTTTTTTTTTTTTTTTTTTTTTACTTCTCTTATTTATATCTCTCATGCAAAAATTAGTTATTTGGAAGAAACTTTATTTTTCCATTTTTTAAATCACATATTTTTTTTTAAGTATCGAGAGTAAAAATGATAATTTTCTAAATATTCTGATGTTTAAATAATATTTGAAATTATACTTTATAGCGCGAGCTGTTATATACCTATTAGATAAATTTTTTTGTAACAATTTATTTATAATTTACAACAGTAGGTGTCTCCACTCATTATAAAGTAGCGTGTTAAATATATGTTCTTTTAATCAGATCAGGGATCGTTAGTGCCTAGTTTCTACCCACGTTTTCTCAGTGTAGTTCAGGTCATTGAACTATCTTTATAAATTGATGTTGCTTCATATATAAATTGTACATATTTTGAAATTACATTTAATAACGACAATGCAGTTTCATTTTTATATTATTTTATACATGTTAGTTTTCGTACTACTTTTATCTCCTGATAAGAATTACAATATATAGTAATAATAATAATAATAATAATAATAATAATAATAATAATAATAATAATAATAATAATAATAATAATAATAATAATAATAATAATAATAATAATAATAATAATAATAATAATAATAATAATAATAATAATAATAATAATAATAATAATAATTTTTTTTTTTTTTTTTTTTTTTTTTTTTTTTTTTTTTTTTTTTTTTTATTAGGAGGAAGCGGAAAAAATGCTTTTACGCACGCTGTGTAGGACTCAAGATAACCATGGTTCTTTCCAGGCAACTAATACCCACTAAAAACCACAGAGAAAGTCCTTAGCTTTTTCTCTGAAAACCCCCTATTTCCTCGCCTACCAAAAACTCCCGGTATCGCTTTCGCATTTCATCAGGAGTTTGGCAAAATGGCGGTGTTTAGCCGAGCTTCGGCTTCTTCTTTTTTCTTTTCTACCAGCCTGGGTTTATAATCTTTTTTATTTTATTCGTCAGTATATAAAATTAAATAAATAAAACAAAACAACATATATATATATATTTTACATATCTTGATCTTCGAGTTTTTTCGTTGTTAGAATTTCATGGACGTATGTGTCGACACTGTTCCAATTATTTTCTGTCTTAAGCATTAAATCTATAATTGTTTCAACTGAGAGAAGTTCTCCTAGTTGAAGTTCTAATTTCCTTCTGATTTCCGCCCATCTATTGCACTCGAAAAACGTGTGTCTTACATTATCAGTCGTGTTTAGGCAGTATATGCAGTCTCCGATTTCGATTTTTGCCATTTTATGCAGATAGTGTCGGAAATATCCGTGTCCTGTCAAAAATTGCGTTAGATAATAATTTACTTCGCCGTGTTTTCTATTATGCCAAGAGTCCAATCGTTTGATAAGTTTTGCAGTCCATCTGCCTTTTTTGCTATTATCCCATCTTTCTTGCCAGGAATCTAAAGTTGAATTTCGAACTTCCTTTTTTAGTTCTTCTTTATGTATCTCCATTTTTCTTGTATATAGCTGCCTGCGTTCTTTCATTAATAGATCAATCGGGATAACTCCTGCTATAACTAATGCAGCATCCGATGATACCGTTCTGTAACAGCAAGCTATTCTTAGAGCACCATTTATTTGTACGTCAGCTATGGGTTTTTTCGATATCTCCGTCTTTAGGGCATCTGAAGTAATTTCAGCTCCGTACAGCATAATAGATTGAGCTACAGAGAGTAGAGTTCTCCTCTTACTTGATTTCGGCCCATTTACATTTGGCATTAGTCTGCACAAATTTGTCGTAACTGCCGCGGCTTTATCTGCTGCGCTTCTTATTTGTTCTGCAAAGGAAAGCTTTGTATCGATCTTAATTCCCAGGTATTTTATTGCACTTTTTGCTTGTATGGTCTCATTTCCGATTTTGATCGGGATAAGTGTGTCGATTCTTCTCGTTGTGATGATTGTCACCTCCGATTTTTGTAGTGCAAGACTTAAAGAGTGCTTCTCCATCCATATACTTATACGCTTCATTACTAAGTTTAAAGTTAGTTGTGCGTTTTCTATGTTTTTGTCTAAAATTAGCACTACCACATCATCAGCGTATCCGATTATCGTTGTATTCTCTGGTAATTCAAGACGTAGGATGCTGTCGTAGGATGCATTCCATAGTTCCGGTCCCAAGACCGATCCTTGAGCAGCGCCAGCCGTTAGTTTTTTCCTTTGCGGACCTTCGGTAGTGTCGTAGACTAGGATCCTATCTTTTAGGTAATCCTGAATCATGCGCATAAGATATTGGGGAATATGGAAATCTTGTTCCAAGGCCTTTATCATATCATTCCAATTTGCAGAGTTAAATGCATTTTTAACGTCCAATGTGACGAGTAGGGCTGTTGGTCGTGAGTAGTGGTTTCCTTGGCGTGTAGAATTTGCCAATTGTATAACTTTCTGAACAGCGTCGATTGTTGAGATTCCTTTTCTGAAACCAAACTGATTTTTTGAAAGGTCACCAGCTGCTTTAATTGCGTTTTGTAGTCGTGGTTTTATTAGTTTTTCCAACAATTTCCCTGACGTATCCAGCATGCATAGTGGTCTGTATGCTGATGGGTCAGTTGGATCTCCCTTTCCTTTACTTATTAGAACTAAACGCTGAATCTTCCACCGTTTTGGGAAAATACCTTCCATAAGACACTTGTTGTACATATTTAATAAAAACTTTGGTTGTGCTTTTGCTACTATTTTCAAAACCTCTATTGGTATACCGTCAGGGCCAGGTGATTTCCTTGGTTCCATTGTTTTGATTGCATCCGCTAATTCTTTTTCACTGAATAATTCTATTTCTTCCATTATATCTCCTCTCGGGTAGTCATGTACCTGGTGCGCCGGAAAGAGGGTATCTACAATATGTGTCATTTCCTGAGAGCATTTTACTTCTTGACCTCCATGTCTTCTTAGTTTATTCGTCACCACTTTATATCCTAAGCCCCAAGGATTTGCATCCACTTCCTTTATAAGAGTTTTCCAGCATTTTAGTTTGCTACTCTTTATAGCTTTTCCTAGTTGCTTTTTAGCAACTTTATATTCCACTGTTCTGCAGAGAAATTCCTCAAGGTTCTTCTTCTTGATTCGTTGTGCCTTCCTTCGTAACCGGAGACATTTCTTTCTAAGGTCTGCGATTTCTTGACTCCACCAATACATTTCCTTCTTATTATTCCTTGGCCTCTTTCTTGGTATAGCCAAGTTACAGGCTGACTTTAATAACTTTATGCTAGAGTTTACTAAAGTTTCTGCCTTGCAGTTGCGCGCAATTTCCATGTCTATCGCGTATGCACCCAGAGTGATGACTGACACAAGACATTCGGAGTTTATCTTTTCGATATTCCATTTAGACGTTTTCCGCGGTTTGTCATCCATTCCTTCTCTTCGGTTACAGATTTGGAAGGTTATGTATTGATGGTCACTTGCTGTGAAGTCCTCAATCACTGTCCATCCCTTAACCTGCTTTGCCATATTCCCAGTTGAAAAGGATATATCTGGTATTGTTTGTCTGTTTCCCGCTCGTCTGAAGGTTGGTGTTTTTCCTTTATTAAGAACCACTAAGTCTAATCTTGCTGTCATCTCGATGATACGTTTTCCTCTTGCATCCCTATAAGTCATTCCCCACTCCAGGGCCTTGGCATTAAAGTCTCCGGCTATAATTATATTTCCCCTCATCTTTCTTATAGCATCTTCAAGATCTGTTAGTTTGTTTTCAAAATTAGCTATCGGCTCATTTGGGGTAAAATAACAGCTAATGATTGTAAGCGTGTCACTTCTTACCCAGACGAAGCCGTTTCCAATTCCATGGTTTATAATTCTGAAGGAAGCAGGATTTGTTATCCATATTGCTGAAGTACCTAAATTATCTGAGAACCAGTTTGGAGATTTTTCATTTTGGTATTGTTCGCTTAGGATTATTAAATCTATCTTTTTTTCTAAGCTTAGTTGCCCTAGAATCTCTCTTGCAGTTTTACTTCTGTGATTATTTGCTTGCATTATGTTAAGCATTTTTGGTCTCGTCTTGCTTTTTCGAGTTCTTGTACAAAAACTTTACAGTTTCCAGAACCTGCAATATGTTTGAGTTCCTTTTCGTCTTTTTCTGCACAAAGAAAGCACTTTATTTCTTCATTGCATTCCACTGCTTTATGATCCTTTTGTCCACATTTATAGCAAATATCTTTCCTATCTGTGCCTTTGCATTCGCTTGCGAAATGACCATATCCCAAGCACTTGAAACAACGCTTTACAACAGCTCGTTTCCTAATGCGGCAGTAAACCCATCCAACTTTGATT
The DNA here is from genome assembly GCF_019393585.1 of Leptopilina boulardi. NCBI lineage: Eukaryota > Metazoa > Arthropoda > Insecta > Hymenoptera > Figitidae > Leptopilina > Leptopilina boulardi. Next base: position 1,316,652 of record NW_026137806.1, on the reverse strand, counting down.
CGTGCAGTTTCCAATATTTCGTTTGCTGCCCGTTCATTCACCTCCACTATTGCTAAAACGAGTTCTCTTCTGTTTGGTTTAGTTAATCTAACCCTCGCATCCCCAGTTTCTTCCTTTACTTGTTTCTTTAACGCGTCAATGACTTCTTCCTCCGTTGTTAGAGAATCCAAGTCTCTTATCTCTAGAGTTGTCCTTGGTACTCTGGTTTGTACTATTCCTATATCTCCTACAGCGTTTGTAAGGGCCTTTGTGAATTCTTCATTTATACATGTGTCCTTGGCTAATTCCAGGAGCATGCTTCCCGTCTTTGTTTGTCGAATAGTTTTAATCTCCGTATTCGTTTCTTCTGGTTTGACTTTTTGTCGAATTTGGGTTAGGATTTCAGCGTATGATTTACCTTCCGAGGGTTTTATAATCATTGCTTGCGTTCTATTCCTCATAGGCTTCTTTATAGTTTGATTTCCCTCAGGAGTGTTATCCCTTTCTCTTGTCAGACGATCAGGATCTTTTTTCTTTTTTTTCTCTGGTACTTTGCTCCATCTCGGGCTCGCTATGCCATCCTTCGCTTTCTTCCCAGAGTAATTTGACACTGAGTTTTCTAAAGGGCTGTTAGCTGATCTTTTATGCTTCCTATTTTGGGGGGTTTCTTCACCTTTGTTGAGTGATACTTCTTCTTTTCTATAGGCGTTTGGACGGACAATTTCATGTTCTGTCTTAATAACTCCCAAGTATGTTTTTAGGGCTGGTATTCCATTTTTTATGTCCATATTGACATTTTTTTGTTTTTGGATGGCATTGTCCATCGAAGATAAAATTTCTATCATTTTTGTCAAAGCTTCAGCTATCACAGAGTTTGATTCCTCCAGTCTTTTAGTATCCACAATCATCTTCTCGCTTGTAGCTTTATATGCCTTCGCAGCCAAGTGGTCCACTGTTAAGGCACTGCAGTAGCTTTTTAATGGCGAACCGGAGCCTGCTTGCTCGCGCCGATTCACTTCTGCTAGGGGATCCGAACTCCCTTGCAGCGTAGCATTTTTACTTAAGGTTTCTTTTCTATCCATATTGTATTTATTTTCGGGGTTCCTTCCCTTAGGTCCTAGACCAGGCTTGCATATAAGTATGTGATATGTAAATGAAAGTGTTGTGAAAAAACCCCGCAATGTACTGCCCCGCGTGGCAGGGTGCGCGGTGGTTTATGAGTGTGTGAAAGTGTATTTGTGTGGGACTTCTATGCGTGTGTAGGAGTGTGTTACAGTGTAGATGTTCATGTATGTATTTTGGGTTGTATCTTGGTCAGGCTGGGAGTGCGGGAGCCTCGCGGACCCGCGAAACTCATCGTCGAATATACGTCTCCGATCCAGGTCGGAAGACTCATTTATTAATGAGCCCAACGCTCCGGGTCAGAGGACGTCCCACCCTCCTACAAAGACGAGTACCACCCTCATTCTAGGAAGAGCCCGAATTAAGCGGGATACCCTCACAAAGGCCCCACCCTCGAAGGAAAGCGAGAAAAAACGCTTCAGAGTACGCAGGTAACGGACCCCCTCACTCCCAGACCCTAAGCCACTCCACCTCGACACGGTCCACCAACCCCTAGGAGTGGATAATAATAATAATAATAATAATAATAATAATAATAATAATAATAATAATAATAATAATAATAATAAAGATTATAAAATTTATAATAACTAATAATGTAATTTATTATTTCAGTGATTTTGAATTAGAAAATAAAATATTTGCATATGTAATTAAGCATCTGTAATGAACGAGTCTGTAGCATTCAAATTTTACGAGGAGGGTTTTTCTTTCCTTCTTTTTTTATGTGGGTTATTTTAAACAGATCCATTGCTGGCTGGGGGGGGGGCGATCCTTATGGCTATTCTACTCATAAAATACGGTTACGAGGATTCGGGTCGTAAACTGAGTTACACTCGCATTATGCGACAATTTTTTATGGGTTTAATCAATGCTTTACCCTTTTTTCTGTTCACTTTTGTCTAAAGAGGATAATTAACGGTCCAATGCACAAAGCCATTTTATAAGCTAAGACTTAGAGAGAGAGAGAGAGAGAGAGAGAGAGAGAGAGAGAGAGAGAGAGAGAGAGAGAGAGAGAGAGAGAGAGAGAGAGAGAGAGAGAGAGAGAGAGAGAGAGAGAGAGAGAGAGAGAGAGAGAGAGAGAGAGAGAGAGAGAGAGAGAGAGAGAGAGAGAGAGAGAGAGAGAGAGAGAGAGAGAGAGAGAGAGAGAGAGAGAGAGAGAGAGAGAGAGAGAGAGAGAGAGAGAGAGAGAGAGAGAGAGAGAGAGAGAGAGAGAGAGACTTGTTACTTAAAAAAACAAAAATTATTATTTTTTTATATAATATTAGCAAAACTATTATAATATTTATCATTATGTTGATTTGTTTTAAATTAAATTTTTTTTGAAGAAAATTGAGCTAGATAACTATATAGATATGTATATGGTAAATAACAAATGGAAATTCCTTAATTGTATGCTAAATGGATATGGAAACTTGTGTACATTACGAACCAAAGGGAGAGAAGTAAGTTGTCGCATTCTATTTGATATATACATGGCGGGAGTCAACTTTGTAATTAACGATCTTGTAATGACAACACTGCGTGCATTGTTGGCTGAAGACTTCAGCGCACTCAACTCTTCAATTAGTAGTAAAGAGTTACTTCACTTCAGTGTTTGTTTTTCCGTAAAGCTTTAAGTGCTTTTGCTTCTGATAACATTTGATACTATGAATGTATTATTATTATTATTATTATTATTATTGTAACAATCATTTAAAATTTATATATGTATATAATATAACTAGGAGGGCAAGATCCCCTGCGTGCTAACTCCAATTATTTTCCATTTGAATGATTAATTTTTTAAAGACTTTCAGGTATTAAAATTATTAAAATTTTACCTAAATTTTAAGGTTATGCTCGTATATTTTCACTCCGTGAACATACGTGACTTTAGCCAATTGTCTATTTTCACGCCGCAAAATGACGTGACTTTAGCCAATTGTCTATTTTCACGCAGCAAATTGACGTGACTCTACCCAATTGTCTATTTTAACGTTTTAAATTGACGTGACTTTATCAGTTTGTTTATTTTACCCGCCGTAAATTAACGTAACTTTAGCCAATTGTCTATTTTCACGCCGCAAATTGACGTGACTTTAGCCAAATGTCTTTTTTAACGTCGTAAATTGACGTGACTTTAGCCAATTGTCTATTTTCACATTGTAAATTGACGTGACTTTAGCAGTTTGTTTATTCTACCCGCCGTAAATTGACGTGACTTTAGCCAATTGTCTATTTTCCCATCATCAAATGACGTAACTTTACCCAAATGTCTATTTTCCATTATTATACCAACTTTAGGTACTAAATTGTCATTTGGTTCTATTTTGATACTTAAAAAATCGGTACTATTTTAGTACTTTTTTTTACAGTGTTACGTTTGTGGTAAATGCTATTTGAAATTTATCGCCTAAAGGTTATGTTTTATTATAACCTAAAATCTATATTGTACTTACCTAATGTCAAAATTTAGGTTTTAGGTTGATATAAATATAATATAATATATAATAAAAACAAAATTTTATATTTAACTAGAAGTAATTTATTTGAATGTATATAAACAATCATATATCTTTAAGTGTCTCATATTTTCTGATATATATATATATATATATATATATATATATATATATATATATATATATATATATATATATATATATATTCAAAATAAATGCATATGTTACAAGAGGGATAATATTTGCTCGAAATTTTCAACATAAAGTATAATTTGGACACCACAAATTGCACCAAAGTTCATTGTTGCCTGCAGTAGAGTTTACCGCACAACTGCAGTTGACTTTGTTACTTTGTAGAATGTACTGGATGCTCATAATAGCTTCACATAGGCGATATATATATATATATATTTTTTTTACTAAACAATTTTTTTTTTTGTCTTTATTCGACTTTTTTGAAATGATAATTTTTTTTAAATTAATGATTCAAAAAAAAAAAAATGATACAATAAGAATATCACAGAAAATTAAAAGGCTTTAAAATAAGCTGCAACGCTTCTTATTTTAACACTGTTTTCTTGAAAGTATCAATTTGATACCAAATTGGATCAAATTGTGTTTTGATCCAAATATTGGGATCAATTCGTTGCAATTTGATACTTTCAAAATAACAGTGAATCCATTTTGGTATTAAAATAAGCAAAATTGGATTAAAATAAGAAGCGTTGCAGCTTATTTTAATTTTCTGTGATAAGATCCAAAAAAAAAAAATTGAAGAATAACATTTTGCTATGAAAAAAAAACCAATGATCTCGATATATATATTTTTTTTAATGTTTTACTTGGTATATAAAAGTTGAGAGTTATGAACCAAAATATGGTTTATTTTAGAGTCTAAAAAAAAAAAAAAGTATATATTATATTGTGATGTGCACTCGAGCATTTTATATCTCATATAGCTTCCAGGCTTCTGGAGATTTTCATCGATGATACATTCTTTCTTGTGTGCTGGATAAGAGCTTATATTGCTCTTTATAGGGATTTATTTGCCTTCCATTATGTGAGGAAATACAACTGGTCAAGATATAGACGTAAACGCAAAATGGGGTTATGATGATCTATATAGACAATTTATTTTTGCTATATATTACTCTCATTGTGCTCGCATATTATTATTTTCAAAACTTTTTTTTTTTTCAACTGTATATTCAATTACAATTGAAAATTATTCTCTAAATATCATTTTTATTGAAAATTGATATAAATTTTAATTTTTTTAATGAAAAATTTATTTGAAGTATGGATTGTATATATGTGTGGAGAAAATAGATTTCTTTTTTTTTTTTGAATTCAAATAAAAAGTGGAAAAATTTGAATACCATCAGTTTTAATTAAAAATTTACAGTATTAAAGAATTTTCCCTTGATGTAAAAGTGCGTATTGGCATTTCCGTAATTTATAGCATCAGATTTGTTTTCTTTCATCTTTTTGAATTATTACGAACATAAAAATACGATTGGCGTAGAGGATATAAGAAAATTTTTTTATGTCTCATCGTAGCTTGACTTTTTATTTAGCACTGCTCTGTAGAATTCTTATGAGGTTTTTACAAAGTAAAATTGTATTTTTTTTTTTTTAAAGGAGTCGTTATATCTTCTTTAGAATGTGTTTTTTTAAATAATTTTTTAAAATGATTTTTTATAAGTATATATGTGACGCGCACTGAAGAAAGAGAAGAAGCAAAGAAATTATAAGTTGTTTACGATTAAAAGTCCCTTTTATTTATGTAAAATCAAAATTTTTTATTGAATACAGATGTAAAGAAAACTTAAATATATATCAATCGTAGTAATCCTTTTTGTGTATTTTCATAACCTATAATTTTTTTGCTAGGTCCCTTTCTTCAGTGTACGTCACGTATATGTATATATATATATATATATATATATATATATCAATCCCTAATAACACAAGATATCTTGGGATATATTTATAATATGCCGCAGATATCCTAGGGATGTCTTATGGATATCAAAAGGATCTCTTAAGGATATCCAAAAAATCGGCGGTTTGGATATCCTTTGGATATCCCATAGATATCTGAGGATATCCACAGGATATCTTCTGGATATCTCTATAGACTTTCATAAATGTCCATAAATATCCCACGGACATCCTGAGGATATCCCATGGATATCCTGCGATATAATATCCAATATATATTTTGTGGATGTCTTAGGGATATCCTGTGGATATCCTATGGATGTCCTGTTGATGTCCCACAGACCGGCGGTTTGGATATCCTAGGTATATCCTATGGTTATCCCAAGATATCCTGGGGACCATTCTAGGATATCGACCATTGATATGGATATCCTATGGATATCCTAGGGATATCCTTTTGTTATGAGGGATAGAATTTTAATACAGAAATAGAAACTTTTTATCTAAATAGAAAACTTTTATTTAAATATATTATTATTATTATTATATTATTCAAATTGATATTAAATATAATTGAAACTGTATTGTTTATCTAATATGAAATAGCATTGGATTTATTATGGAACAAATGGAAGCTTTTAACAGTTTAGTACTTATAGAGAATTAGGCATTATTATACCATACAATATATATATATATATATATATATATATATATATATATATATATATATATATATATGTATATATATTAGAGGAAATTTTGAGATAAACTATGTACATATGTTAAAACTTTCCATCCGACTATAGAAGTTAAACTTGACGAAAATGAACGTTTCGCACTTGCTTGACCACTGTCGAATATCCTGCGGATTTTCCATGAGTGACCACTCAACTTTGGAAATGCTCCTTACGAAAGCAATAACATTCATTCTGGCGCCTTGTGCACATATTCCCACACATGTTTACTTCTAGTTTCATACAAAATGTTTACACACTCAAGTGTTATACTTGTGCAGGATATGCGATTTACATGAAATATATATTTGAAATTTTATTCAAAAACCGATTTGTATTTAAATAAAAGAAAATAATAATAATTTATAATATAAATATTTTAATTATGTACACAAGGAATTTGATGTATCTCGACTTTGTTATATTTATATATTGAAGTACCTTAAGCTAAAAGGTCATAATGAATCCTAAATAATAATTTCACTCAGTTGTAAATTATTATTGACCTGTTTAGACGTGAAATAAATTTTATATTTTTATTTTAAATAAATACATAAATTCGAGTGGCTCGCATTTTGTGAACGAAAATTAAATGTGTTTAAAACTTCTTTTCTTTTATTTCAAAACAAAAAAAAAAAAAAAAATTATTTCGGGAGTGTTCGAAAAATTCTTTAAATCGCGATCGCTTAATTTTTTTTAAAAAAAAGTATTTTATGTTAATTTCAACTTTTTAATTTTAATCGTATTTATAATTTCGGAAGTGTTCGAAAAATTTCTAAAACCGCGATTGCATTTTTTTTAAAAAAGAAGTTTTTTGTTTTTTAATTTTGAAAATTTCGGGAGTGTTCGAAAAAAAATTTTTGAATCGTGTGTGTGTTTCCATCAGATGTTATCGTTCAAAATATATGGTATCTACATCGATTACAAGGTTAGATATAGATTTTATTTATATTATTTTACGTATCATTATTCATTATTACAAGGTAATACATGATATTACGCTTCCCAGATAGCACGTACGCTTGCCGCAAAGCTTCGAATATCACACCTAACCCAAGCTTGCATGATAAGCTTGCCGCAAGCTTCGAATATCGCACTTAACCCAAGCTTGCATGATAAGCTTGCCGAAAGATTGCAGTGTAAGATTACTGCAAGATTGCACAATAATATTGTCGCAAGATTGCTCAGTAAGCTTGTCGCAAGTTTGGTGCAAGATTGCCAAATAACCTTGCCAATCAGAACAGAAGGTTGCAGTAAACTTGCAGCAAGCTTACCATGCAAGCTTGCTCGGCAACCTTGCACCAACCTTGCACCAACCTTGCCGTGCAAGCTTGTGATAATATTCTTGCAGTAACCTTACACTGCTATCTTTCGGTAAGCTTACCATGCAAGCTTGTGATAATCTTACTGTGCAATCTTGCAGTAACCTTACACTGCAATCTTTCGGTAAGCTTACCATGCAAGCTTGTGATAATCTTACTGTGCAATCTTGCAGTAACCTTACACTGCAATCTTTCGGTAAGCTTACCATGCAAGCTTGTGATAATCTTACTGTGCAATCTTGCAGTAACCTTACACTGTAATCTTTCGGCAAGCTTACCATGCAAGCTTGGGTTAGGTGGGACATTTCAAGCTTACCGCAAGGTTACTGCAAGCTTACGTGCTGTTTGGGTTAGTAGACGGGTTTACTACACGTGAGTAAATTCCCTCTCGTTTTGTAATATAGAAAATCGGTTTTAGGAGAAACGAGGTAAAAATAAATAATCCCACCTCTGTCACCCCATAAATTTTAGATGACTGTTTATTAGGATATAATTTTAAACAATGGTTTATAATATAATAATTATCGTAAATTTTTGGTAATTACTTTCATTAAAGGAGAATATTATATAGTTCTGCATGCTAATAGTATGTTATTAGTATGCAAAAATATACGCAGTTTATTCATAGCTCTATTTATATGAATTCTTATGCAATATATATATATATATATATATATAAAGAGAGAGAGAGAGAGAGAGAGAGAAAGAGAACATTCACAAATGGTAATTTAGTCTTCACACACAATTGTATCAAGAAGTCTTGAAAGGGTGCTATTCGGAAGTTTAGTATAGCAAGCGGGGTAGAGACATTTCCGCGGGCGATAAATTTTTCATGTAAATCTTGTGCAATACAATGCTGCAACGACATAGTGGTTTTTGTGGCATTGCACACACATATATATATCCTTATTCTATATGGGAGATGTGTACTCATGTACGTATCCGCATTTACAAGGGACTCGGCACGCCGGAAACTCGTGAATGTGGTTTTGAGCCTAGGTATAACGTCCGGACCAAGTGTCTTTCGATGGAATTTGCAGCATCTGCTTTCTCTCGTATAGCAGACAAAGAGAGAGAGAAAGAGAAACATAGATAAAGAGTTAAAGGTTAAACAGAATCTTTTGCGTGGGTAATCTTCACTAACCTGGCGAAATTTGCTTGGAGAGCTTATATATGTATATATTTCTAAAAGATAAATTACAATATGAACGGGAAAAATATGCGTGAACATAATTTTTATCCTCTATATATATTGTTAATTAGAGACTAAAAGATTTATTATACATACAAGAATTTTATCTCTTTTCATAATATATATATATAGAAACTAATTGATTTATTCCCATAAAGAAAATTATTATTATTATTATATTGGAATAAGAAATAATTAAAAATTAATTAGCTTTTTTTATTATCATATTTAAAAATAATTTTAACATTTATTTTCTTTAATAATTTCGATATAGAAAGTTTGTTTTTTTTTATGTTTTTTATATACGAAAGGCTAAAGAAATTTTTTTTTTTTTAAACAATTGATGCTCTTTTTAAATCCCATAATAGTTTCTAATTTGATTTTCCTATAATAGTCGACTTAAAAAGGCGTTACTGCAATTTTTACCCCTTATACTTTTATATATAGCGTTGAAATCAGAAAAGTTTTTTTTTTATGTCCACACAACTTTACTGAAAAGAAAGTAAAGTATAAAATAACTTTTGAAACTGTTTTCTTTCAAGAGCATATAAAGAAAATATTTTTTTTTTTATTAAAAGGAAAAAAAAGTTTAACTTGTAATTTTATTATTGATCAGTGGTTTTATTTTATACGCAATAATAGTAATAAATAATAATAATAATGATAATAATAATAATAATAATAATAACAAATAATAATAATAATAATAATAATAATAATAATAATAATAATAATAATAATAATAATAATAATAATAATAATAATAATAATAATAATAATAATAATAATAATAATAATAATAATAATAATAATAATAATAATAATAATAATAATAATAATAATAATAATAATAATAATAATAATAATAATAATAATAATAATAATAATAATAATAATAATAATAATAATAATAATAATAATAATAATAATAATAATAATAATAATAATAATAATAATAATAATAATAATAATAATAATAATAATAATAATAATAATAATAATAATAATAATAATAATAATAATAATAATAATAATAATAATAATAATAATAATAATAATAATAATAATAATAATAATAATAATAATAATAATAATAATAATAATAATAATAATAATAATAATAATAATAATAATAATAATAATAATAATAATAATAATAATAATAATAATAATAATAATAATAATAATAATAATAATAATAATAATAATAATAATAATAATAATAATAATAATAATAATAATAATAATAATAATAATAATAATAATAATAATAATAATAATAATAATAATAATAATAATAATAATAATAATAATAATAATAATAATAATAATAATAATAATAATAATAATAATAATAATAATATAGTAATAATAATAAGAAGAGTTGGATTTTTACCGTGATTATAAAACAGTGAAACTGTGTAACAAAAACAAAAACTTTTTTTTGTATAGCTTTTTTTTTTTTTTTGAAAAAAAAATGAAAAAGAATTATATTGTGCGACTTTCTATGACTTCTCTCTCACGCATTTTCACTATGGAATAAAATATCCAAAGTACACTTTTGAAAGCTCTTTTAGGATTAGCGAACCATAAATGGCGGGTTAGTACAACGGCGAGCTTTAGTGACACTCTTGAGAAATTCCTTCTAGTTCATCGTTCGTACGAAACGTTATTGCATGCGTTCCAAACGTACCATTGCCGTTGCATATATATATAATATTCTCGACGTGAACCTGAAAGCAGATTTTATTGGAATTCATTGACTCTAATGTCTCTGGAACTTTAATGAATCTTCAATTATTAATAATCATTTACATCTATATAATGCATATTTCACTCTAATTTTACAACATTCTTGATATGCATAAGATTTAATTATATTTATATAATATAATAGATTTCTCGTTAAATTATCGTAGAATTATTTTTTATATCAATATATTTATAGTTTAAAATTTATAAATTGTATAAAAAAAATCAATTTTCATTCTATGATAATTGTATAGTGAAAATCTACTTTACCGACACAATATAGATTGGAAACTCGTAGGAAAAAATTGATGCATAACTTTTTTAATTAACTAAATGTTTTATTATTTAAAAAAAACAGTTATGTTAACAGTTGCTATGATAACGATTCCCAGATAGGACGTAAGCTTGCAGCAACCTTGCGGCAAGCTTGCCGCGAAATATTGCCAATCATGCACGGCAAACTTGGAGCAAACTTCAAATGTCCCACTTGACCGAAGCTTGCATGGTAAGCTTACCAAAATATTGCAGTGTAAGATTACTGCAAGATTGCACAATAAGATTATGGCAAGCTTGGTGCAAGGTTGCTCAATAACCTTACCTTTTTTTTTAATGTTTCGTCTAATTTATATATTTTTATTATATAAATTAAACGAAACATTTTTTTTTTAATATTTTAGTTTTAAAGTAAGGTTATTTGGCAATCTTGCACCAACCTTGCTACAAGATTACCGTGCAAGCTTACTGAGAAATCTTGCGATAATCTTATTGTGCAATCTTGCAGTAACTTTACACCGCAATTTTGCAGTAATTTTACCCGTATCAAAAATTAACTACTGGGGCAATACAGCGTCAGTACTACCAGTGGTGGCGCGATATTGGTACCAGTACCACGCCAGTAGTGAACTCTGGTAATTTTTGGTAGGAACATTGTAAGCTTACCATGCAAACTTGAGTCAGGTGGGACATTTGAAGCTTGCGGCAAGTTTGGCGTGCAAGGTTGGCAATATTGCGCGGCAAGCTTGCCGCAAGGTTGCTGCAAGCTTACGTGCTATCTGGGTTGTCATGGAAACGATTGCTATGGTAACTGTTACCATAACAATCGTACTAGTGTATATATACGACGGACGGACAGACTCCAAAACAAAACTGTAAGGCTTTCGTGCCTGGGTCACGAAACTCTAAAAAGTACCAAAAAAAATGACTAGTATTACAAAAAATGATCTAGATTATTTTATCTAGATTTAAACGTAGATAGAATAAAATTCTTTATAATTATATAGGTCCCAAAATGTAACTATATCGTATTGCCAAGTGAAATACCAATAACGCGTGACTTGTATAATATTAGTGTAGGATTATCGTACGATATTGTGAATTGGTGGCGTATATATCGAAGAGTATATCGTTAATATCGTCAATATCGAGTCGATGCGATAGCGTTACCACATGGCGCTTCTATTGGACGATGCGCTTTCTATATATATATATATATATATATTTACGGTTCTATATAGGTTTACATGTATGCAGAGGTTTTCGTCGATCATTTATCAAGCCAGCTGTGCGCGCCGAACCCCACATCAACCATTAAGAGAACCAAACTGGCCACCTCTGTTGCACTCGGATCCATTAGTTTTTAACAAACACCAGTAACCTCACACGAAAAATATCAACATTGCAATTTAGAAACATTGTGCACTTTTCTTTTTTTCTTTTTTTTTTTTTTTTTTTTTAATAGCATTTTTATGACTCTGCAAATTTTACACCATATTGATTTTATTTTATTTTACAAATATAAAGGATAGTTGTTGTTTTTTCCTAAAAAGTCTATTTTTACTTGATGTTAAAAATGGTGCAAAATAGAGTAAATCGAGTTTAAGTTTTTTGTTATATTAAACTAAACTTGTTCTATATTTTCTCATTTTGTATCATAATTTAAAGATTGTATAAAAATATCTTTGGTATATGTATACCCAACCAAAAATTTCAGTATTTTTACCAGAGTTGACTATTGGCGCAGTACTGGTTCAGTATTGGCTGCCAACTCTGGTAGCTAATACTGGTAAAATGTCATCATCCCAAAGTTACGTCAATTCTGGCGCCAATACTGGGTGCCAGTACTGCGCCAGTAGTAAATTTTTGATTGGGTATAGTCAATTATTATCCATTTGATAGGGTTTATAGTATTGCGGCCTCGCAAATAAGAAAACAAACCGACTATATTCTTTGAGTTGATATAATAATCCACGACTATTGCAAAACTAATAATAGGATATATAGTTGACAATTAGGTATATTATAAAAGCAAAAAAAAAAAAAAAAAGAAATTCTTAAAGGTTTTTAAACTCCATTAGTTAAGTAGAAATAATGAGCATTACCTTTAGTATCGTGATTTAGTCCAAGATTTCCTGACATCATCGCGTGACTAATAAATAGCATAATTTTCAATTTCATGTGAAAATATAATATAAAGACATAGGAACAAAAAGTCGTAATCATTTTTTTGTTTTTAATATACTCCAAAAAATTGTTTTAAGAAAGAATTTTAATTTACTTACAACAAAACGTTTTGAAATGTATATACAATCTCCCGTGCAGAAATTCGCCAACCTGGCTCTGACCTGGTTGAAACAGGGAAACGGGGCCAAACCAGGCCCTGGTTGGACCCCTATATTAATTTAAAATTAATATAGGCAAAATTTCTACACGGGCTGTTTCATGCGAATTTGAAGCTTCCCGACCTGGACCATTCAAAATTTCTGCATCAGTTGATTTTTTTCTGTCTTTTTAATAAATGCAATTTTTTCGCACTTAGCTAATGTTACGTTCCAAATAGAGAAATAACTAACGAAATAATATTTTATTTTATTTATGGCCGCTCGGTGATTCCTGTTTCATTTACAGAGCAGAAGGCTCTGAACTAAGGGTACAGGAAAGAAATAGAATAGTGATTAATTTTATAATTAGGTTACAATTTATTTAGACAAGTATTTTTGGTTACAACAATTCGTTCTTATGAGGGAAAGAGAGAGAGAGAGAGAGAGGGAATCTCGAACCAATCAATCCAGGAAATAGAGTTCAGCATTCAACTGAAATAAGAAATGCAAGGGTTACTAGAAATAAACGACAAGTTTAGAAATGTTAGGAGTGAGAATATAAAACACTTACCTTAAAATTCGATAGTAGGTGTGTTGAAAGAAAAAGGACCACTGCTGTATCCTTCTCTGTGGGCAAAGAACTATGTTCGTTCTAAAAACGTTTTTAGAACGTTTCATGTCTACCAAATAATGTTCTGGAACATTATTTGAACATCCATGTTCATAAAATGTTCCAGAACATTATTTGGCGGACATGAAACGTTCTAAGAACGTCCTTAAAACGTTTTAAGAACGAACATGGTTTTTTGCCCACAGGGTTGTTATCACAGGAAAAGAGCTGGTACCAGCGTGAGTTTATGACGTCGCAGGTAGGTTGATGGGTCCACGTATAATCGCAGGTCCGGAGTTCTATTAGGCGTGATGAAACTCCCAATAATGAGTCTCTTGCAAATAAAGGAAGAATAGATAATTGCCCAATGTAATGAGAAGTAAAGATCCTCGTTTAATGTTGAGGGTTTTGATTTTCACTTTCGTATAAGAAAATTATGCACATGAACTAGAAGACGTCGACTGATACCAAGAATGAGAATTGATGTTATACGTATGAAGATGATTTCAGAACTGATCTCTCCATGAAAATGTAGTCCTTTTGATACTGAGTTTTCGTAAGAGAATAGATAAAATTTTATTGTCGTACTATATATATTTTTCACCCTTATTTTGGAAGCCAAAGTTGAGTCATTCTCTCTCAGTTGAACGTAAAAAAGGGGGGCTGTGTGAATCATTCTAATACAAGATAGAAAGAGTACGACTACAGTTATTCACAGCTGTAGAATAGTGTTTATGGTCTTCTAATGTGGTGGATACCACAGGGGTTCGTCACATAGGAAAATTGGAAAGAGAGCATTTTGTTTCGTGGATGTGTGAGCTCTTCTAGTGTCATAAAAGATTTTTCGCTTCTATTTGTATGTTTTTAGAAATATTAAAGTTACGGTGACGTGACACTAATTAAAATTTGTGTAAAACTTTAATTGATTTCGTAATTTATTTAATTAGATTAAAAGAGATAAAGTTCTTTAAGTGGCGCGGGGCATAAGTTATATATATATATATGTAGATATTTATATATAGAAAAAGTGTGAGAGAAAAAAAAATCTCTGACATTACTTGAAGTCTATTTAAATAAGAGGGAAAGGATCGGATTGACTTGTGAATACCTTACTCGGTGGTGGCTTTTGAATCTTTTTCTCTTTCTGTCGCACCAAAGTTGCGTATAGCGATGAGATCAAGCAAAATTACATTCGTAAAAAGAGGAAGGGAATTCGATAGGTGGAGGGAGGGGGGGGTGAGGGTAGAAAAGATTGGAAGACAGGAAAAATAGAAAAAAAAAAAGTTGAGGAAAGAGGGGGGGGGGTAGGTGCGGATGAATCTTACGAGTTGGTGCGAAAGAAAAACTCAAGATTCAAGCTTGCTCTCTTTTTCTTATTGCATATTCAACGAGAAGTATAGTACCTTTATATACGTATATCTGTAGTACGTTTTACGTGCCATTGCTTTGGAGCGTGAAAGAAAAGACCTTTCCTTTTTAACCTATCACTGGTGTAGCATTGCTACCTGGTAACGTCGACTTCGAGTCGGATTAACGGAAAATTGTCGAAGACAGCTAGGGAAAGAAGAGAGTGATATAAAAGAAGATAAACAATTCTCTAATTAAGATCAAGAAAATACAATTTGAAGATGAAAAAGAGAATTTCTTTTGTTCCTTCATTTTTTTTTTTAAATGATAAATTTATATTCTGTGTGGAGAATTTTATTCTATTTTAATATCACTTAGCTTCTTCGTGAAATTGAACTAAACGAATCGTTAAAGTGCATATTAATGACATTGACTTTTGAACTTTGGGAAAAAAGTTTTGAATTTTTTTCTTTTTTTTCACTTATTTGATTGAAAATATCTTTTTTACTAATTGTAAGTCATCAGTTGTTTTTTTAGTACAAAGTCGTCACTTGTTTTTATTCTTCAATTTAAAATTGACTAAATATAGGAAAGTCAATATCAGTTGTCATTTTAGTACAAAAAGTTGTCAGTTGTTATTATTCCTCAGTTAACTACTAAGAGTTATCAGTTGTTTTTTTTTTTGCATTAAAAATCATAAATATCCTAATTAAAAAATAATCATTTTTTTAAAACAAAACAATAAAATTACATTTTCTTGAGAATTGAAAACCTATTATGCTTTTACATTATGATATATATATACGCTTCATGAAACATGTATGTAGCTATCTGGAAAGAACAGTATAGCAGAAACATTTCAGTCGATAAAATTCTTTAAAATAAATCTCTCAGCGAAATCTGAAGAAAATATCATCTCATGTTATATGCAGCTTGTTTCAAATTTCTTTTACGTATTACTGAAAATTGAAAAAAAAAATTTCAATTAGGAATTTAAGAAAAAAAAATTTTTTTTTGTTTTTTTTGATTGTTTATAAAAGTACGTAGATTTTGAATCAACCACACAAAATCGTCTATCGCGATGTACCCCTCTTTTTGCATAGGATCTCATCTGCACCCTATTTTCATGGAAAATATGCAAATGAACGCATTGTATTCAGAGGGTGAAATATTGCGTATATGCTTTCTTTTTTTTGATAATTCCAATAATTTTCTGCTAAAGAAAGGATTGTAGTTCATTATTTTTTTTTTCCTTCTATTCGAACTGAAAAACCATAACAAAAAAATTGTTTAACTATTTGAAAGAAATATTTAATAAACAAATGATAAGTAAAAATTATTGTGAGAAATTCCACAAAATTTTAAATGCAAAATGCATGTCTAATAGCTTTGCGTGAGAAAAGGTGGAATTGTTTTGTGTGAGTGTGTGTGTGTGTGTGTCACTAAGTGCCACTGGGGTAGAAGTTAAAAAAAATGTCTATATACTCGTAAAAATAAAATTACCATAATTTAACTTAAAAATTTAAATTTAAACCAATTATTTTTGCAATTTTGTTAAAACACATATTTTATATTGAGTTCTTTGAAATGTACAAGAAAAATTAAAAAAAAAAATTACGTAATAAGTTGACATAGGTGAAAAGAAAGTTTTTATTAATTAGTTTTATACTGATGATGAAAATATTAATTAAAGTTGCGCGCATGAAAAGTGATCCTGATGTAAAATCTCGGTCTAGAAAAGAGAGTATGTGCTATAAACCTATAATGTAGGGAAAATTAATTTTCCGTATATAAAATCTTTATATATATATATATATATATATATATATATATATATATATATATATATATATATATATATATATATATATATATATATATATAGTATATACTAGGTTCTTTAGATTCTGCCAGATGAACACATAGTGAAAGATGGCATCTGTCGCATATATATATATATATATATATATATATATATATATATATACAAAACGATTATACTTTACCCAGAGAGAAAGAGGGGTTTTTATGAGGATTCTCGAAGCTCGGGCAAATTTTGCAAATGGACCATTAAGAAAATGTCTTCATTCAGTTGGAACTGTTAAGTTCGTTCTTATAATACTTTCATATTATTCGTTCTGAAACATTTAGCACGCGCTAACCGAACACACATTTTTCATTAAATACCGAAACATAAGCGACAAATGTATTATGAAGCTATTTATCTTAATTTCTTTTTAAATTCCTTAATGAAATTTTTTTTATTAAGACGATTTATTCTTAATATAATTAAAATCATTAGTGTACTCTCTAAATCTGAATTAGTAAAAAATGTTTACTAATTTATAGTGACTCACTTTTTGCTTTAGAATTAGTTAAATTTTACTAATTGTTAGTAAACGTTACTAAAAAATTAGTAAAATTTTACTAATTCAAAAGCAAAAAGTGAGTCACTAATTCAAATTAGTAAACATTTTTACTATTCGTGTAGAAATTTCCCTATCAGGGCCCTAGTAGGAAATGAAACGTTACATCTGATCAGGGCGACCAGAAAATATGAATTTCCTAATCAGGGCCACATCAGGCGCAGTGTTTCATTCCCTATTAGGGCAGCCTGATTCGGCCCCGATCTGGGCCCTGGCAAAATTTCTAATATAATTCAGATTTAGAGAGTAGAACAAAAGGCCTTGAACCAATTATATAAATTTTGAAGAAATACGTAATTTTCACTCCTGTTTAGTGAAACATAACCTATAATTATCATTATTCAATTTGGATATAATAATTTTCGCATTAACAAAATTTGTCTTTTGTTGCATATACCTATATAAAAAGAAGAAACTTTTTTTCTCTAAATAAAATTGAATAGAAAGAACAGTCTTTTATTATTATTTTTTTTTTTTTAAAGAAAGAAAGAGAAAAAGAAGGTACACATAGTATAGAGTCAGAGGTTTATTACCTGAGGCCGACATTCCTCTTTACAGGGAATGAAAAGTTCGCACTCGCGGCGTCGCGACGGTCGGGCGGCCTCCCGCAATGCGAATCGCTTTTATATCTTGGTTTTGCAAGTCCCTTTTACTCTCAAAGAAACCATCCCTCATACCAATTTTTTTATTATCATTATTATTATTATTATTATTATTTATTCAAGTTACGAGTGATAAATGTTGAAAAACCTACAATATACTGTCATTTCTTTTGAGTTTCTTTTTATATTCCCATATATATATACAAATTTTAATCAACAACAGTTGCGTGTCGTTATTAATTTTTCTTAGAATCTTGCTCTCATTGCATGAAGGCTAATGAGAATATAATTAAGACGACAGTGGCAATTATCCATATAAAAATGATTCTTTATGAAATTGTTTCATAATACATTATTGCAGTGAAAAAAAAAAAAATTATTTTATTCAAATACCGGTGTATTTGGTTATTATCAAATCAAATATTTACTTGAATTAAATATTTCTTATTTGAATCAAATATATAATATATTTGAATCAAATATTTTAGTATTTGAAGCAAATGCCATTTATTTGATTCAAATAAAAAATATTTGATTCAAGTAAATATTTATTTGATAATAACCAAATACACCCACAGAAAATTAAAAGGCATTAAAATAAGTTGCAACGCTTATTATTTTAATCCAATTTTGCTTATTTTAATACATTTTGGTATTAAAATATAAACAAAATTGGATTAACGGTTTAAGGACAAAATGTACAAAAATTTTGCCTAAAGTTTGGCAATTTTTTAAACCAACTAATTAGCATTAAGAAAAAAATTCGCAATATACGTTTCTTATGGTCCAGGAACTGCTCTTTCAAGTGGTGCATCTAAAAAAAACCGTAGATTTAAAATTAAACAAATTATAGATAATTATTTATAAAAAAACATGAATTTTCAAGGTCGCTGATTACGAATCTGAAGTCGATTTTTAAAAATTCAAAATGGCGGATCCAATATGGCGGACGAAAAAATTAAAAACTCATCGGATTCACTTGAAAAGAGTTACTCGGGGGTTTTCGGGGTCGCTGATTACGAATCTGTAGTCGATTTTTAAAAATTCAAAATGGCGGATACAATATGGCGGACGAAAAATTAAAAATTCATCGGATTCACTTGAAAAGAGTTGCTCGGGGGTTTTCGGTGTCGCTGATTACGAATCTGTAGTCGATTTTTAAAAATTCAAAATGGCGGATCCAATATGGCGGACGAAAAGTTAAAAACTCATCGAATTCACTTGAATAGAGTTACTCGGGGGTTTTCGGGGTCGCTGATTACGAATGTGTAGTCGATTTTTAAAAATTCAAAATGGCGGATCCAATATGGCGGAAGAAAAAATTAAAAATTCATCGGATTTACTCGAAAAGAGTTACTCGGGGTTTCTCTTTTCAAGTGAATCCGATGAATTTTTAATTTTTCGTCCGACATATTGGATCGGCCATTTTGAATAATAAATTTTTTTTTAAATTTGACCTTGGATACGTAATCAGTAGCTTATTTTAATGGCTTTTTTATTTTCTGTGCCGGTATTTAAATCAAAAAAAAAAAATTTTTTTCAGTACGCAAATAAGAGAACGAAAATTATGATTATAAAAAAAATTCTAGTACTTGAAGATAGTGAAAGTTTTATTCATATATATTGTGAACTATTGTAATAAATATTATTTGTAATATTATAAATATTGTAAAAACGGTCATGTAAACGATTGTCATAGAAACGGTTACTATGGAAAAGGTTGCTATGGTAACGTTTGTCATGGAAACGGACGCCAAAGCAAAATTATAAGACTTTTTGGGCCTCGGCCACAAAACCCTAAAAATTAATCTTAATATAAATTTTTAATTGCAAAATTAATTAAAACATTTTTCTTTGAGAGTCAATTGTTTTGTTCTTAAAAAAATTGTTTACTATATAATTTATCAATAGATTTTTTTTCCCCCAATAAAGATAGAAATGAAAATTACTGGTTTTTGATCATTAATATAGAAAGAATGTTTAATTATAAACGCAATTGTTTACGGAAATTGGAATTTGATCATTGATTTTACTGATTCAAAGAGTCATTAAATTTTCATTAAAACCAAATATTATTGTTACATTTATATTTTATAAGTGAATAATATGAAATAATTAATTGCCGTGTTGCTTTTGTAAAAAAAAGTAAATTAAATTTTACAAAAAATTCTTTCAATTTTTTTTTTTGTGTATATATACCTAGTAATTATAAAATACAGATATATGAAAAAAATACGTTGCAAAATATTTCAGTTATAATTAACTGTTCTTTTTTTAAATAGATTTCGTTGATTAATTAATAGAAATAACAGATTTAAAATTTATAATTTTAAATAAATTGACGAGATAATTTTTTTTTTTTTTTTTTCTATATATTCGTTAGAGAAAATTTTGCGGTGTTTTGTCAGTGTAAATGTATAACGAATAGTGGTAAAAGCTTTAGAGAAAATCAATTACTAAAGCGAAACCAATGATACTTGTACAACAATTGAAAATTCCAATGATTCAAAGTAAATTGCAAATATTTGTTTATTTGATTTCGTGAATTTCATTATTTTCTCTTTTTGGGGTATAACTAATGGCAAAATTTTTCTTTAATTGATTGATTTTATACGAATATTGTATTATTTGGGGGTGGGGGAAGTAATTATCTTTTAGATAATTATCTAATGATATTTTAGAGTTAACATTTTCTTTTCAGTATGATGGAAAGTTTTTTTAAAGTCCTCTTTGCATAAATGCTTTCACTTATATAGCAGAGTTGTCACTTGTCTTTTGTAAATAATTCTAAGTTTTTTTTAATCTTTGGAGAATTAAATTACTAGAGGTATTTTATTTATTTTAACAAATTACAAAGGTTTTTGCTATTTATAAAAAAAAAAAATTAACAAAAAAATTTTTTTTTTGTCCTGCTTCTTATTCATTGGAGAAAGAAAATCTCTTGATAAACCTTTTATTATTGTTAGAAAATGAAATAACAGTTTTCAGTAGTTTCTTATTCGTTTCAACTTGTTTTTAGTTTTCAATGGCTCGTTTGTTCGAAATTCAGAAGACCATAAATGTCTCTGTAGGTAAGCTAATTAACGAAAGTTACGAAGTAGAAGAAAAGCGCTTTTACAATTCCCTCCATCGAACTTTGTAGATCGTACTAAATATATGTATATATATATGTATAAATTTAATTAAAAAACGGAAAAATAAATTTAACCTACTCTATATAGATATTTCAATTTTTTTTAAATTGATTTCTTAATTGTGAATAATTTGTTAATTAATTTCAAATTTATAATAATTTTGATGAAATAATATATTTAAATTTTGCAGAAAAAAAAGAGTAAATTAAAATGATGAGGAATATAAATTTTTTTTTTTTTTCTTTAATTTCTATAAAGATGTTGAAAATTGTGAAAATTCGCTCAGGTTCTTCTTATTCATTTTATTGGAAAGGGAGAGTAGTAACAAAGCGCCAGATTGTAATGGGAGGCAATCGAGATAATCATTTGGAGGAGACGCGACTTCCTTTTCATGAAAAAGGGTCGATCAAGACCAATCGAAGTCGCTTCCTCTATAATCGAGGTTTTCAGAGTTTCAACATAGATTTTGGAATATTTCTCTCTCTCTCTCTCTCTCTCTCTCTCTCTCTCTCTCTCTCTCTCTCTCTTGGAAATTCACTATAGTAATAATTCAAAGAGGGAAAATTTATAAAAAAAAATTATATCAAATCTTTACATATATAAAAAAATGTATGTGTAAACAATAATTATTTTCGATTTGAGAATAATAATAATTTTTATGTAAAACAAAAATATTCTAAAATTTTTGTATTCATGTTTTTTCCTCAGAGTTTTCTTTCAACATCGTTTTTTTTTTTTTTTTTTTTTTTTTTTTGCACTTTGTCAAATTCGTATCTTTTATTGTCGCAAGTAAAATAGTGTATATATAGAGTATTCTAATAAAAATTCAAAGTTGATGCTTTAAAAAAAAAAAAAAAAATTCTCTCCTGCCGAACGTGACACTTGAGAGAAGATTCTTTTTCTGGCTTTGGCGTGAGAAGTGACAGAGAAATCTCTAGATAAAGGGGTAGGGATTCCTTCAGTGGTAGCGAAAGAAGGTCGAAGACGGATTTACGAGATACTCTGAAGGTCCTTTACGCTTGACAGCACGTTGCCAGGTTCCAAGGATCATTCAAAAGTTTACTATATATAGAGATGTTTAGGTCGCGTGACAAGCTATATACATTACACTTTTTTTTAAACAAGAATTACCGTAAATTTTAGTCTTAATTTTAGATTTAGGATAATTTAAAAATTTCATTTTTTTAATTTAAATTAAAATAATTTTTTTTTTTTTGGGTTTCGTGGCCCAGACCCGAAAGTCTTATACACAGAAAATTAAAAGGCATTAAAATAAGCATTGCAGCTTATTTTAATGCCTTTTAATTTTCTGTGTAGTTTCGCTTTGGCATCCGTCCGTCCGTCCGTCGTACACCCGTACGGTTACCAGGACAACCGTTACAATGACCGTTTGTTTGTTTGTCTTTTTTTTATTGAATTGTTAAATGAAAAAAAATTTATTGCAACAACTAAAGTAGATTTTTTTAGTTCTATATTTAATAATCCAATTGTTATTGTAACAATTCCTTTTTCTCTGTTTCTTATATATATATATATATATATATATATATATATATAATTATTTATAATTCACAATTAATTTCAAAAATATTATAAATGTTATTTAAAATTTAGTAAATTATTATCGGTTAGATATTGTTTGTTTAATACCATGATTCCATTAATAGAATATTTTGAACTGATAATAATTATAATTTACAAATTTAATGGAATAAATGTGTTATGAAAGTGCATTATATGCATAATTGATGTTCATCGACACATATTATTATTATAATTATATATGGAAAATAATAAATGTATATTATTCTAACGATCATACATACATAATTAAACTTATTATTTTTTTAATTTTTATTATTATTATTATTATTATTAAGCCATTAGGCAAAAAAACATGTTTTTATTATTAACATTTTTATGGTATTAAAATTTTTTAAAATTATTATTATTATTATTATTATTATTATTATTATTATTATTATTATTATTATATATAGAATGTAGATTAATCAGATAGAATATTCGATGGCACGAAATTCAATCCTAATTTAATTTTAAGGATATAATGGCAACTGTATGATAATCAGACTTGCAGCTCTTTGAGAAATTTCCTTCGCTTTAAATTGAAACTAATAGCAGGCATAATAAATAGAAGACACGCAGTCTTTGCAAATTTACCTTGTTTGAATTTTCAACCTTTCAATGTTAACGCTATATAAAAATTAATTATTTATATTACCGTGAACTTTACACTTCAGAAAATTTTTAAAATTAAGGAAAATTTTCTTTTCATTATAAATATAACTTTAAAAGAATAGTGGTTCATTGTTATTTTTTTTTTTTTTTTTTTTTTTTAATTAGATATACATAATGGAAATTTCAAATTTATTAATAAAATAGAATATTTATTATTATAAATCCTAATAAATAATATTTAATAATAATCACAGGCCAACACTGATTTTGGTGCGGCAAATGTCAAGACCTGTTTTTCATATGTTTTTTCATACTGAACACAAATCCGTAAACGAAAAGTACCTATCAGCTTTAGTTTTTGAGAAAAACGGGTTTAAAATGTTCTCTCTAAATCTCTAAAAGTTACTAATAATTAGTAAAATTTTACTAATTCAGAAGCAAATAGTGAGTCACTAATTCAAATTAGTAAACATTTTTACTAATTCAGATTTAGAGGGTTCAAAAATCGTGTTTTTGACTAACTTTGAGTACCTCTAACACTGAAATAAAAGGTCGTAGAACCTTCCACTTGGGCTTAATGTTTCAACTATTATCCCCAAAAATGACCTATCTTGGACCATAACCTCAAAGTCATTTGTTATCCATTTTTGATTCGCAAAAAATTAATTTTGTAAAAGTTTGAGCGCGTACCTCTATAGCAAAGAAAAAAGGATCATAGAACCTTTTATTTGAACTTAAAATAAAGTTTGAACTTTAGACAATAAGCCCTAAAAATTATATTATTCACTAATAACTTCAAAATTGTTGGTAACAAGTATTTAACTACAGAACTTATTTGGTAATATTTGAATAACTCTAATCAATAAAATCAAAGGTGAGTGAACCTTCTTGTTGAGCTTTAATTTAATTTATCCCTTGACTGTAGTTCATAAAAATTACATTGCTGCATACCTTAAACTCATGGACTAGATGCATGCGCTCAAACTTTTACAAAATTAATATTTGGAAATCAAAAATGGATAACAAATGACTTTGAGGTTATGGTGCAAGATAGGTCATTTTTGGGGATAATAGTTGAAACATTAAGCTTCAAATTAAGCCCAAGTGGAAGGTTCTACGATCTTCTATTTTAGTGCTATAGCACTAGATGTACTCAAAGTTAGTTAAAAACACGATTTTTGAACATTTTAAACCCGTTTTTCTCAAAAACTAGAGCTGATAGAAAAATTTTCGTTTACGGATTTGTGTTCGGCATGAAAAAACCTATTATAGAAACAGGTCTGACATTTGCCGCACCAAAAAAGTTTGCTAATCTTCTAATTGCCTACGACATATACACATCATGGAATAGGTGGTCTCAAAGTGTCGATGACGTGTATACACGCACATAAATTTTAAGCCCAATAATAAGACCGAATTGGCCTAAAATTTGTTACTCGGAGGTTTTTTGGGCTCGCTGCTTTCGAATTTGATGTCAGATTTACAAAATTCAAAATGTCGGATCCAATATGGCGACCAAAAATTTTGAAAATTGACCATATTCACTTGAAACTCGTTACTCGGGGATTTTTGGGGTCGCTGATTCCGAATTTGATGTCAGAATTACAAAATTTTAAAATTCAAAATGGATACAATAATAATCACACCCATACTATGCTATTTTGAATTTCAAAATCTGACTTGAATATCGTAAACAGCGACGTTCAAAACCCCTGAGTAACAGATTTTAAGTGATTTTAATTAATTTTTAAATTTTTAAAAAATTATCTGCCACATTGGTTCCGCCATTTTGAATTTTTGAAATCTGACTATAGATTCGTAATCAGCGACCCTTAAAACCCCTGAGTAATAATTTTTAAGTATTTTAAAATCATTTTTGCCATTTTTTGAAAAGTCGTCCGCCATATTGGCTCCGCCATTTTGAATTTTTAAAATCTGACTTTGAAATCGTCATCAGCGATCTTAAATACCTTAGTATACACATTTGCACAAGTTTTGGTCATTCAAAAATTTACTGACATTTTAGGCCCACTTATGAGATTTTGGCCTCGACTGCGAAGGGGTTAAGCGTTGATTTGAAGACATTTATTTTTACCTAATTTTCAAAAAAGCTTCTCGTGCCCACTAATGAAATTTATTCACTACGTTCTTTTTTGTTTCCTGTGTGTGTGTGTGTGTGTGTGTTTTTTTTTTTTTTTTTTTTTGTAGGAATGGGAAGATAATAAAAAATTCGTTTAATTCAGTTACAAATTACTCTCGGACATATCTACGCGTGTAACACTGTTTTTTTTTGAGAGAGAGAAATTAACAATTCTCGTTAGCTGATTCTCGCGTGGAAGACAATTAATTAGTGAATGAATTTTGCTAATTTTTAGTTTTAGAAAATTATCTACTCGAGAAACATTCGTAGCTTTGCCACAAATCATATCTCCCTAGAGAGAGAAAGAGAGAGAGAGAGAGAGAGAAGGTGCATCGCTTCTGAACTTTAAAGTGGAAAGAGATATTGTGTGCTATGATGTGAAGAGGTGAAGGGGGACTAGAGAGAGAGAAAGAGAGAGAAATATTATGTGTATATATATATATATATGTCGAGAAATGGGGGTTTGGCAACAATTGTGAAAAAGCTCAACGAGCTCGTTCGTTCGTCGACTGCATCCGGAAATTGCGGCGGTTGAATTATTGCAGGTGCTTAAAAAATGCTCTATGAAAAGAGAGGAGAGAGAGAGAGAGAGAGAGAGAGTGAAGGGGGGGTGTTAAATAGAGGGACGGTAAATTTTACATTTACAGAAAGTGCGACGTATATTTCAAAATGTGGTTTAAAGTGTTTCACTTATATGACATATATATTTGCCGAATAGGATTTCAAAGAGTTCCACTTATCATTCACAAAATAGAAAATTCAAATTTTTTATTATTATTTTCAATTTCAATTTAATATTGAAAACGAATCATTGAATTTTTAGGGCTTCGTGACTTATGCCCAATAGCCTATCACAGAAAATTAAAAGGCATTAAAATAAGCGTTGCAGCTTATTTTAATACCTTTTAATTTTCTGTGTTAGTTTTGCTTTGGCGTTCGTCCGTCCGTCCGTCCGTCGTACACTTGTATACGGTTACCATGACATTTAATTTATAAATTTTTTTTACTCATTTTTTTTTATGATTATATTTATATTTAAAATTCAATTTAATATCCAATTTTTTTTTTTTCAACCAAGTGTGTTAATTATTTAATACACAGTATGTGAAAGATTGTTTTAACAAAAAAGTTAATATTCTCTCTGTGTGCGAACACAATTTTTAACAGTTTAATTTTTGGACACTTTATTAAATAATAAATTATTATACGTTTTTGTTGTTTTTTATATATATAACAAACAATAGAATTTTTCAGGCAAATTTTAAATTAAAGTACTTTAAAGAATTAGCTTAACGATTCATAAATGAGAGTAAAGTACACAGGTGTAGTATATTCACGACCAGCTTTAATAATTCCCAAAAAAAAAAAGAAATGACTTTTATGAAACCATGACATTTTAATGTTTATGTAGTCATTTTATGGTTTCAATTACTTAGGCAGAAGATAAACAACACGCGGATTACGTTTTTATTTTGTTTCTGTCGAAAATTGAAATTGACTTTGTATATGATAATTTTTTTTTTTCATAATAAAATTTTTTTTTTTATAATATTAATTATTATAATTATATATGAAAATATAGTCTAAATTGAAAATAGTTAATACACCTTTCGTCTAATTTCCATTTTCCATTTCCCCAGTCACTTTATCTTCCATTTTGCACTTCCATCATATATATCAACTATATACCATATCCGTCTCATTATCCGCTTTCGTGACAGTTATCAATTCTCAACTCCCCCCTTTTCCTTCACTTGTCTCTGTAAGATTATAACGCTCATGACAAACCTATTACGTGGTTTATGTTCGAGACGGTCCAGTTCTAACAGAAACTTGATGAAAATGTAATCACAAACTGCTCTCTAAATTTGATGAGCTTTGTATATAACGATACTAATTTTCTAAATAGTTTATTGTCGTTAACTAAAGAATGACCTTATATATATATGTTATAATCTAAAAATTTATGACCCAGTCAGAGTTTATGGCCGCATATATATATACAACTGAATCTTGTGCTAATAAATCTGTAGAAAGTCCAACATTAACGCAAAAGATTTTATCGCATTTCTTGTTATGAACATCTGCGAGTCGTATTTATTTCTGATAACATTACTTAATTATATTCATATCAAGATTTAATTATTCATATTTAATAATTAAAAGAATAATTAATATTTAATTATGAATTTTTAAGTAAAATTAATTATTAATTACTTTCTTGATTTTAATTAAAAAGTAGTAATTTTTTTTCGTCGTTTATGTAATATTTATTATATTACTAGTAATCGATAAATTAACGATGATAATGCTAATTTAATTGAAATTTATTATTTAAATAAAATTGAAGAGAAATATTTTCAATTTTAAAAGAATATGAATCTGATAAAAATTTATTAATTTTTTAAATTATTTTTTTTTTTTGCTTTTTAATATATACTAATTTGTTGGAAATCCTTTAAAAGGATGAAAATATATGTACATAATTTTTAATTAAATTATTGATAAGAGAGAGAGAGAGAGAGAGAGAGAGAAATATCGAAGAGATATGACTTAATTTAAAAGATGATCCTGTGAAATAATTTCAAACTTATAGGAAATTCGGATCGTATTGCTTTTACCCTCAACTTTTTTATTATTATTTTATTTTTTTTTTTAACTTTCTGACATTTCTCGCAGCGCTCATTTTACTATTTCCCGTTCCACTGAACTCAACTCATTCTCTCTCTTATCAAATCTACAAGAAGTAAAAGATAATTTCGTGGAGACACGATAAAAGTAGTTTTTTTTTAAAACGCTATTCTCTTATTTCTATAATGAAAAACTAGTTAACATCATTTTATATATAATTCTGATTTGTTTTATCAAAAAATTTTTTTTTTATTATTTTTGTTGTTATTATTATTATTTAACTAATGAAAAATAGAAACTCTATTAAAATTTTACAACATGGAGAATATTTTTTTTTTTTTTGTATAAAAGAAATGATTCTCTGTTTTCAACGAGAAAGTAAAATTTCCTCTCTTTTTTTTACATTCATTTTGTCTTTAAAAAATAGAAAATAAACTGCACGAGAGATATGTATAAAAACTAAAGCATATTATCCTGTACATATTTCTCTTTTTTTTCCAACTATTTTAGTCCAACTTTAATGCGATGAATGAAACTCACTCCTCTTAAAAATGTAGTACGTATATAATATGATGGTATATACTCTTCACAGGGCTTGTTATACTAATGAAAAATGTCTTTTTTCTTTAACTTTATTATACTGGATTTTATATTAATTTTTTTCTCTAACGAGAATTTAAATCTTTATAAATTTTAGAAAGTGAATTTTAATTTATATTTTTTGTTTATTATTACTAATTTTTTTTTTGTTTTTTTATCTTGTGCAATTTTAATTTTAATAATTAATTTTATTGAGGTTTGAAAAAAAAAAATTTAATTTATTTTTAAATGGAAAAAAAATTATCAGTAACTATGCTCGCAACAGAGGGGTTAAAGTGTAAGAAAGGAGTTGATAGCTTTAAGGTTCAACATTTAAAAAATTAACGACTTTCCAACGGGCTATTTTTCTCTCTCTTTTTCTCTCTCTTTTTCTCTCTCTTTTTCTCTAAAATCGACGAGCACAATTTCAACTTTCAGGCCGGAAGCTCGTCGATGTCTCTAACAATTTCAAGCTTGCTAAAACTATATACTCACTTCCATTCCATTTTACCCTCGATTCTCGTCGACCCTCTGTCCTGAGTGTCGTAAATCTTGCAGGAAACGTCCCTTTGCGTCCACAACAGGTCGTGCATGATCCAAGACCTCGAAGAAAATTCTACAGTTAGTGTATTGCTCTATTACCTTCTCCCCCCCCCCCTCTCATTCCCATATAATGTTTGTGGCTATATTCCTCTTTATTACATAAATAATGTTACATATAAACCTCAACTTTTACCCTTGCTTAATTCACTTATATTTACTCTAAATTTTAGTTTAGGGAAAATTTCTTGCATTTTTTTTAACAATGTAAACTAGTTTTGGGTTTTTTTTTAAAATAAATATATATATTTTTTTTAAATAAACTTTATAAGGTTGCAAAATAACCTTTAAGGTTGTTGCATAGTATTCTTCAAGGTTGTAAATTATTATTTAAGGTTGTAAAGTATTTTTTAAGGTTGCAAAACAACCTTCAAGGTTGTAAATTATTATTTAAGGTTGTAAATTATTCTTTAAGGTTACAAAATAACTTTTAAGATTGTAAAGTATTCTTTAAAATTGTTAAAAAAAATTTTACAAGGTTGCAAAATAATCTTCAAAGTTGTAAATTATTATTTAAGGTTGTAAACTATTCTTTAAGGTTGAAAATAACTATCAAGGTTGTAAAGTATTCTTTAAGATTGTTAAAAAAAACTTTACAAGGTTGAAAAGTATTCTTCAAGATTGTAAATTATTATTTAAGGTTGTAAACTATTCTTTAAGGTTGCAAAATAAATTTCAAGGTTGTAAAGTATTCTTGAAGATTCTTAAAAATAACTTTACAAGGTTGCAAAAT
Organism: Leptopilina boulardi; assembly: GCF_019393585.1. Taxonomy (NCBI): domain Eukaryota; kingdom Metazoa; phylum Arthropoda; class Insecta; order Hymenoptera; family Figitidae; genus Leptopilina; species Leptopilina boulardi. The sequence goes on along the minus strand of NW_026137806.1, from coordinate 1,286,562 downwards.
AATCTTCAAGGTTGTAAATTATTATTTAAGGTTGTAAACTATTCTTTAAGGTTGCAAAATAATCTTCAAGGTTGTAAATTATTATATAAGGTTGTAAACTATTCTTTAAGGTTGCAAAATAACTTTAAAGGTTGTAAAGTATTCTTTAAGGTTGCAAAACAGCCTTCAAGGTTGCAAAATAATCTTCAAGGTTTTTAATTATAATTTAAGGTTGTAAACTATTCTTAGAGGTTGCAAAATAACTTTCAAGGTTGTAAAGTATTCTTTAAGATTGTTAAAAAAAACTTTACAAGGTTGCAAAATAATTTTCAAGGTTGTAAATTATTCTTTGAGGTGTAAACTATTTATTAAGATTGTAAACTATTCTTGAAGGTTGTTAATTTAATTTTACTATAATAAAACCATCAAAGTTGTAAATTTTTTTTTAACTTTAAACCTTATACATAGCAAACTGTAAGGTTGCAGATTATTTATACCTTCAAAGTTATAAAGTATTTTTTAAGATTTTGTAAAATAGTGATTAATTTTTAAAATTTTTTATTTGAATTCGTGTTAAAACGAATTCATTTTTAAAAAAAAATTATTTATAAAAAATATAAATATATAGAAAATTTTTTAATTACAATAAAAAGAAAAGGTAAAAAGAATTTGTAACGTACAACAATAAAGCGTACCAATAATTTTTGTAATGCATCGTGCATTGTTGCGATAAAAGAAAATTATTCTAATATTTCGGTTAAAATTTATCTTTCTTTTTTTTATATCTATGTATATATGTTGGGAAGAATGTTATCCTAAAATCCGGTTAAATATTTTATCATTCTTTTATTTTTATTTTTTTTTTCATAATATATATGATATGATTTTCAACAAATCACGTATAATAGAAATAGAAAAAAAATATTTAATATTTTTATTCAAAATTTATAATTGTTATTAATAATCTATTTTTTCTTTTGTTTCAGGTATGTGTCAACGTGAAAATTTTTGATGTATTCGTTAAAACCCATTGTCTAAAAGGTAGGAAAATCATTTTCCAATATTTTTCTTTTTTTAATGTAAATCTCCTGAAAAGCTTAACACAATTATATATATACAGTTTACGATAATCAATGAATGTTATTTATCAAATCCTGTAATTTTCTTTTTAGTTTAAAAATATGTTACCGCTTTTTTTTGGTCTATATATATATATATATATATATATATGATATCGGAAACAGTTAAAATGTGGCTCGCCTATTGTGTATTTGAAAAAGTACTTGCATATCGATGTCATAAAGCTTTTTTCCTGAAATACTCGAATAGATTTTAAAATTGAAATAAAAGCATAAAAAAAAACTTGAAAAAGATTGGAACTTCTGAATTTATCATGAAATATATATATATATATTCTATTCATTTAAGGGAATATATGTATATATGTTGATCACAATATTGAACCTAAAGTAAATTTCTCTTTATTTGAGAGTTTTCCTTTTAGATTGAAAATATATTCATCTGTTATTGAGAGGAATCTTCAATAGTAGATGAGTATTTTTCATTCAAAGAGAAAAATATTATCAATTGAAAAGCAGTATAGCACTATATATATATATATTGCAGAATATCAAGTTGTAAATATAAAGAATTTTTTTTTCTTGTTATTATTTTATATCACGCGAATAAATAAATTTTTATACTTTATTAGGATAATTTAATCAATATGAATTTGTCCTATTGTAATTTTTTCTAATTTATATATTTAAAACTTCTTTTATAATATTTGTTTTATTTCGTTTTCGGCTAAAGTTTCGTTTCAGAGACGATTTTTTTTTAGATTTCAGATACCTGATGGCTAAATCTTTCGTTTTTTCTGCGGATGTTTATTGTATTTTTCTTTTTCAAACTTTTTCTAGATATTTTGAGCTTTTAATCGCATAAAATTTGTTTGCAGTTTCCGTTGAAGTGAAAAACAAAAAACTTTCTCGAATCGTTGCTATATTAGCAGAAAATCCTTTGTTATTTCAACATATGAAGTTTTGTTTGTTTCATTTTCGAAACGTTGAAAATCTCTCTCCTGGTAAAAAAAAGGAAAAAAAATGTAGAATAAATTATATATATAGGGTTGCAAATTGAAATTCAAGGTAAAATAAATTATAGAAGGTTAGAAAATACATTTATTAGATTGTAAATTATTTTTGAAGGTTGCAAAAAGGTTCTAATAGAAAATTATAACACTGAAAAAAAGATTTGGTATTAACAACCAAACATTTGGTTGGTATTTAAAATTTTTTTGTTGAATCAACAAAATTTTTTGTTATCTCAATCAAACTTTAGTTAGGACAACAAAAATCCTTTTTTTTCTAATTTTGGTTGTGTTAAACAAATTTTGATTGAGACAATTAAAATTTTGTTGATTTAACAAAAAAATTTTGGTTACTTAAATACCAACCAAACGTTTGGTTGTCAATGCCAAACCCTTCTTTCAGTGAAGATTGTAAAACAAAGTAGAAGGTTCTAAGTTTGATAGCACTATAATAAATTGAAAAAGATTTTCAACTAAATTTAAAGGTTATAAATTATTCTTCAAGGTTGCAAAAAGGTTCTAATAGAAAATTATATTATAAAACAAAGTAGAGAAGGTTCTAAATTGAAGGTTCTAGAACAAACTATCTGTAGAGTAAATTAGATGAGGTTTGCAAAATTGAAGGTGGTAAATTATTTTTCAAGATTGTAAAAAAAATTTGTAGATTCTAGAACAATTTTGAAGGTTGTAAAGTTATTTTTGAAAATTTTTAGGTTGTAAAACAAGCTGTAGAACCTAGATTAACATTGAAGGTTGTTGATAAAATTTTAAGGTTGTAGAATACTTTGTTAAAAAAAAGTTCTAATAGAAAATTATATTATAAAACAAAGCAGAGAAGGTTCTAAATTGAAGGTTCTAGAACAAACTATCTGTAGAGTAAATTAGATGAGGTTTGCAAAATTGAAGGTGGTAAATTATTTTTCAAGATTGTAAAAAAAAATTGTAGATTCTAGAACAATTTTGAAGGTTGTAAAGTTATTTTTGAAAATTTTTAGGTTGTAAAACAAGCTGTAGAACCTAGATTAACATTGAAGGTTGTTGATAAAATTTTAAGGTTGTAGAATACTTTGTTAAAAAAAAGTTCTAATAGAAAATTATATTATAAAACAAAGCAGAGAAGGTTCTAAATTGAAGGTTCTAGAACAAACTATCTGTTAGAATAAATTACATAAGGTTTGCAAAATTGAAGGTGGTAAATTATTTTTCAAGATTGTAAAAAAAATTTGTAGATTCTAAAACAATTTTGAAGGTTGTAAAGTTATTTTTGAAAATTTGTAGGTTGTAAAATAATATTCAAGCTGTAGAACCTACATTAACATTGAAGGTTGTTGATAAAATTTTAAGGTTGTAGAATACTTTGTTAAAAAAAAGTTCTAATAGAAAATTATATTATAAAACAAAGCAGAGAAGGTTCTAAATTGAAGGTTCTAGAACAAACTATCTGTTAGAATAAATTACATAAGGTTTGCAAAATTGAGGGTGGTAAATTATTTTTCAAGATTTTAAAAAAAAATTGTAGATTCTAGAACAATTTTGAAGGTTGTAAAGTTATTTTTGAAAATTTTTAGGTTGTAAAACAAGCTGTGGAACCTAGATTAACATTGAAGGTTGTTGATAAAATTTTAAGGTTGTAAAATACTTTGTTAAAAAAAGAGTTTAGAAATTTTTTTTTTTTTTGATTGCATAAATTGAAATATAACAATTTTGTAATTTCTCTCGTCAACATCACTCAACACTTGTTCGTCTATTGTTTGTTTCTATTTGTTTGAATCGATCTGATGTACTTTGTGGAATTGGTCGTTGGTTGATCGTAGCCATAGTATACTGGTCAATATAACCACCCTTTCCTGTATCACAAACACCAGTTCCATTTACAATTGTGTGAACCACAAACTGTATTTTGCGATTTGCAGTATTCGACCGGTATTCACTTGCGAAGGGATTCCCTGGATGACTGAGCAGGTTGCCAGGGACTTCCCCGATATTCATATATATATATATATATATATATAGCCGATTCTATGCATCCCTTTTGTTAGTTGCGTCCCATATTTCAACAAGGTCGTTGAAGCGACTCCCATAGCATTCACATGCGAGTATACACATTCTGTTCAAATGTATCCTCTATATATTTTGGTTCATAATTTCCAAATTAAAAAAAAATAATTCTCAATAATAATATCGATATGTAGGCGAAATTGTCAATTATTATTTTTATATTTAATTATTTGTAAAGCAAGAAAAACTTATCTAATTTAAATTCCAAAGTTTATTTTCTTTATCATTTATTGATCAAAAGAGAATTTTTTGAGGCGAACAGAAAATTTCTTCTATTAGGGAAAATTTTTCTTTAGATCAAAGAAATGTAATGTATTTCCATATATAGCAAAAGTTTGTTTGTTTTATTCAAAAAAAAAAAAAAAAAATTCCTTTTGAACGTAGTAAATTTAGTAAAAATTCTTGAATTTATTTTTCTCTCTATTTCACTGAAATATTCATGAAACGTGTGTGACCTGGAATTTTTCCTAATACTTTACACAATTTTCCTTGACATTGGCATATTATATATGTATATGGTATTTTTATATTTCTTTTGTATATAAAATTTAAAAGAAAGAAAATTTTTAACTATTTTTCATAATTATTATTAAAAAAAAAAAAAATTAGTCAAAGAAGATCTTTAGTTGGAAAAAAAAATTTATTATTTGTGAGTGCGTTAACTCATTCATTTCCTCAGAAAAAAAAATATATAAAAAATTTATTTTAAGAATCATAAAAGGGCGCGCTCATTTCATATTCGCTCCGGGCGCCATTTCATCTAAAGCCGAACCTGTTAATAATTTAAAGGAGTAAAAAACAAAATGTTTAAAAACATTTTTAAGGGAAGTACTTAAAATTAATCAAAAAAATATTATCAAAAGATGTTTTTATTTATTTTTTTTTTTTTTAAATAAAAATGATAATAATATAAATAATAATATCGGAGAAATATGTTTCTTTAAAATGAAAATAATTCATTTTCTCGTTGTGAAAATCGCATTACGTTGAATAAAACGTTGATTTATTCAGAAATTTGCAAAATGCATTCAAACGGAGATTTCTTCGACACAGTACTTGAGTTGAAGGTGCTATTATGGACCGCAGCATACAATTCCCTATGGAACGAGACTTTTGGATCATGAAAGCCCAGGAACTTCGCATTATTCACCACCCGATATTAATTTGAATCGAGTGTCGGGGAAGTTATTCACAAAAATTGATTGTGTAATTTTCTCTTTTAGTTTATTTGTTTTTTTTACATTGAAATATAAAGGTGGATTAAACTTAAATTTTCGCTATGTAATCCGTGAAAAATGTTACTCCCCCCCCCCTCTCTCTCTCTTTAAAAATTAGCTTCTATTATTCAATTTTCATGATTTCTACTAAATAAAAAAAATTTACAATATATACGTTCATTACATTTAAAACAATTTCGAAATTTAAATAAATTATAGTTTTTAAAGTATAATAATTAATAATTATTAAATAAAAAATATATATGATAAATTTTTAACGTGAAATAAACTTTTAAATTTAGAGAATATAACTTTTATAATGAGTTTTATACCAGTAAGGAATTAATAATTTTTTTTTTTTTTCATTTTACCGAGAGTTAAAAATTATTAGAACTGAAATAACTCGAGCAATTAACATTAAATTAAAGTACTCGTAACTATATATATATTTCTGCACATCAAATAATTTTCCTCATTAAAATTGACTTTTAAATGTAGAGAAATGAAAATTGTTTTTGTAAAACTCGTTTCTATAATTATTCCTACGCAAATAAACTGTGAGAAATTATTTGAATTTTAATGCAAACTATTTTCATTTCGTCTCTTTTCTTTTCTTCCTTTTTTTTGGTTTGAACAACAAACAAAATGTGGTGAATAACTTCTCTTTTGCAATTGGTGAATTGAAGGACGTGTGTTCATTTGCTATGATTTCTGTTATTTTTATATGAAAGAAATAGTTGGATAAATTCGCGCACTGGAAGTACACTTCCGGTTTGTTCGTTGCTCATTTTCTGTACATTTATATATATATTGAAGTCTACTAGTTGGTCCAATTCTGGTTAGAGCATTCGCGGTTGCCGCCTGAGAGGGCAACGTTCCACACGATAAATTAATGCAATCGTTCCTCCTACGTTTCCTCATCCTCAATGACTCGATACAAATAACCTGCAGTGTGATAACATGTGTTATTTCGATTTGATATTGATGTCTATTGATACTTCCGTTAGATTGAATCATCTCTTCGAGTATATAAGTCGTTCTTCTCTATTAATGTAGGATAAGAAAAGAAAAAAAATGTATAGAATCATCAGTGTGAGGAGGTAAAATATGTATGAAAATTATTTTCTTATTTTAACACGCAAAAAGCGTAAAAATTGCTTAAGGTTCTACAATCTTAATGTTTAAATTATATATTCCTAAAATTTTGTTCTAAAAGCTACAAGTTAGATTTACAACCTTAAAAAATATTTTACAACCTTGAGGGTAATTTTGCAACCTTATTCTTTGTTTTTCATTTTCTAATTTTGTTTTAGAACCTTCAAATTTGTTTTACAATCTAGAAGAATAATTTACAACCTTTTTCTAAATCTTGTTTTAGAACCTTCAATATTGGTTTACAACCTTAAAGAATATTTTACCACCTTGATGGTAATTTTGCAACCTTATTCTTTAATTTTTAGTTTGCATTCCCTAACTTTGGTCTAGAACCTTCAAATTTGTTTTACTATCTAGAAGAATACTTTACAACCTTTTCTTAAAGGTTGTTTTAGAACCTTCAAGATCTAGAATATTTTACAACCTTGAGGGTAATTTTGCAACCTTATTCCTTAATCATTGTTTTGCATTCCCTAACTTTTTTTTAGAACCTTCAAATTTGTTCTACAACTTTCAAAAGTCATTCTAGAACCTAAAAAATGGGTTTACATCTTCAAGATTGTTTTACAACCTTCAAATTTGTTTTACTTTTTTCTAAAATCACAAAAAGTTTGTATTACATTACTAAAATTTGTTTTAGAACCTTCAAATTTGTTTTACAATCTAGAAGAATACTTTACAACCTTCTTCTAAATCTTTTTTTAGAACCTTCAATATTGGTTTACAACCTTAAAGGATATTTTACCACCTTGATGGTAATTTTGCAACCTTATTCTTTAATTTTTAGTTTGCATTCCCTAACTTTGGTCTAGAACCTTCAAATTTGTTTTACTATCTAGAAGAATACTTTACAACCTTTTCTTAAAGGTTGTTTTAGAACCTTCAAGATCTAGAATATTTTACAACCTTGAGGGTAATTTTGCAACCTTATTCTTTGTTTTTCATTTTCTAATTTTGTTTTAGAACCTTCAAATTTGTTTTACAATCTAGAAGAATAATTTACAACCTTCTTCTAAATCTTTTTTTAGAACCTTCAATATTGGTTTACAACTTTAAAGAATATTTTACCACCTTGATGGTAATTTTGCAACCTTATTCTGTAATTTTTAGTTTGTATTCCCTAACTTTGGTCTAGAACCTTCAAATTTGTTTTACTATCTAGAAGAATACTTTACAACCTTTTCTTAAAGGTTGTTTTAGAACCTTCAAGATCTAGAATATTTTACAACCTTGAGGGTAATTTTGCAACCTTATTCCTTAATCATTGTTTTGCATTCCCTAACTTTTTTTTAGAACCTTCAAATTTGTTCTACAACTTTCAAAAGTCATTCTAGAACCTAAAAAATGGGTTTACATCTTCAAGATTGTTTTACAACCTTCAAATTTGTTTTACTTTTTTCTAAAATCACAAAAAGTTTGTATTACATTACTAAAATTTGTTTTAGAACCTTCAAATTTGTTTTACAATCTAGAAGAATACTTTACAACCTTCTTCTAAATCTTTTTTTAGAACCTTCAATATTGGTTTACAACCTTAAAGGATATTTTACCACCTTGATGGTAATTTTGCAACCTTATTCTTTAATTTTTAGTTTGCATTCCCTAACTTTGGTCTAGAACCTTCAAATTTGTTTTACTATCTAGAAGAATACTTTACAACCTTTTCTTAAAGGTTGTTTTAGAACCTTCAAGATCTAGAATATTTTACAACCTTGAGGGTAATTTTGCAACCTTATTCTTTGTTTTTCATTTTCTAATTTTGTTTTAGAACCTTCAAATTTGTTTTACAATCTAGAAGAATAATTTACAACCTTCTTCTAAATCTTTTTTTAGAACCTTCAATATTGGTTTACAACTTTAAAGAATATTTTACCACCTTGATGGTAATTTTGCAACCTTATTCTGTAATTTTTAGTTTGTATTCCCTAACTTTGGTCTAGAACCTTCAAATTTGTTTTACTATCTAGAAGAATACTTTACAACCTTTTCTTAAAGGTTGTTTTAGAACCTTCAAGATCTAGAATATTTTACAACCTTGAGGGTAATTTTGCAACCTTATTCCTTAATCATTGTTTTGCATTCCCTAACTTTTTTTTAGAACCTTCAAATTTGTTCTACAACTTTCAAAAGTCATTCTAGAACCTAAAAAATGGGTTTACATCTTCAAGATTGTTTTACAACCTTCAAATTTGTTTTACTTTTTTCTAAAATCACAAAAAGTTTGTATTACATTACTAAAATTTGTTTTAGAACCTTCAAATTTGTTTTACAATCTAGAAGAATACTTTACAACCTTTTCCTAAATCTTGTTTTAGAACCTTCAAAATTGGTTTTTAACTTTAAAGTATATTTTACAACCTTGAGAGTAATTTTGCAACCTTATTCTTTAATGTTTGTTTTGCATTCCCTAACTTTGTTTTAGAAACAACAAATTTGTTCTACAACTTTTAAGTCATTCTAAAACCAAAAAAATTGGTTTTCATCTTAAAGGTTGTTTTACAACCTTAAAATTTGTTTTACTTTTTTCTAAAACCACAAAAAGTTTGTATTACATTAATAAAATTTGTTTTAGTACCTTCAAATTTGTTTTACAATCTATTAGAATACTTTACAACCTTTTCCTAAAGCTTGTTTTAGAACCTTCAATATTGGTTTACAACCTTAAAGAATATTTTACCACCTTGATGGTAATTTTGCAACCTTATTCTGTAATTTTTACTTTGCATTCCCTAACTTTGGTCTAGAACCTTCAAATTTGTTTTACAACTGTCAAAAGTTATTTTAGAACCTAAAAAAATGTTTTTCATCTTAAAAATTGTTTTACAATTTTTAATATTTCCTTTACTTTTTTCTAAAACCACAAAAAGTTTGTATTACATTACTAAAATTTTTTTTTTAGGATCTTTTAATTTGTTTTACAACCTAGAAGAATACTATTTACAACCTTGAGGGTACTTTCTAAGTTTTAGGTTATGTTTACAACTTTAAAATTTGTTTTACTGCCTAACTAACTTTTATTAATTTCTTTCATCATATACTCAATAATTTAAATATATTTTTAATTTCTTTGTGAAAAATTTTTTTCCCCCTAGTGTTTTTTTATATATATATACAGGTAAAAAGCAACCGGAAATTGAAGCTTGGAGTGTTTTTGAAAAGCCTGAAATATCAGAAGGTTTTTATTTATAAGAAAGAGAAAAAAGTGAGGGGAAGAGTTTAGAAAGAGAGACGATTGCGTGTCACATATAGAGTGCAATAATAAAGAAGGGGGGGGAGGGGAGAAGTAGAGAAAAACATGATATCGTAGTCACGTAGACCAGACTTCTGGACCAAAAGCATCGAATAGGATTAGTCTTGAGCAACTTTTGGAATTTTATAACTAGAAAACTTTTTTACTGAAACTCACCCACAAAACCTTCTCATAAATTGAAAACTTTTTAACTTTTACGAAGTGATATAACTAAAGAAAAGATCACTTTGTATAACTTTCTAACTCAATTGCTCTAAAATCAACTTTGCTTAAATAATTAGCTATAAACATTTATTAATCATTCAAAACTAAAAAGATGACAATATTTTATTTTTTTTTTTTTTATATATTTTTGTCACCTTTTATTATATTTATTTCTATTATTAGAATGGAACGATAATTTAAATTATCATAGAACTATATCTATATATATATATGTATGTGTGTGTGTGCTAAATGTCGAAATTTATTTTCACGCTCTGAACTTTCTGCATAATGACCTTTTCCATTTCATTCTTTATCCATTAAATTATCGACGTCATATGCAAACTGTAATTAATACGTAATTAAAGTTATTACAATTCGAGTCACAAAACATGGATATTATAATGGGATTACACATATTTTCTTTTATTCTACTGATTAAATGTCATTATTTATTAATTAAAAAATATAATTATTAATACATTTCTATAAAAATTGCTTCTTTTGATAATTTAAAAAACATAATTTTTTATGAGCAAAATTTTTCAAGGTTTTTTTTGAAAAAATAATACGAAAAACAAACTTGCACGTTTCAGAACAAGAATATTGAATAAATTATATAAAATTGTGAAATAAATTTTAAGGTTGTAATTTATATTCTTGAAGATTGTAAATTATTCTACATGGTTGTAACGTAAAATTTAATTAATTATAAGGTTGTAGAATAAATTTAAAGGTTTTAGAACAATCTTGAATGTTTATAGAACATAAAGTTGGAAACTAAAACATTTAAGGTTGTAAATATAGTACTAGTTGTAAATCATTTTTTAAGGCTGTAAAATAAAATTGCATCTTCTGGAACAAGATTGTAAAACAAATTTAAAGGTTCCAATACAAATTTGAAGGTCCTATAATTTTATGTAAGGTTGTAAACAAATCTTGAAGGTTGTAAACAAAATTTAAAGGTTCTAGAACCTTGTAAAAACCTTGTAAAACCACATTCAAGATGAAAAATATTTTTCTATATTCTAGAATAAGTTTGAAGGTTGTAAAGTAAGTTTGTAGGTTGTAGAACAAATTTTAAGGTTGTAAAACAAATTTGAAAGTTCTAGAACAAGTTTGAAGGCTCTATAATTTTATGTAAGGTTGTAAACTAATCTTGAAGGTTGTAAACATAATTTAAAGGTTCTATAATAATTTTATGAATGTAAAACAAACTTTTTGTAGTTGTAAAATAACAAAGTCCCAACAAACAAGTTGTAAGACCACTTTCAAGATGAAATACATTTTCTAGATTCTAGAATAAGTTTGAAGGTTGTAGAGTAAGTTTGTAGGTTGTAGAACAAATTTTAAGGTTGTAAAACAAATTTGAAAGTTCTAGAATAAGTTTGAAGGCTCTATAATTTTATGTAATGTTGTAAACTAATCTTGAAGGTTGTAAACAAAATTTAAAGGTTCTAAAATAAATTTATGAATGTAAAACAAACTTTTTGTGGTTGTAAAATAACAAAGAACAAACAAACAAGTTGTAAAACCACTTTCAAGATGAAATACATTTTTGTAGATTCCAGAACAAGTTTAAAAGCTCTATAATTTTATTTAAGGTTATAAACTAATCTTGAAGGTTGTAAACAAAATTTAAAGGTAAGAATAAATTTATGAATGTAAAACAAACTTTTTTTGGTTGTAAAATAACAAACAAAGAAGTTGTAAACCAACTTCTAAGATAGAAAACAGTTTTTTAGGTTCTAGAATAAGTTTGAAGGTTGTAGAGTAAGTTTGTAGGTTGTAGAACAAATTTTAAGGTTCGGGAATAATCTTTGAAGCTTGTATATCGAATTTTAAAATTATGGAATAAACTGTAAACTTCTAAAATTGCACTCAAGTCCGTAAATTGTTCTTTAAGGTTGTAAATCATTTTTGAAGGTTGTAGAAGTAGCTTCAGGAATGTAAAGGAAACTGTTTAACGTTGGTCGCATTACCCTAAGTGGCAGTGATTTCTTTGACCTAAATTTTCATCTTGGAAATATTTTTTTTTTTATGGAATTGTGTGTTGCGCTGTGCGGTAATAATCCATAATATAATTGAGTAGTTGTAAAAGTCTGTTGCGAACTTTTGCAAAAAGTATATATATATATATATATATATATATATATATATATATATATATATATATATATATATATATATATATATATATATATATATAGTATTTCGAACATTGCTGCGGATTGACATCGAGTTATCTCGAAGTTTCCACTCGCATTCTCGCGGAATACAAGATTTACCGCGGAAACTATGTTTCGAAGCTGAGTCCCAGCTGGTTGTAGACATCGTATCTACTTCCGTTGCATCTAGTCGATTCTTCTCTTCTGACGCTGCTGCTCCTTTTGCTGCAGAATCCGTTTCGGGCTTCGAGTTTCAACTCTCCGACTAAGAAACTTTCAGCATGTGTTATATATGTTCACAGTTTATTTATTTATGTCCTCACTATATCTTCTACAATCCAGTAAAAGTCTTGAAATCGCGTTTCCAAGTCAAGGCTTTGGTTTTGGTATATAACTTAATCTTATCAATCCCTAATTTAAAGGGGCAAAACTTTCTACTAAAGTGCACTAGATTTTCCAAGAACCATAAATTAATACGCAATAAGTCTTGAGAAAGAGCATTTCATTATATTTTATGAACTTGTGAAAATTAGATTTAGATATACATAAAGTAAGACACTTTTCGTCTATATATGTATGTTATTTGAAAAGGACTTTCAACATATTGTTGAAAAATTTCAACAATTCTATTGGAATGTCTATAATTTTATTTCCCTAAATATATTAAATGAAATGAAATTTTTATCGCTCATTTTATGACATCTTCCAAATGGCTCGAAATATCGTCCGGAACATTTTATTGAGAGCAACATATATATATATATATATAGTTCGTCAATATAAATTGAGAGAAATGAAATATATACACGTAAAATAAAATTATAATAAAATAATGCAATTATTTGAAAAAAAAATAATAAAATTTTCAAACATTTTAATTACAATATTAATTTAGAAAAAAAGTAAATTAATGATTAAAAGATTTTTATTTTGATGGAATAAAAAAAAAAGTTTAACTTCATAAATCTTTTGAGAGAGACAGAGAGAGAGAGAGAGAGAAAAAAAGAGTTTTTTCACTTGGCGCGGAAAAGAGTTCCTAAAATCTGTAACTTATTTTCTTTATCGGTGGGGTAATTTCTCCGCAAGAGTTTCAGATTCGCATTGTCACCAATGCGATACCGATTTTGAACGTCACCAGTCCGGAAAATGAGTTTCCGTGTCGGGGTGGTTCAGTGTGCTGATCGACGTTAAAGAAGAAGGAAAAGGACCAAGATGGAAAGGAAATAGATGAAAAGCTTGAACCATATAGCAACTTTGTATTACAGACTTGGTACCTATATATATATGTTAGACGAATAAAACTATTCGCCTGAGAATTCGTTGCATGAGAAACAGGAACAAAATGCATTGCCCTTCTTTTTTGCTTATATATCACCGCTTTTTTTATTACCATTCTCAACGTTTTTCTATTTCATCCCCCCCCCAAAAAAAAAAAATCTTATTCGATTGCTTTTTTCTGTATCCAACTTTTTTGTGCACATTTTTGAAAATTATTTTTTCATTTCTTTCTCATTTAAAAAAAAAATTAAAAATAAAAAGATCATGGTAACCGTTATCATTATAACCATTTCAATACTCTCTTTTTAAATTCAAATCAAAAGTTATTTGTATATAATAAATAATTTATAATTACATTATTTGTGAATTGCTATAGTTTCTATGGTAATGGTTGCTCTAGAAATCAACTATTGCCATAGTAATGTTTTTCATAGTAACTGTTGCCATAGTAACTGTTACCATAGTAACTTTTGCCATAGTACCAACTGTTGCCATAGTACCAACTGTTGCCATAGTAACTGTTGCCATAGTAACTGTTGCCATAGTAATTTTTGCCATAATACCAACTGTTGCCATAGTAACTTTTGCCATAGTACCAACTGTTGCCATAGTAACCTTTGCCATAGTAACTTTTGCCATAGTACCAACTGTTGCCATAGTACCAACTGTTGCCATAGTAACTGTTGCCATAGTAACTGTTGCCATAATAATTTTTGCCATAGTAATTTTTGCCATAATACCAACTGTTGCCATAGTAACCTTTGCCATAGTAACTTTTGCCATAGTACCAACTGTTGCCATAGTACCAACTGTTGCCATAGTAACTGTTGCCATAGTAACTGTTGCCATAGTAATTTTTGCCATAATACCAACTGTTGCCATAGTAACTTTTGCCATAGTACCTACTGTTGCCATAGTAACTTTTGCCATAATACCAACTGTTGCCATAGTAACTTTTGCCATAGTACCAACTGTTGCCATAGTACCAACTGTTGCCATAGTAACTGTTGCCATAGTAACTGTTGCCATAGTAATTTTTGCCATAATACCAACTGTTTCCATAGTAACCTTTGCCATAGTAACTTTTGCCATAGTACCAACTGTTGCCATAGTCACTGTTGCCATAGTAACTGTTGCCATAGTAACCTTTGCCATAGTACCAACTGTTGCCATAGTAACTTTTGCCATAGTACCAATTGTTGTCATAGTAACTGTAGCCATAGTAACTATCGCCATAGTAAGTAACTGTTGAAATTGCAGCTGTTGCCATAGTAACTATTTCCATAGTAAATGTTGCCATAGTAACGTTTTTCATAGTAACTGTTGCCATAGTAATGGTAATGGTATAGTAATGCTATGATAATGGTTGCTATGGAAACGGTTGCCATGAAAACCATACGTGTGTACGACAGACAGACGGACGGACGCCAAAGCGAAACTATAAGGTTTTCGGCCCTGGGCCACGAAAACCTAAAAAACTACTAATTAGAAAACTACTAATTCATGGAGTAAATCGGCTTACTAATTTGAAATAGTAAAAAATACGACTTACTAATAAATTAGTAATTTCTTACTGATTCTTGTTTTTTATTTTTTTGTTTGTTTTATGTTTGTTGTAATTTTTTTTTTGATTAAAAAAAAAATAATAATGGGGATTACTGTAGTAAAACCAATTTCATGTAATATTGCGGAGGAATTCATTGACGTTATATATGTATATATATATAGTGTATAGTGTGAACGTCCCTTAAGACACTGTAATATTCGACGGTACGATTCATCTTGCACACACGTGCAAAACACGTGTGGGGTCGACTTGGTGGAGATTCGAAAGCCCTCTTCAGATAATGACAATGGGATATACAATGCTGGAAAGCAGATGAGAGCGACGAAGAAGAGAGTGAAAGAGAGAAAGAGAGCAAATGACTAGATGAAACAAGAAGGAAAAAAAAAGGAAAAATAAAGGGTCGACATCGTGTGCGACCCTTCACGTTTGCGTCAGTGCTTTTCAAACGAGGGATTCTACACTTGGAAAGAACCTAATAAAAATCCAGAAATTCCCCGAGGATCCTAGAAATGTCATATCACCCCCCTCCCCCTCTCTCACATTTACCCCTCAAGGGAAACACGACAAATGTAAAGAACCCATTTGAAAACACATCATAACAATTACGAACCAGTTTCTAGAATCATATGTTTATTATTTCAACTAATTTTTCTAAGTTCCTTCTGTAAATTTTAGATAAGAGGCATTCGCTTTTTTTTCTGGTGATAAAAAATAAATTTTCCACATTTGAGCCGCTATAGAGAAGAATCTTCCGGTTATTTTCCGAGGTTCAAAGACCCTTTTTTTTCACAGGAAGGGAAGCATTTTGAGATAAAGGGATGAAGATTCTGTAATATTGATAAGCGTTGGTAATCGGATTTGTATTCTCGAAGAAAAAGTGCTCTGAATTATATGATTTTACCGAAATAGATTTTTTTTAATATTAAATTTTTAAAAACAATTTTTTTTTTATAATTCAATAAAAAAAAAAAGTAGTCCTTAGCCAAGGGAAAAATTTTTATTCAAACTTATATTTTATACATATACATATATATAAGTAAGAGGTCGACTATGGACTTTTTATAAAAGTTTTACGATTAATTTGCCCTTACGACGTGAATGTGGCCGTGTAAAAAAAAAAAAAAAAAAAAAGATAAAAAGAGTTGAGAAAAATTATTGTCAAATGAGCAATTCTAATAATGGTCCTTTTCTTATTCGCCGGAATTGCTCGGCTAGCCCTATACATATAGTGTAACAATAGAGCGGGAAAGTGGAATGAAAAGAGTCAAAAAGATGAGAATACCGTTTCATGGAAAAGGAGTGAGGGAGGGGGGTGGGAAATAAAAAAAAAAGTTAAAAATCCTTTTCGATGGATAAATCGTCGACTCGTTTCAACGTTTTCACGAGTGTTCAATTCTGTAAGGACACGCGGGGATCGTGGAATGTAGAAAAATTCGTTTTTCTTCGATTTTTCAATATGGCCGGCACCGACTCTTGGGACAACGAAAAAAAAAAAATGATTCCAACTATCTGAATATATTCACCCAAAAAAAAAACAGTCCATATTTTAGAAATTTTTTTATATAATTAAATCCCTCTCAAAATGTTTGGTAATAAACAAAATGTGGATTTTAATTAATAATTAATTGCAATTTTTTTTTTACAATCAATCCTCTAGCGACAAGAAATGGAAAATATCCGCGAAATTTAAAAAACATTTTTTCATTTTAAAGAGGAAATGTTTTTTTTT
Organism: Leptopilina boulardi; assembly: GCF_019393585.1. Taxonomy (NCBI): domain Eukaryota; kingdom Metazoa; phylum Arthropoda; class Insecta; order Hymenoptera; family Figitidae; genus Leptopilina; species Leptopilina boulardi. Next base: position 1,269,868 of record NW_026137806.1, on the reverse strand, counting down.
CCCTTAATTATTCATGTATTTTGAATTTAACAAATCGCAATTTTGTAATTAATTTTTCACATTTTCGCTAATGAAAAATTGTTTTTTTTTTTTTGTAACGCAACAAAGGAACGTAAAATTATTTTTAATTTGTAATTTAAAATTGAGAGATGCTAAAATTTTCATGTGATTTAAATGCATTTAACGAATAATCTAGTAAAATAACCAATGTGTATGTATGTGGATACAGAGAGAGAGAGATAGCAGAAGCAACCAACCGATAATTAAATATTCAACTATGGATACAATCACATTTACGATTTGTTAAATTTTCTCGTTAAAAATAATTTAGTATGAAACTGATTTTCTGCAATATATATATTGAAAATTATAAAGCGGAAAAATTAAAAATAAGAATTATTATTGTCTCTAAAAAAAAAGTCAAAGCAATTTTCTATGGATATTAATTAATTATTAAACGGTTAATTATGTTTCATAGTACATGGTATGTATCTCGTAGTTTTTTGGGGTAAACATTAATTTTCTAAGATAGAAAACATTGAGTATATATATATATATCACAAAGCGTTGCACTTTGAATTAACTTCTTCAGAGAATTACTTCTAGTGGTAGCTTGCATTTCGTTGCTTCAGCAAGAGGTTTTAATGATAAATTTTCATTTGCCGCTGGAGAACCGCAAAAGCTTTGACACGTTGGGTGTTCGTTTGCTCGAAGTTGTGGAAATGGTGTCGCGCACACGTAATTTTACCACGCCCGAGAGTGTTATTTACCTTTTTTTTTTTCCTCTTCCTTTCATCGAACACGCTCACTCACAAATATGGTCCACATTTTGAAACCACAAATTATAGTCAACCGCAATCTACGACCTATATTATAATTTTCATCGAAAGTCGCAACTCTATATATATATATATATTTTAAAAGAGGTGAAACATTAAAATCATTAAAAGACACCCTTCAGGGATAAACGGCATTAAACCTGAATTTCGTACCCTTCTCTTAACTACTTGTAAACGCCGTAACCCTCAACCCTTCTAACGAGACAAAAGCCCCTCCAAAAAATTGAAAGCTACGGGCAAAACGCCCTTGTGACAAACGCGACCTGCTTTTAATGGCCGCCATAATCAGAGCTTAATCCTTTGTTGTCGTTCGTTAAATGAAATATGTCCCTTACTTGCCGATATGACCAAAAATAATTGCCTCATATTGTTATCTGCATATAATAATAATTTTATTCTACTTTCTGCGAATATTATTATCTCTCTAGAGATTTGCAGCAAAAAAAAAAAAAAAATAATTCATTATTATTAAATAATTTTTCCAGTATAAATTAAAACTTAAACCTCTACATTAAAAGCTCAGACTGACGCTCTGCTCTGAGGTGACGATCTCTTATATACGACCGTCTGGTGGGGGAGCGGCCAATCACAACGCGAGTCTCCCCTTCCACTCTGCGATAGAATCATAATCACTGCCTTTCAAAAAATAAAACGAAAAAAATAATTATCCAAAATTTATAATTTCTCTCTAAAGAACAAGAAATAATAAATAAATCTCGTACATTATATATATATATATTTCTCCAAGAAAAAAAAATAAAACTTCGACATGTCTCTCTATTTCAATTTAGTGAATTATATCAGGGAATGTGCTCTGCACTTTCAATTATGGTTTCTCTGTGGCTGGCAATTCTGTTGCGGTTCGACGATTTTCCATTTTCCGAAGGGTACCTCAGGTCGGCTGATCTCCTCAATCGCATATATAGGACCGTTGAACCATTTTCAACTCACCCCTCTCATCTTCCCCACTACTCCTCAGCCGAATGCCATGCTTTACCCTTTACTCGTAATCCTACACTCGTATCACGTTACGAGGATCAAGGAATCCGGACAAAGTCGTCGACATCGTCATCCACGATATCAAATCTAAGGAACAGTATAGGAATTGTTTTGTTCCCGATTTCTATTTATATATACATATTTAAATTAGGACCAAACAACTTTTAAATCCCTTAAAAATGGACAAATTGTGAATTTCAAAAGAAAGACATTTTTAAAATTAATTTTTAATGTTATGAAAATTTTTTTTTTTAATTTACTTAACTTTGTGTGACAGAAAAATTGTTCTCTCTCTCTCTCTCCCTGTTTGCCATATAAATCATACAACTCATAAAATTCATTTAATTACTCATAAAAAGATGAAGTCTATGATGAAAAGAAACGAAAAACTCGATAGATGTTTCTTTACAGCACCCATGCAGAAATTTTGAAAGGGCCCTAGCAGGGCCCAGCTCGGAAAGCTCAACATTTGCATAAAATAGGGAATTCGATCGGGGCTACAGAAAAAGCCGGATTAAAATCGGGGCACGACTAGGGCCTGGTTTGGCCCCGTTAGGGTTCCCTGTTTCAACCACGTCAGGGCAAGGTTACAATAGTAGTCGTTTCTATGACAACAGTTACTTACTACGGCAACAGTTACTATGGCAACAGTTACTATGATAACAGTTACTTACTATGGCAATTGTTACTGTGACTACAGTTACTATAGCAACAGTTACTATGGCAACAGTTACTATGGTAACCGTTACTTACTATGGCAATAGTTACTATGGCAACACTTACTTTGGCAACAGTTACTATGACAGCAGTTACTATGGCAACAGTTACTATGATAACAGTTACTTACTATGGCAATTGTTACTATAGCTACAGTTACTATGGTAACCGTTACTTACTATGGCAAAAGTTACTTTGGTAACAGTTACTATGGCAATAGTTACTATGGCAACAGTTACTATGTCAACAGTTACTATGGCAACAGTTACTTACTATGGCAATAGTTACTATGGCTACAGTTACTATAGCAACAGTTACTATGGCAACAGTTACTTACTATGGCAAATGTTACTTTGGCAACAGTTACTATGGCAATAGTTACTATGGCAACAGTTACTTACTATGGCAAATGTTACTTTGGCAACAGTTACTATGGCAACAGTTACTATGGCAACAGTTACTTACTATGGCAATAGTTACTATGGCTACAGTTACTATAGCAACAGTTACTATGGCAACAGTTACTTACTATGGCAAATGTTACTTTGGCAACAGTTACTATGGCAATAGTTACTATGGCAACAGTTACTTACTATGGCAAATGTTACTTTGGCAACAGTTACTATGGCAACAGTTACTTACTATGTCAATAGTTACTATGGCTACAGTTACTATAGCAACAGTTACTATGGATACAGTTACTTACTATGGCAAATGTTACTTTGGCAACAGTTACTATGGCAACAGTTACTTACTATGTCAATAGTTACTATGGCTACAGTTACTATAGCAACAGTTACTATGGCAACAGTTACTTACTATGGCAAATGTTACTTTGGCAACAGTTACTATGGCAATAGTTACTATGGCAACAGTTACTTACTATGGCAAATGTTACTTTGGCAACAGTTACTATGGCAACAGTTACTATGGCAACAGTTACTTACTATGGCAATAGTTACTATGGCTACAGTTACTATAGCAACAGTTACTATGGCAACAGTTACTTACTATGGCAAATGTTACTTTGGCAACAGTTACTATGGCAATAGTTACTATGGCAACAGTTACTTACTATGGCAAATGTTACTTTGGCAACAGTTACTATGGCAACAGTTACTTACTATGTCAATAGTTACTATGGCTACAGTTACTATAGCAACAGTTACTATGGATACAGTTACTTACTATGGCAAATGTTACTTTGGCAACAGTTACTATGGCAACAGTTACTTACTATGTCAATAGTTACTATGGCTACAGTTACTATAGCAACAGTTACTATGGCAACAGTTACTTACTATGGCAAATGTTACTTTGGCAACAGTTACTATGGCAATAGTTACTATGGCAACAGTTACTTACTATGGCAAATGTTACTTTGGCAACAGTTACTTACTATGGCAATAGTTACTATGGCTACAGTTACTATAGCAACAGTTACTATGGCAACAGTTACTATGGTAACCGTTACTTACTATGGCAATAGTTACTATGGCAACACTTACTTTGGCAACAGTTACTATGACAGCAGTTACTATGGCAACAGTTACTATGATAACAGTTACTTACTATGGCAATTGTTACTATAGCTACAGTTACTATGGTAACCGTTACTTACTATGGCAAAAGTTACTTTGGCAACAGTTACTATGGCAATAGTTACTATGGCAACAGTTACTTACTATGGCAAATGTTACTTTGGCAACAGTTACTTACTATGGCAATTGTTACTGTGACTACAGTTACTATAGCAACAGTTACTATGGCAACAGTTACTATGGTAACCGTTACTTACTATGGCAATAGTTACTATGGCAACACTTACTTTGGCAACAGTTACTATGACAGCAGTTACTATGGCAACAGTTACTATGATAACAGTTACTTACTATGGCAATTGTTACTATAGCTACAGTTACTATGGTAACCGTTACTTACTATGGCAAAAGTTACTTTGGCAACAGTTACTATGGCAATAGTTACTATGGCAACAGTTACTATGTCAACAGTTACTATGGCAACAGTTACTTACTATGTCAATAGTTACTATGGCTACAGTTACTATAGCAACAGTTACTATGGATACAGTTACTTACTATGGCAAATGTTACTTTGGCAACAGTTACTATGGCAACAGTTACTTACTATGGCAATAGTTACTATGCCTACAGTTACTATAGCAACAGTTACTATGGCAACAGTTACTTACTATGGCAATAGTTACTATGGCTACAGTTACTATAGCAACAGTTACTATGGCAACAGTTACTTACTATGGCAAATGTTACTTTGGCAACAGTTACTATGGCAATAGTTACTATGGCAACAGTTACTATGTCAACAGTTACTATGGCAGCAGTTACAATAGCAATCGTTTCCATGACAACAGTTACCATAGCAACCGTTTTTTTTTCCCTAGAAACGGTAATATTACCCGTGCAGAAATTCGTCGCCCTGGCCTGGTTGAAACAGGGAATCCGACCGGGGCCAAACCAGGCCCTAGTCGGGCCCCGGTTTTAGTTGATTTTAATCGGGTTGAAGTAGGAGCGCCCTTCTGTGGCCCCGATCGTGTTCCCTGTTACCTGTGAATTTGAAGCTTCTCAACCTAGGCACTGTCAGGGCCCTTTCAAAATTTCTGCATGGGTAATATTAGGCCACGAAACCCTGCGCTTGCTTCTTTTATATTTTTTTTTTTTTTTCTTTTTAGGAATATTTTTATAATTTTAGAGCTCTTTAGTTTATATACTTACTAGTTTATTTTTTAGTCGACAAATAGAAATGGTTTTTCTTTTCTTTTTTCACATCGTTTTACATTTTTATTGTTTTCAGATTTGTTGTTGCCTTCATGCTGCGATGTACTTTTCTTGTTGTATATATATATATATATATATATATATATATATATATATATATTTATTTCTTTTGTAAATCTCTGTTTTCCATTTCATACTGGAAACCCCCTACTATATTTCTATCACGTTTTCTTATAACTTGTCTCTTGTCGTTCCTTCTTAAATATATATATACAATATTTTATATATATTCGAAATTTTTGAATATAAAAGAATATATATAGACTCTCATGAATATTAATTAAATGTCACTTTCTATATATGTCAGAAATATATATAATAAAAGTGATAGAGTTCTGCGTCTTGTTAATTTAACAAATTAATTTTTATATTATAAATTTTATTTTAAAAAGTAGAAAGGACACAACTAATTTTAGCCGTGAATTTAAAAAAAAAACTCAAAATAATAATCTCTATTTTATTTATTAATATTCTTTCATATGGGTTTAATATTAAATACATAATATTGAGAATATGTCAATATTATTTAAATTGAAAAGCTTTTTTATGTATTGTAAAATGAAATTTTTTATATTAAGCAAAAAGAGAGTATATATATAGATATATATATTTTTTTTTTGTATAAAAGTAATATATATATTAACCATGCTGGTAGTAATAAATTATTCTCTTATTTTAAAAATTTCAAAGATAAATTATTAATTTTATATTCAAAATTGAAAATAATAATTATTTTCTATCTTTTGAAATTATTAATTATTATTTTATTAATCATTTATATAAAATTTATTATTTATTTATTATTTGTTTATTTATATAAAACTTTAACTCATAAAATCTTACAAATAACCCAATGTAAACAAATGTATTCGTAAAATTCATTGGTTATTACTCATAAGAATTTATAATTTTTATATTAAAAATATATTTAATTCAAAAAAAAAAAGAATTAAAATTTTTATTTTTGAAAACTTTTTTTAAACTTTATTATTATGTTAGTGTGAAACTAAAGGAATATATATATATATATATATTCTAAGAAAAATTTTATCTCGTCACATTTGTTAGACGAAGAAGTTTTACACAATAACTGGTTAAATTTAAGGTGTAAAAATTTTAAGACTTTCATTTTACTGTGTTCCGGTTTACAGAAACTCATAAAAATCTGTTATCTTCTTAAGGTAACAAAAATTTTTATGAGAGTCTTTGATAAACAACAACATATGTGCGTGGATAGTGTATATATGTATATATATATATATGCAATTTTTATTCTCTGGATAAAAAAAATAATCATTGTCGTCTCAACTATACATATATATATATATATTATATATGCAATATTACCTCGCGATATTTACGATTATTCGTTAGTTATTATACTTTATAACGTTGAATAAAAAAAAAAAAAAATTTTAAACATATTTAATTTAAAAATTTCTTTTTTTTGTTCTATTACAAATAGTTTTTTTTTCAAAATATATTTTAAAATCAGAACTAAATTTTTTTTTTATCATTAAAAAATTCACTTTTTTTTCAAAACATGTTAAAATATTGGAAAGTTGAATTAAATAGAAATTATGTTTTTCGAAAATAAAAGTGCCAATTACAGAAATTCGTTTGTAAGAATCAAATGTCAGAATCACTCAACTAGTTGCTTCTATATATATATATATATATATATATATATGTAAGTCCTTTGCTTGTGATCAAAAGAAAAACGATCGATCTATCCTCTTGGAGTAAGTGATTGAAAGTGAAGTAGAGGATGAGAATCGAGAAACCATTTTATTATTAGAGAAAGAGAGAGAGAGAGAGAAAAAAGGTCTGAGGTGGCGATATCGCACTGGATTGTGTGGGGAGTATAAAATGCTGAATCGAAACCAACTTGTCTTTAATGAAGCGTTGTCATTGTCGCGTAAAGGGCAATATAAGGTTCCCGATCGAGTAAGTAAAGAGAAAGAAAGAGAAGTGGATTGCGGTATAATATTAGACGTGTGCGACAAGGACAAAAACTAGTTCATTTATCAGATATACTCGGAAGTTACAATTTGATCCCCTTTTTTTAATCAATTGTTTTTTTTTTTTTTTTAAATTAATAAGATGAGAAATAATATTTTTTTCTTTACCAAACAAAATTTCTTCTAATCAAAAAAGAAAAGTATATCAATTTTTTTTTTGTTCTTTTTTAGGGTTTCGTGGCAACAGTTACTATGGCAACAGTTACTATAGCAATAGTTACTATGGCAACAGTTACTTACTATGGCTACAGTTACTATAGCAACAGTTACTATAGCAATAGTTACTATGGCAACAGTTACTGACTATGGCAATAGTTACTATGACTACAGTTACTATGGCAACAGTTACTATAGCAAGAGTTACTATGGCAACAGTTGATTTCCGTAGCAATCGTTTACATAGAAACCATAGCAATTCACAAATAATGTAATTAAAAATTATTATTTATTATATTCAAATAACTTTTGATCTGAATTTAAAAAGCTGATTTTTTTTGTCTAGCAAAGATTGCAAAGAATTTTTTTTTTTAACACCGATTGCTAAGGTTTTTTTTTTCTTTAGCAAAGGTTTCTAAGGATTTTTTTTCCTTAGCAACGGTTGCTAAGGTTTTTGTTTCCGTAGCAACGGTTGCTAAAGATTTTTTGCCTTAGCGACGGCTTCTATGGTTTTCTTTTTCCTTAGCAACGTTTGCAGAAATTATATTAATAATATTATAATATTGGCCACAAAACCCTGCAATGGAGGCTGCTTCTCTGATATTCTTTTTTTAAATTTATTATATATATATATATATATATATAGTCGCGCTTTTAAAGTAGGAAATTATTTTCAATACTTTTGAATTATTCCAATCACGTAGATTTGTCATGATTAAAGTTGCGGCGCGTGTTACTATTCTTTGATCAGTAAAAGACATTTCCGGTTTATGGCGCGTTGGATTGGTATATATAGAAAAGTTGTGTGTGTGTGTGAGAGAGAGAGAGACTTAACGAGAGCGAACGATAGCGAATTTAAATTTCCCTGTAAATTGGAGAAAAGACCTAACTGGTTAACCTTTTAACTATTTTCTCTTCTGGACTCGAGATCCCACTGGACTAATCTGCTTTATCCAAATAGTGCACATACCCCCATTCCACTTTACGTGCGCGCAAAACGGCATCTGACCTTACCGCCATTTGTCGACCTGACTTCAGTGTTAAACTTTCACCTTAATTAATTAGTACGATTACACTTACGAATAATGTTTAACTAACTGAAATCTACTATAAACGGCGCATACGCGGTCAAATAGAACGTCATACATGATAATATAAGTATAAATGTAAATTTTTAATTTATAATAAAATTTGTCACTATTTTTTTTTTTTATTATTATTCGCTAAGTTTATGAGTTTGAATTATTTATTACTTATTTATGACATTTTATGAGCTTTTCAATTTACGAATTTCATTTTATTTTTTATCTGAAAATTATGAATAATTAACATTTGTTTTATGAGTTATTGAGATTTGAGTTATAAAAATGAATTTTATGCATATTTAGTTTATATGGAGTTATTTATTTTTAGAGTTATGATGAGTTTATTATGAGTTAGGGTTTTTATATTTATGAGTTAGGTTTTAAATATACTTTTATGAACATTTTTTCTAAAAGATTCACTCGGAAAGTGCCCCCCCTGGATGTTCTATCAGAATTCCGCCTGAACTTTCAACGTAATTCCGTCGGAATTCCATCGGAGTTCCAAAGAATTTCCGATGGGGTTCCGACGGAATTCCGACGGAATTAGGACTCTAAAATTTTGGAAAAAAATTAATCGGAATTCCGTCAGAAGTCCGTCGGAATCCCTTCGGAAATTCTTTGGAACTCCGATGGAATTCCGACGGAATCACGTTGGAAGTTCCGGCGGAATTTTGATAGAACCTCCAGGGGTCACTTTCCGGGGTATGTTTATATGTGAAAAATATCATATTTGTTTTATGAGTTATGAATTTTTTTGTGATCTTATCAGTTATAGTGCTTATAAATTTATGAGTTCAAGAATTATTCTTTAATGAGTAAATTGTTTCACAATGTTTTGTTGAAGAAAGATACGAATTTTTCTTATTTTTTTTTTGTTTTTTAATGAATCGTGATTGTTACATAAGATTTTTGAGGGTATTTTGTTCAAAAGTTTTTGTTTGTGCAGTTTATTCAAGTTGATATATAAGCATTGAATTGCATTTTGTGCATATATGCGGTTTAACAACGCGAAAACTTTGCAGTGCTTTTGAAAATCATTGCAAAAGAAACGAGAGTACATAGTATAGTGTTCGTAAAGCGAAACTCAAAAAAAAAAAAAAAAAAGAAAAGTTCTATGAAGATTAAAAAGTTCTCCTTCGTTTTTCGGGGATCGCGACTGAAGATTCCGATAATGCGCACTTGTATTTTTCTCTCAAACTCTTTTCAAAGAATGTTGTGTTCTTTTATTTATTTTTTTTTTCTTTTGCTTTCCATTCGTATACAGTTATAATATATTTTTTTAATGACGAGGAAGTACGAGCTGGTTATTTTTATATGAAATTGAGTTTATATTGCCTTCATATACAATTTAAAAAGAAATTTGAAAAATAAGTAACATAAAATTTTTATTAAAAAATAAAAAAAAAAAATGTATATAATTATTGACAAATTTTTATCTAATCGGATTTTTGTGAATTTCTCTTTTTTTTTGCGAAATTCTGAATGGAAAATCAATGCTAAAGAAATAAGTCAGACTTATCTCATATTAGATTTTTATTCAATCGATATGAATGCGAATATATGAAGGAACCACCCAGAATGGGCAATATAAGTTGTGTCACTAGGGAACTTGGCTCCAAGTACCAATAATTTCTCTTTTCCAGATCTCAGGCGCATTTCATCTTGATAAATTGGTGTCTCTTCCCTCTTTTCTTTTCTTTTTTTCGAACTCTTCCAAAGCCAACTTTTGGTCAGTGGGTGCCAGATGGCTTTTCAGATGCGAAAAAAAAAAAAAAAAAATTATTTTAATCTTTAATCCTTTGATGAAAAAAATTTTTTAATTTTTTTTATTTCTCAAAATAATGTTAATAAAATAATTCAGAAAAAAAATTTGATAGATTCATGATATATATATATAAATTTCTGCTTAAGCTTTTTGCGGAGGCTATCTGCTCTCATGTTTGAAATCGCCCGAAGGTATCATATATCTCTTATCCATCTTTTTTTTTTTTTTCTTCTTTCCTTTTTTCATTCTTGTGAGATGGTATATCAGAGGGGCCATATCAGGTATCTCACATATTTTGACACTGCCAAAGGCAGAATAATTTTTCTAGCACACGTGTATATATACTCAAAAGCGTATATATACGCGCGCGACGATGAGCGAGCTGAGCTCTTATATATATGAAAAGCTATATATGAAAGTGCGAAAAAAGAATCGAAAAAGGGAAATTTCGACGTGTACATATTCAAGCTGTCTAACGGGCACACACGGGAATATTTTTCATAGACTCTCTCTCTCTCTCTCTTTCTCTATCTATTCAGAGCAAAGCTACTATTCACTATATACATACTTATTTTTCGATACGCGCACCAAGCACGAAACGAAGTTTTCGTTCGCATCATTGTAACACGGCTTGTGTTGACTACCCCCCTCCCACTCTGTAAACCAATCACTGAGGCAATATAAAGAAAAAACAAAATTACACTATACGTAATATTATTATCTTCCCCCCCCTCTCTCTCTCTCTCTCTCTCTCTTTTGTAAAACAGGATGCAATAATGTCAAAAGAAAAATATCCTGTACAAGTCCTTCCAATTTTAAAATTCTAACAATATTTTAATAATAGTGAAAATATTCTTTAACAATTTTTTACTTTCTTTTATAAAAATGAAATTTATTTAAAAAATTATTGCTTCTAAATTTTTCATTTTCATGCAGAAATTTTAAAAAAGCCAAGGTTGGGAAGCTTCAAATTTGTATGAAACAGGGAACCCCCGATCGGGGCCATAGAAAAAGCCCTATTTCAGCCCGATTAAAAAGCGGGGCCTGCTTTGGCCCTGACTCCCTGTTTCAACCAGGTCAGGGCCAGGTTGGCGAATTTATGCACGGTATAGAAATTATCCTACTAGGCCCCTAGTAGGAATTGAAATGCCACATCTGATCAGGGCCAAATCGGGAGCGACCAGAAAATGTGGAATTCCTAATCAGGGCCACATCAGGCGCAGCGTTTCATTCTCTAATATAGGTCAGCCAAATCCTTTCCCGATTTGGGCCCTAAGCAAAATTTCTGCATACTTTATGATTTTATGTGTTTAGAAATTCATACCCGTACAGAAAATCACCAACCTGGCCCTGACCTGGTTGAAACAGGGAACCGGGGCCAAACCAGGCCCTAGTCGGGCCCCGGTTTTAATCGGGCTGAAATAGGGCTCTTTCTATGACCCCGAACGGTTTCCCTGTTTCATGCGAATTTGGAGCTTCCCAAACTAGGCCCTGCCAGGGCCCTTTCAAAATTTCTACACGGGTATGGAAAATAATTCTTAAAAAAAAATTTAAAAAGAAATTTTTTAAAAATTTGATGAGTTTTTATGAGTTACAAAATGAATTTCATTTACTTTCAGTTTCATATATATATATTTATGAGATTTTATGAGTTACTGAATTATAAACTTAAGAGTTTTTTTTTTTTTTTATTATTTTATAATTTTTACATTAATATAGAAAAGCCGCATTTATAAAAAAAAAAAAAAAAATGAAATATATATCACGTCCCATCAAAAATGACTTGTTTCTGTGTCTGAAGAAATGTAGTGGAAAAGTCTGCGGGCTTAGTGTGTGACAACATAATATATATTCACAATGTTATGCTCTCGCTCTATTTTCTGTTCAAAAAAAAAAAAAAAAGATTTGTACACACATTTTTTTTTTCATTTTTGGGTAAAGGGATTTTTTTTGTGTTTTCAAAAAACCATGTTTGGTTGGAGCTCATTTGTTGTAACTGTAATAATTAACCCCCCCCCCTCTCCCCTCTTACCCTAATTATTTACAATTAAAATTGTAAAAAAAAAATGGTTTTTTTTTGCTAAAATTTTTACTCAATATTTGAAAGGGTAAATTATATTGCAAAATTTAATAAAAATGTACCAGTGGAGTATAATTAAATAAATGGAATTAATTAAACGTTACAAAGGATTTTCGACATGAATTAAAGTATTTTTTTTTTATATTACTTTTAGTTAGAAGAATTTTTTTTTTTGGGAAAATTATAATATCTCTCTCTTTCTGAAATTTGATATGAATTTTGTCTTTTTTTTTTTTTTTATCAAATATTTTTATAAATTACATGATTCGTTTGGCTTAAAATGGGAAAAAAAGTTAATTGAATTTTTCTTAATTTATATAAAACTAATTACACTTGCTACAGTAGTGGACCGAAATTTTTTAATTATTGAATTTTAATAAAAATAAAAAATAGTATATATATATATATATGTGAAATATTTCGTTTGGAAGTTTTTAGAAATAAAAATGTTTAATTAAATAGAATTTGTCTGCAAACTAAAATTAAAATGTTATATTTTTGAATATTCTTTGACTCTTGTTAAAATAGAAAATCATTATTATTTATTAAATAAGTTACAATAATAATTATATATCTTCCTATATTACAAAAAGATATCGCCGCCGCCGCTGTTTCAAGAATTCTTGACCTAGGAGGGGGGGAGTCCTTGCCTCCTAAATTTTGAGGTTATGTTCGTTTCAAGACTCTGAATATAGCCGCAAGTCCCCCCTCCCTCCTCTCATTTCCCCTCCTCCTCAAAAATGGCCTAAATTTTAAGGTTATGTTCATTTCAAGACTCTGAATATAGCCGCAAGTCCCCCCTCCCTCCTCTCATTTCCCCTCCTCCGACAAAAATGACCTAAATTTTGAGGTTATGTTTGTTTTAAGACCCTAATATAGCAGTAAATCCTTCCCCCTTCCCCCTCATCTCTCTCTCTGTATTTCCCGCCAAAAATGACATAAATTTTAAGGTTATATAAATTTCAAGAATTTCAATATAGCCGGAAGTGGAGATGGAGTTCCCGCCAAAAATGACTTGAATTTAAAGGTTATGTTCGTTTCAAGACTTTTTAATAATTTAGTAATTGATTGATTGATTGACAATTTTAAAATTGATTTTGACTTCTTTTCAAAAAGTCTGTTCAGATTAATCTGATAAATAAAAATATGGCGAAAAGTTTTATTTTAAAAAAAAAAAAAAAAAAAAAAAAAAACATGTAGCTGATATTTTTAGAATATTTAGAATATTTTTAGAATATATTTGTAGAATATAGAGGAAAAATATTTAAAAAAAAAAAAAATGCATTCCTTGCGCAAAAAGTGTAAAATAGGAGAGAGAATATATATATAGCAGTGATTCTGTGTGGAAAATAGATGTGAGAGGCTCACAATTCAAAGGAATGTGTCGAGAGACGTGATTGTCATCGCATTTGTTTGGCTCGGGAATAGAAAGATAGAAGATAGTCGAAACAGACATATGAAACGGGTATAAAGAGGGAAATAGAAGCGATACTGAAATTCACGCAAGATTCATTTGCAATGTTTAGTGGCACTTATACAAAAGCCCCTTTTTCTTTATTTTTCATTACATGTTTGCATAACACTTTGATAAATATTCGAATTTTACCATATAAAAGAGCAATGTTTTATTTATATTATATTTAAATAAAACTACTTATCAATTATTCATTAACGGAAATAACAAACTTTACATACACATATATATATATATATATATATATATATATATATATATATACATATATATATACTAAAAATTATATACAAAAATTATTTTTTTATTCTTTAAACTAAAATTTTAAAAAATATTGTCTAAAAATAAAAGTTAATTTGTATATAGAAAAGATTTTCATATAAAATATTGAATGTAGGTAAATTGAAAATTTCTCTGCATTGAATCTTTTTTAAAAAAAAAAACTTTTTTTGACAGTTTTTCAATTCTTTTTTTTCTTGTTTTTTCTTTTGCTGCTTTCTATCCGTCAAATAATGTTAATGTGAAACAGGAATATTTATAAACTTGTTTGATACCTTTAGTAAGCTAAAATTATTTTAAAACTTTTTAAAAGGTCGTTTCACATCCTTCTAAGAGGAAACTTTTTCTGTCCATCAGATCTTATACGTGAAATGTTAGTATAGAGAATATTTAAAAGTAATTTTACAAATAGGTTGTGAGAAGTTTATAAAATATCTTTCTTTTTTTTTTTTTTTTTTTTTATATTTCATTAAAAATATTAGAAATTAAAATTTTTAAATTCTAATAAAGAAAGCGATTTTTTCTGCGCATTGTACATAAAAAAAAATGTTATTCTCTATTTTCGCTTTCTGAAAGTTTATAGATAGCCGAGGCGAAATAACGTAAAAGAAATCCATAAAAATTTGTTCGCGTTTTTTTTCTTCACATCGTGGATATTCTTAAAAAAAAAAAAAAAGGGTGGGGGGGGGAATATAAGAGTGTAGAGTACTGATGTCGATTCGAAGGAAAAGAAGAAAGTTGTTTCGGTATAGTTTTCGTTGAATTCAAAAAAGAAAGAAAGAAAGAAAAAAAGAAGAAAAAAAAAAGTATATCCCTGTGAAAAAGGGGACTATGGGCGATGTGGCTTACGTCCCGCGTGGTTTAAGTGACACTAATGCATTCTGGAAGCGATGCGTGCTAGTACGCCACTCGACGACAACCTCTCGATCCGAGATTCACTTCGCAGACTTCCTCTATATTTTCAACCTCTTTCTCTCTCTCTCTCTCTCACACCCCAAAAATTTCTCCTCTCCTCGGCTTTTCCTTGGCGAGCCCTCCAGATATTCCAGCAGGCTGGATATCTTACCAATCCAGTCTGAAATTCGCCCAGAGATATATCGATAGAATTGTACGTGAATCCGGCATTGAGAATTCGGTCCAGAGAAACGAGAGACGCCTCCCTCTTTTCAACCATTTCCTCTTTCTCTCTCTCTCTCTCTTTCTTTCTCTATTTTTGCGATTTTTCTCTCGGAAATTTTCGCTTCCCTGCAAATATCCGCGATACACCTGCCAATGTGAAAGCAGATTCTCAAAAAAAAAAAAAAAAAAAGATGTAAAATATTTTTCGCCAGAGAGCAATAAAAGAGGATTCTTTAGTTCATTTTTTTTTCCAAGTGTCTTTTTCTCATTGTAAATGGCAACATTTTTTTTATTATTTATTTATTTCAAATAAATTTTTTTTTTTCAGTGTATGATCAATTTTTTCAGTGTTTTAGTAGAGAAAAATTATAATTTGCCATAAAACGAAAAAAAAAAATGGGTTCTAATATAAAAAGATTCTTTCTTAACAAAAAATCTTCATTTGAAATAAATTTTGAAAAAAAAAAAAATTATTATTAACTTTTTGAGAAGTCAGAAAGTTGAAAGCCTTTTATTTTATTTTTTTTTTTTCTACGAATCTTGAGAAAGATTGTATGTACCTCAGACGCAAGAAAGATAGATAATGCAACGAATAAAGAAAAATTCCAACGCCCCTTTTCCCCCTACGAAAAGAAACTTTTAAGAAAAGAAACTTGAAGAAAGTAATTGATATAAATTACTGTGTAATTTTTCTTTTGTACAAAAATGAGATATTTCCGGAGAATAACGGTTAACAATGTAAAAAAAATATATATATTTATCTGGAACAGCGATATGTTTCTCTAGAATAACGAAAACTTTAGCTATTTTAGTGAAACATATCGGTGTTCCAATGAAATTTATCGCTGTTCCATGGTGAAATTTTTATTTCCTATATACTGAGAGAAAAAAAGTATTTGTTTAACTTTTGGAAACTTTTTTTAAATATAATAAGAAAATGCAGAAAAAAGTAAACGATTATTCGTTTCTTTGTGAAGAAAAAATTATAAAATGTAATTAAATCCCTTTTTAGAATATATTCGCGTATATGTGAGAAAAAAAAAAGAAATCTGTCGCCTATGGCATTAAAATGGCTTTTGAAATTACATTTGTTCAACATTATTATATATATTTTTTTTAAAAAAAGCCTCAGGAGTAAAATAAATTGTATTAAAGTAAATTCTGTGTATAGAAATATATATAATATACTAGTAAAATTATAATATTTTAATAACGAACTTCCCGAGATTTATGTAAAAAAAAATTAAAAGGATAATTTAAATTTAACAATGCCTTTTAGCATTAATTAGAGTAACATGTAATAGATTCTCATTATTTTTAAGTTTTTCTTGAAATGAGAAATTTTCAACAATTTTTATTATATTGCTATAGTTATATATTGTATAAAAATTAAGTATATATTATTTAAAAAAAAAAATTGTAATTGACTTTTTGTACATTTTATGAAAAAATGGCAAAGATTGAAAAAAAAAATTTTTGTCTGACTAAAACTGAGCTTTACTACTGTTTTAAAAATTCCGTGAATTTTGTATTGAAAAGTCAGACATCAAAACGGATTTTGACTATTCTGTGAAAATAGTTTTGTCTGACTGAAACTGAATTTTACTACTGGCATAAAAAGTAATATGTAAAGTCTAACAGTAATTGACTATTACTACTGAAAATAAAAATTTAACAATTCTTTCTGATAGAAATTGATTTTTTAACAATCGAAATTGACAATGATTAAAACTAATTTTTACTATTAAAAAAAAAAATAAAATTAATATTTCTGTCTGACTATAACTGTCTTTTACTACTGACACCAAAATTACTCTCTAAATCAGAATTACTAAAAATGTTTACTAATTTAAATTAGTGACTCATTTTTTGTTTTAGAATTAGTTAAATTTTACTAATTGTTAATAAAAGTTACTAATAATTAGTTAGATTTTACTAATTGTTAATAAAAGTTACTAATAATTAGTATTTTACTAATTGTTAATAAAAGTTACTAATAATTAGTATTTTACTAATTGTTAATAAAAGTTAATTGTTAATAAAAGTTACTAATAATTAGTTAAGTTTTACTAATTGTTAATAAAAGTTACTAATAATTAGTTAAGTTTTACTAATTGTTAATAAAAGTTAATAATAATTAGTTAAATTTTACTAATTGTTAATAAAAGTTACTAATAATTAGTTAAGTTTTACTAATTGTTAATAAAAGTTACTAATAATTAGTTAAATTTTACTAATTGTTAATAAAAGTTACTAATAATTAGTATTTTACCAATTGTTAATAAAAGTTAATTGTTAATAAAAGTTACTAATAATTAGTATTTTACTAATTGTTAATAAAAGTTAATTGTTAATAAAAGTTACTAATAATTAGTTAAGTTTTACTAATTGTTAATAAAAGTTACTAATAATTAGTTAAGTTTTACTAATTGTTAATAAAAGTTAATAATAATTAGTTAAATTTTACTAATTGTTAATAAAAGTTACTAATAACTAGTTAAATTTTACTAATTGTTAATAAAAGTTACAAATAGTTAGTAAAATTTTACTAATTCAGAAGCAAAAAGTGAGTCACTAATTCAAATTAGTAAACATTTTTACTAATTCAGATTTAGAGAGTATAAAAAAAATTCTTTTTACTTTCTATTTTATAAATATAAATAAATATTTGATTTTCATTTTTTAAATCTAATTTAATTCAAAGTCGTTTTTCTCATAATCTAAATTGCTTGTTCATTTTTAATCTCCACACACATGTACGAAACGTGAAAAACACTTTTTACCTATACGCTTGAAAAATGGAATTTACGAAAAGAAAGAATGATTGTTTGTCGAAGAGTTGGAATTTATCCCATGAACGGGATTTTCCCATTGGAACGGATTAAATTCCAAACTTACACATTGAATCCATTTTGGTTTAAATCCGTGAAAACAAAACTCTCTCTCTCTCTCTCATTCTTTTTTCTCAATTCGCGCTTTAAAAAAAACCATATAAAAATAGTGACAAAAAAAAAACAATTTCAAATATAAAAATATAATTTCTCTCTTACACTTTTTTCTCAATTCGCGCTTAAAAAAAAAAAAGAAGAAAATAGTGCAAAAAAAATTTCGTATTTACCGTTTACAACGTTGGATTAACAATTTTCTCTCTTTTCGTGAAAAGGGTCGTAAATCCAATCGCGTGTTCCATGTGTCGGATTAGCATATACGGAGATTCAACAAATGATTTTCATTGCGCAAGAAGAAGGAGAGAGAGAGAGAGAGAGAGAGAGAGAGAGAGAGAGAGAGAGAGAGAGAGAGAGAGAGAGAGAGAGAGAGAGAGAGAAGGTAAAATTCCTTACCGTGCGTCTAATAGGTCGTCAATCGTGATTGCGACTCTTCGTTTAGGTCGTGTGTATATCAAGTTTAGTGCGCGCACAACCTTAAGGTTTCGTGTGGTAAGTTTATATTGAAGGTCACGTAGTGGAATGGTCGAGGGGATGCATACGAACCAGAAGACGCGCTCAGATAACCTTTGACCCTTTCCACAGACTTGGAATACCCTAACTATCTCTCTCTCTCCTCTCTCTCTCTCTCTCTCTCTCTCTCTTTCTTTCTCTCACGTCCGCACTGCGGAAGAGCATAAGGGCGGTTAATCACACTTAGCCCCTTTATACCCCTTTTCCATCTAACACCTCCCCCACCTCCTTCTACATTTCTGAATCTAAACGCGCGAGAGCATATATATATATATAGAAGTGTGTGCATGCCAATATATGTTCAAGTTGTCGGGAGGCCTTGTGGACGCTCGAGTCCAGTGGCCTTTAACCCGGAACCGGATATCTCTCGTGGGCGTAACGAGGGTTGCTAGCTCGCTGCCCGACCAGTTGATTGTACCTTGTGCAGAGTCACGATCAGGGATAGAGAATGAATAACCCTAATAGGTATTCTTCAGGGTACTTCAATGCTAATACGGTTTATGCGACACAAAAATTTAAGGGTCTTTTTCTTTTTTTTAATATATTATCTATATTTCGATATAATCGGAAAGAGATTTAGATATTCATCTAAAAAATGGAAAAAGAATAGTAGTATCATTTTTTTTTATTGTTTTCTAAACATTTTTTTTTTAAATGCATTTTAAATAAGAGCGCCTTTTTCTACCAATAAGAAAGTTGTAGTAGCGCAAGCGCAGTTGCGTTTGTCATTGGCATTCTTTAACTTCGCGTCAAAAAGCATGGACATTTAAAGTTTTGTTAAATGCATTGATATATTAGTAAGTAAATATTAATTATTATTCAAAAATGTTGAATGAAGAACTAGTGCAACTTTTTAGAATATAATGTGACGTGAAGAAATTATGTATAAACGTTTCGAAATTATAACGAATTCAGTATCGCACACATAACCTAAAAATTAAATATATTTGCTTATTAGAACATTTTTATATAAATTAAAAGAAAAAAAAAGAATTTTTTTTTATATTTATCTATGTAATTTTTGTTATTAGATTATATTTAACATTATTGAATAAAGTCAAAAAACTCTTCCGAGACAAAAAAAAAACCCCGAAAATGAAGAACCAAATAATAAAACTACGTTTTCATTATAAATGTTACATATATAAATAAAGGCTCATAGGTCCAGTGTAGTTTCATATCACAGAAAATTATAAGATATTAAAATAAGCTGCAACGCTTATTATTTTAATCCAATTTTGCTTATTTTAATACCAAAATATGGATTAAATTAAGCAAAATTGGATTAAAATAATCAGCGTTGCAGCCTTTTAATTTTCTATGATTACAAATTACTATTTTTCCAATCTACATTTTCTTTTAAAATTTATATTATACAAATAAAAATTTTATGAAAATAATTTTATTTTTTTTTTTAATTTGAAATGTAACATTTTCTATAACCTTTATTTATTTTTTTTTTTGCAGTATTTATTATCGCAATTAAATGCAAATTTATAACTAGTTAGGAAGTTCATGTAATTAATAGTGTAGAGGTTACTAATTATAATTCATCCTTTGTTTCAGGTAAGCAACCAAAACAAAATTTATGCCACGCATTCCTGTAAAATATACCGTAAGTAAAGTCACGAAATTTTGATATCATTTTCATTTGAATTATAGATTCAAAGCCCCCCCCCCTCCCACCTCCAGTCTGTATTATTAAATACTACTTTATAATTTAAAAAAATTCCTTTTTCAAGTAGCATGAATATTTGAATTAGAAAATAAACAGAGTATATTATACATAAATTATTACAAGCTTTTAAGCAAAGAACTAAAAAGTATTTTATCATTAATAATTCCAGTCGATTGGAAAACAATATTTTTTAATCAAAAAAAATTTTTTTTTTAATAGTAACTTTTCAAGCAGCACGGTATATTCCCTGAATATCCGTTGAATACCACAGTGGAATATTCTCATGATCTTCTATAGGAAAATTAAAATTTCCGCATCATGGGAATATTCCATAGTGACATTCAGGATTTATTCCAGTGACATTGAGGGAATATTCCTCGGTGACATTCATGGAATATTCCAGTGACATTAAGGGGATATTCAGGTGATATTGGTGGAAATATTCCAGTGATATTGAGAGAATATTCCACGGTTACATTAAATTTTTTTTTTTAAATTTGTTTTTAATCTTCCTGCTTATTCAAATAACAATTTATAACACATTTCTATTAAATTTCAACACTTAAAAAAAAAAATTCAATATAACCGTGGAATATTCCCTCAATATCATTGAAATATCCCTTTAATATTATCCTCAATGTCAATGGAATATACCCTGAATGTCACTGTGGAATATTCCCATGATGCGGACATTTTGATTTTCCAGGAAGATAATAGGAATATTCCAAGGTGGTATCCTTCACAACAAAAGGATATCCTCAGGATATCCTAAACTAATGTAGGATATCCTGAAAACGTCCATAGGATATCCTAGGATATCCTCAGAACATCCAAACCGCCGTTACGTAGGGTATTTTTGGGATATCCTGGGGATATACTGAGGATATTCTGGTATATCCTGGGGATATCCTGAAGATATTCTAGGGATATCCTAGTGATAAACTTAGTATATCGTTAAAATATTCTAGAAATATCGCTAAGATCTCCCTAGGATATCATTATGATTCAAATTTTAGAACGACTCAAGGATATTCTAACCCTTAAGATATTATAGACATACTGTGGATATCCTTAGGACGTCCCTAATTATTCCAGGGATATCCTTGGGATATCTTTAGGACGTCCTGAGGATATCCTTGGGACGTTCTAAGGATATCCACAGGATATCCTAATAATATCTTGGGAAACGATTAGGAGATCCCTGGGACGTCCTAGGGACTTCCTTAGATATCCCTGAGATATTCCTAGGATATCCTAACCGCCGCTACTTTGGATATCCTTAAAGTATCCTTAGGATATCCCTGGGGTATCCCTAGGATATCCAAGGGATATTTTTGGAATATCCTAGGATATCTGGTGCTGTGAGGGATTCAAGAGATATTTAGGGGATATACCGTGCTGTTTGGGTTGCTTTTTTTTCTATAGTAGAAATATTGTATAAAGATTAAAAATTATGATTTAAAAAAAAAAATTATCCGCCATATTGGATCTGCTATTTTGAAAATTTGACAATTAAAATTCGCAATTAGCGTTCTCTTTAAATCAGGGGGAATTTTGAAAATGAAAAAAAAATTAATTAATTTTAAACATTCTTTAGTATATGCGTCTCTAAAATTAATTGAGACTTTAAATTAATATGTAATAATACGTAATATGTAATACGTCATATCATAATTTTTGAACTATGAGACACACTTGGTGTAGCTCCTTAAAATTCTCTCAGTCTATTTTTCCGACGATAGCGCAGTACTTCAAAGGATCATCTACTATCCAAACCGTTTTGTTTGCACATGCGGGTAGCGACTCGCATCATTCTTCATTCTCTGGCATGGATTTTAAACCCCAAAGCTGCCGGATTTCTTGCGGAAGTAACACAAAGTTGCTGTTGCTTCCCTTTTCTATAAGCGACGCGCGCGCGCGCGCTGTCCCTTTAAGGTTATTTCGCGCAAGAATCTTATATGGGTCTCGCTTAAGTGGCAAGAGATGAAGGAAGACAGGCATGAGGAAGGAACTAGAGAATAATTTTTTTTTTTTTTTTTTCTTCTTTTTTTTTTTGAAGAAAAGATGCGGGTGAAACTTATTTTACCACCACCATACAGAAATTGTGGTATACGCTCGATTTAAGCGCCAACCTCGATCGATAGAACGGTTAATCGTCTCAGCAGACTCGATTTATCCTTGGGTTCAAAAAAGAAAAAAAAAATAAATAAAATGCCAAGAAAATTACTGTTCTCAAGAAAAAGGGGGAATCTTTATTAATATTTATCACTCTACTTTAACTTCACCATATAAGTGATGTATATTATAAAAGAAATTATTACTCAATCTATATAAACAAATTCGATAGAAAAAAGTAGTTTTTTTTTTTAAGAAACTTGGCCACAAATAATTTGATTTAATAATATATTTTGTCTCATTAAATAAAAATATTTAAATAATAAATATTTTAATATTTACTAGAACTAATTTTTTTTTCATCTTTGACTACTATTATGAATGAAATAATCCATAGCATCTATGTTATTTATACATCTTTCCCAAAAACGGTAGAAATATTTATACTTTAATTGAAAACTTGCAAATGCCAAAAATTCTCAAATATCAACTTTCGAGAAAATTTTTTTCGTCGTGGTATTAGATCCGCCATTTTCAATTATTAAAATCTAATATTATATTCATAATCAGCGTTCTCAAAAACCTCTTGAGTAATGTAATGTGATTCAAAATGCTTTGGTGAATTTTTTTAAATTTCACCCACCATTTTGAATTTGCAAAAATAGACACGATATTTGTAATCAGCAACCACAAAAACCCCTTTTTGGAAACTGTTTTAAACAAATCCGATGTTACGTTAATATAAAATTTAAAATGAAAATATTTTTGATCAACGTTCAATAAAATTCTAGAAAACAATAGACCATTTTTAATGACGGTCGATATTTAAAAACTCAGTTATTGCAGAACAATATTTTTTTCTCTTCTGTCTAAGGAAAATAGCATAAGACCCTTTTCGTCTAAAAATTTAACGCAATCATCTTCTCTCTTCTGTCCATAAAAATAACATAAAAATGTCTTGTTCTTGTCTAATTTGCATATCTATTCGTTTCATATTAAGGATTAAAATATTTAAATTTAAAATTATTAATTTTCAAATATTTTAATTGAAAAAATTTTGGAAAATTTTTATACCTGCGCATCTTTGTATATACATTGAAGTATATATACAAAGGATAATACCTTTGGCAAAAGATCATAATAGTTTTCATTTGAGAATCCCAAACAATCATTCAATTACAATTCGTGTATTGACCTGTTTAGACGTGTTCAATTGTAAATAAATTTTATAATTTCGATAATTTCAATAAAAATTTCTTGCGCGAGTGTTGGAAAAATTCTTTAAATCGATCGCTTTAAAAAAATTTTTTTTTTTTTTTGATTTAAATTAATTTCAAAATTTAAACCAGTAACTTCGGGAGTGTTCGAAAAAAATTTTAAATCGCGTGTGTGTTTGCAGCAGATGTTATCGTTCAAAATATATATGCATCGATTACAAGGTTAGAGATATCTATATATATTTTATTTATATTTATTAGCAAACTAAATGCGTAATAAAGCGCGTGAAAAATTTATTTAAATTGTGAAAAGTAAATTATGTAATTATAAAATATATATCTTCTATTATATTAAGTTAACAAATTTCCAAAAACGACACCGACCCCGTGACCTCGACACTGTCCTTGGAAAATCTATTTTCACTTATTTTCAAATAAATCAAAATACTTTGCCATATGCCTCTATAAGTAATAGCAAATAAGGATTAATACGGCAGAACAAATCTATTATCTGCTTTTCTATTTTTTTTTCATAGAATTGAAATTATTCTCAAATTTTAAATATTGTTGCAAATTATGTAGAATTTTTTTTTATAAAACTCTTGGAGAGTATTTAGTTTAATTTTGTAGGTGTAGATGACGTCTTCCAAAACGAACCTTTTTTGGTACACTTAATTCCTGACAACAAGTAATATATGTAAAATCAAACAAAATTATTTTAAATTAAAATTTTTATTATACAATTACAAATTAAAATTATTCTATGGAAATCAATAATAAATTCACCAATTAAAATTTAACAAAAAAAAAATAATATAATAATATTATAGAAGAAAGAAAATCTTTACCAATTGTTCTCTTTTTATTTTATTTGCGTGGGTTGGGAAAAAAAACTTTGGTTGAATTTGAAAGAGAAACTTATATTCAACCTCTACCAAGGGGAAAATAAATAATCATTTAACATAAAGAAGAAGAGGGTGCGGATAAAAATTTTCAAATTAGGCTTTTTTCATGTCGACACGATATATATATATATATATATATATATATATATACTATATGTTTCTAGATATTCACACTTTGTTACCTCATGAGATAATTGTGTGGCAACTCACACAGAGAAAGAGAGATGCAAAATAAACTTTCTTCATAAATCTTGAAAACGAATTAAACCTCGAAACAAGTTTTTACTTTTGCTGCAGATGTTGTAAATTCCTGCTCTCCATGACACATGATTTCAGGAAGATTAGACCAAAAAAAAAATCTCATTTTTTTTATTAATTAAAATAAATTTAAAAAAAATGATTTTTCAATGAAAATATAAAAGGGGATTCTTTACTTTTAGATTAAAATTATAGATATTTCCAATCCACTTTCGCGTATAGAGAAACATTAATGGATATATATATATATATATAGTGCGGTTTGATTAAAACAATGATTATGCTAATGGAGTTTGGTTCTTTGAGTGATTGATACATGACAATCAAATTGAAACGCGCGGGGTCACTCTAATTGAAACATAATTCATCACTCACTTCCCATTTGCTCTCTCTCTACATCCCATTTTGATCATCATGGAGAATTTTAGCACACAATGAGTTTTATTTTTTTATTTTTAAATGTAAAATTCTTTTCTAAATTAAATAATCTAGAATGGAAAATTGTTATTAAACTTTTAATTCAATTTTAATATATATATATATATATATATATATATATATATAATTATAATAATATTATTATATATTATTTCAATGTAAATTAATATTATATGAGAAAATATTTAATAAAAATTATTTTAAAAAAAAAGAATCGCTTTTTAAAAAATTTTCGTTTAATAGTTATAAATTTTTTTTCCAACGTGTTTATAAAAATTGAAAATAAATATTTTTCTTCAAGTATGATACTCTTACGTGCAGCTTCATTTCCTACCGGGGTAAAAAAAATGCAACCAATGTATATTGTCCCACTTTCAACAACGATTTTCCTTTTTCCCCGTTTACTCTTAATGGTGTATCTTTGTCTAAATCATTCGTAAATCCAATTTTACCAGACCATAAACCTAACAAGGAAAATTGAAAATACAAACACAAGGAGTATCTCTTTCTCTATTTCTCTTTCTCCTTTCAACATGGAAAATTCACAAAAGCAGAAATAATTCAACAAGTATATACACTGTAGCTATCAAAAGGCTTTTGCTTTTTAAAACCAAATAAAGCTAAACACTAATCCCTTTTCCATTTCTGTTTCTTTTTATGTCAATACTTATTTTTATTCATGTGTTTTATTTCCGAAAATATTACGAAACAAAAATTTCTCTCTTTCTCTCTTTTTCTTTCTTTGTAACCAGAATTTTAAAGACTATTTAATTTCACTCTTTTGAACGTAATTATGTTTCAATAATTAACGTGTCCGTTATACTTTGATAAACTTGGACGGTTTATTTTTCTCGAAAAAATAGAACGACGATGATATAAAAGAAATTCTTTCTTTGGACAATAAAATAAAAAGGTGAAATTAAATTGAATCTGAATTGAAATAGTAAATTACGCCAAAAAAAAAATTTAAAAGGAATAAACATTATTTAAACGGCTATATGTCTGATGAAATTACTTTTACTGCTGGAAAAAATATTGTTTGACTAAAACATACTTTTACTACTGCGATTATTTAAAAAAACCCGTTTTGTCTGACTAAAACGCACTTTTACTACTGCGATTATTAAAAAACCCCGTTTTTTCTGACTAAAACGTAGTTTTACTACTGCGATATTAAAAAAACCCGTTTTGTCTGACTAAAACGTACTTTTACTACTGCGATTATTTAAAAAAAACCGTTTTGTCTGACTAAAATGTACTTTTACTACTGCGATTATTTAAAAAAAAAACCCGTTTTGTCTGACTAAAACGTACTTTTACTACTGCGATTATTAAAAAACCGTTTTGTCTGACTAAAACGTACTTTTACTACTTCGATTATTAAAAAAAACCCGTTTTGTCTGACTAAAACGTACTTTTACTACTGATAATTAAATTTTGATTTTGTCTGACTATAAATTTAGTCTCACTACTGAGATAATAATTTCACTGATTTACATTGCTTTGTCTGACTAAAACTTACTTTCATTACTTATGATAAAATAAAACTTAAATTTAATTTTAAAAATGACGAAAACTTACATTTACTACTAATGAAAAAAAAAAATTTTTGTTTGTCATTATTTTTTACAACTAATACTAATAAATTGTAAAATAAGTCTGACTGAAACTTTTTTTTTTACTACTTAGACTAATTTCCCACTTGGAAAAATTCCCCGGAAAGTGCCTCCTGAACGTTCTATCAGAATTCCGCCGGAACTTTCAACGTAATTCTGTCGGAATTCCATCGGATTTCCAAAGAATTTCCGATGGGATTCCGACAGAGTTCCGACGGAATTCCGATTAATTTTTTTTCAAAATTTTTAAGAGTCCTAATTCCATCGGAATTCTGTCGGAATCCCATCGGAAATTCTTTAGAACTCCAATTTCCAATTCCAATTCCATTGGAATTCCAAGGGAATTACGTTGAATGTTCCGGCGGAATTCTGATAGAACCTTCAGGGGGCACTTTCCGGGGAATCTTTCCAAGTAGGTTTTTAAGAATTTATAATCCTTTCGTCTGATTAAAATTTTCTTCTACCACTTACAAATCTTACATCTTCCTTGTCTGACTAAAAATGTACTCTACTACTAATTCGTCTTGACACAAACATACATTTACTAATGAAAAAAGTAAAATAATTTTTTGAAAAATAAACTTTGAATACCTAAAAAAATTTATTGTGTAACAACAACACAAATTCTACAATATGATAAATTGTAAAAATTATGATGTAAACAAAGAAAATAACTTTCCGCAGATTGTTTTTACAAAATATTTTTATGTGAACAAAATTTTATTTTATTACCATTCCGATTTGTGTAGGTCCCAAAATTTTTGGTGGAGAATACAAAAATGTAGACTGAAAAACTTTTTGGTTCAGCAGCTGTCCCAAACGAAAAATTTCTACTTTCAGTTAACTTCACTGATATAAAAACGCATAGTAAATATTAAGTATGAAGTTAATTGAATATAGAAATTTTCCGTTTGGGGCAGCTGCTGCACCAAAATTTTTTCATGTGTAGTATACATGTGATCCTGTAGATGATGATTTTTTTCCCGTATAGGGAGATGAAAAATCTGTGTGAAAAATAGTGTATATTCGTATTGTGGAAGGGGAAAATAGAATCAGAAAAGAAAATAAAATGAAAAAAAGGTTGGAAACTAGAGAATATAAAGGTAAAAGAAAATGGTTACGTCTTGCTTGGATACAAACGGAGGAATTTATCGTTTGTCGCGCACGTAGACTTAAAAGACCAGTGGCCGGCCTTGCACCTTTCACATACGTCTGAACCTGACACAAAGCCGATAGTCCTTGGTACCTACTTCTACCTCTCCTTACTCAATAGACCTCCAACCTTGTGACTAGCATTATTGTCTACATGGTCCATGCGAAGGCAACTGACCTCTCTCTCTCTCTCTCTCTCTGTCTCTCTTTGTCTCTCTCCACTTCTATAGCAT
This sequence comes from Leptopilina boulardi, assembly GCF_019393585.1. NCBI lineage: Eukaryota > Metazoa > Arthropoda > Insecta > Hymenoptera > Figitidae > Leptopilina > Leptopilina boulardi. The sequence goes on along the minus strand of NW_026137806.1, from coordinate 1,241,448 downwards.
GTTTCCTTCTATATATGTGCACACATATCCTCTATATGCTTGAATATAGAATCATACATTCTGGATAGGTTGATTCTATCCCTTCTCTCTCTCTCTCTCTCTCTCTCTATGTATAGACCCTCTACAGTATTCTATACCTTTGTATCAAATGCAACTGGGAAGCGATTACACACTCTCATGTTACCACTGAAATATCTTCCTGGCACAAATTCACTCGAATACTCATGGCATGTCGCCTCTGGAGAAATACCGACACATATATAATTTTGATCTATTTAGTCCACTTGGCAATAAACTATATGTATATATTTTTTTTTCAAAAATTTAATCCCAATATTAGAAAAATTATTTCTTTATTCTTTTAAATCAATAAACGCTGTAAAAAAAATAAATAAATAATGGAAAATTGAAAAAGAAATTATTTTTGTAAATTTTTTTTTTTTTGTCATACTAAAATTAATTTTACTATTGATTATTAAATCAGACACCATTGGCTGAATAAGATATACTGATAATTAAATTTGAATTTTGTCTGACTAGAAATTTTTCTTTTACTACTTGAGAGAAAAAGTTTGATTTTTTTTATATTTCACCAGTAGTAAAAGTAAGTTTTAGTCACGACGATAATGTGAAATTTTTATCAGTGGTAAAAGTGAGGTTTGGTCAGGCAAATAATTAACTTTTTTTCTAACTTTGTAGTATAATCAAGTTTTAGTCAGACAGTAATTTATTTCTCTTTTTAATAGTGGACAAAAGTATGTTTAAATCAGACAGAAATATTATTTTTGGTGTCAAGATTTTTTTTTGGCTCTTCCAGTTTCAAGTGAAATTTACTCTTACTACTGAGACAATAAATTTACACTGCTTTGTTTGATTGAAACTTACTTTTACTACTGATTATTAAACAAAATCCCTTTGGCTTACTAAGATCTACTCTTACTACTGATAATTAAATGTGGATTTTGTCTGACTAGAAATTTTTCTTTTACTACTTGAGAGAAAAAGTTTGATTTTTTTTATATTTCACCAGTAGTAAAAGTAAGTTTTAGTCACGACAATAATTTGAAATTTTTATTAGTGGTAAAAGTGAGGTTTGGTCAGGCAAATAATTAACTTTTTTTCTAACTTTGTAGTATAATCAAGTTTTAGTCAGACAGTAATTTATTTCTCTTTTTAATAGTGGACAAAAGTATGTTTAAATCAGACAGAAATATTATTTTTGGTGTCAGAATTTTTTTTTTGCCTCTTCCAGTTTCAAGTGAAATTTACTCTTACTACTGAGACAATAAATTTACACTGCTTTGTTTGATTGAAACTTACTTTTACTACTGATTATTAAACAAAATCCCTTTGGCTTACTAAGATCTACTCTTACTACTGATAATTAAATGTGGATTTTGTCTGACTACAAATTCACTTTTACTACTGCGACAAAAAAGTTAGTTTCAGTATTTTTTTTTACATTTCACTAGTAGTAAAGTAAGTTTCAGTTAGGGAAATATTTTATTATTTTATTAATTTTAGAAGTAGTGTATGAAAGTTTTAGTCAGACAAAAAGTTTTCAGTAGAAAAATTCCGTTCAAGACAGACAAAATATTTTTAATTTTTTTTATTTCTGACTAGTAGTAAAAGTAATTTTAAGTCAGACGCAAGTGTTTTTTTAAAAATATTTTTCTAACTTTTACCAGTAGTAAAAGTAATTTTCAGACAGAAAATAATTTTTTCCATCCATTTTTAATAGTAGTAAAAACATGTTTCAATCAGACAGAAATATTTTTATGTCAGTAGTAGAAAGCAGTATAAGTCAGACAAAAAAAACACTATAGTTTGACTATCAATAGAAAATGTGAGTTTAAAATTGTTAAAAATGTTTTTTTTTTTATTTACTTCTCATTACATATATTAACTACATAAAAAAATTAAGTGTCTCATTTGTTTTACCAACAGCATTATTAACGTTTTATAATTAATAAATTTAGATTATTATTATTATTATTATTATTATTATTATCAGTGTCTATATATCACGACGAGTTAAAGTGATCATATAAATCTAATTAAAACTTAAGTGTTAAATTTTAAGACCACTTGATATTCTCCCTTAAAACTATATTATAATAATTATAAACTGTTAATTAATTTTTTTTTTTTCATAATTATAATTTACATTTTTCTATTTTAAAAATAAATATTTTTTAAAAATTTACAATGACAAAACTTTTCACTATATTTTTCATATATAGAATATTTCTTAAAACCTAAGAACTGTAGTGTGTGTCTTCATTTTTTTTTTTTTTTCGAAAAAAAATATCGAATGATTGAATTTATCGGCAGAATATGCAAAGGGGTGGCGGGTGGGGGGGGAGGGGGTAGAAGCAACGGATTATGGGTACCATGATTTCAAGTCTGAGTCTAGACCACTCGAAGCTACCCTCTGGGGGTTGTTTACCCTTAGAATAAGGGTGCCTGAGCGATGGTGGTCTGGATAAAATATAACAAGTGTCCACACAGTGTTCTCAAAAATATGTATGGCACTTTTTGCTTGTCCAACAGTTCTTTACACATCGCCTATATACAGATGAAATTTCAGCAAAAAACTTCTTTTGACTAACGGTCCTTTGAAATACGTCGAGGGAAAAGTTATAATCCCAAAGGAAAAATGAATTTTTTTTATATGCGTTTTGAAAAAAATAATTAGTAATTTTTGTAGAAAATTTTCTTTATTAAAACTAAATTTCAATTTACTTGTCTGGCAGAAAAATATTTTTACTACTGATTCCAAAAATTATAGTGTCTAATCGAAATTAACATCATTACTATACTGGGACAAATATTATTTTATCTAAAATTGTTTTTACAACTTTTTTTATAATTTACTTTTATTTACTTTTTTTAAATTTACTTTTATAATTACTTTTTATAATTTTACTACTATGGCTTAATTTTAATAGAAGTAAAGTCTGACTAAAATTTGATGTTACTACTGAAACCAAAAAAATACCTTGTGTCTGACTATAATAGATGTTTACTACTTTTAAATCATAAAAATTAACGTTTAATAAATAATAAAGTTGGAAAAACGTAGAAAAAGAACTATTGATTCTTATTGGTTTTTTGGGTCGCTGATTACAAATCGGGTGTTAATTTTCAAAAATCCAAAATGGCGGACGAATTTTTGAAAAACGGTTAAATTCGCCTGAAAGTTATTTTTTTTCTGGGGGGGGGGGTTGAGTTGCTAATTACAAATTCGGTCATTTTCTACTTTAAAATTTCAATTATCTCTTTTTAAAAGAAATGTTTTTTTTTTTTTTTTTGTTATTGAAGCAAAGTAAATTTATCTCTAGAAACACAATATTTTCCATGTGAATTGTTTCGTAATTCAATATGTTCCCTCACGGTGGTGTTTGACATTCAAAGACCTTTGTTCGACATGATCACACACACATATGTATATATAAGTATGTATTTTACATCAAACACTCGTAAAGTCGGTCATATATTTACTTGAGTTCTATAAAGAAGGAAGCGTTTATTTCTGTATCTTTGACATGTGTTTAACACGTCAAGAAGAGAAAAAAAAAAAAAAAAAAAAAGGGGGGAACATTCTTGGTGACACTTTTTTTTTGCTTGTCGGCTATACGAAAGAGACTAGAAAATGCGACAGAGCGCAGTTGGTATTACATCTATGGATATATGCGCGAGAAAGCATTTTAGAAGCATGCCACGTGTCTTGAAAGACGACGTGCCACGAATTCTCTCACCTCCCCTCTAATTTTCTTCCTTTTTTTTCTGATTTTTTTTTTCTTTTTTTTTACAGGTTTCTCCTTCCATTCGCGTTCTATTCAAAACCCTTTTTCTTTTTTTTTCCACCAACGTTCAACCCTTCACGCTTTTTTCCATCTCCATCTCTTTGCGGTCCTTTCGACAAAAAAAAAAAAATAAATAAATAAATAACCCTCTTTTCATGTGATCGCAAATGGCAATGCACGCGAGTGTACTTCTTTTATTCTCTCGACAATTTTCGTCCTCGTAACCTCGCTATGAATAGAAAGAAAGCGAGAGACGCCAATTTCACTATTCACATTAATTTTTTTTTTACGTTGACTAATTAAGTGTCGAGGTTGAATTTAAAATTTCACTTCATTTATATGACAAGCTTTTTTTAACCTCTTTATATATATATATATATATATATATATATATATATATGTGTGTCTGTAATAATACTGTGATAATTTTATGATTTATAATTAAGTAGTAAAAGGCAGTTTTAGTCAGGCAAACAAAAATTTATAAAATAAAATGACAATTATGTAATTTTTTGTATTAGTTATCTTTTAAAACTGATATTAATAAAAACAATTTATTTTAATATTGAAGAGAAAAAAAAATAAAGAAAAAAAAGACATTTTTTCCCCTTTGATCACTTGACGTGAAATCCCCCCCCCCCCCCTTCCATATATAAAGATAAATTAAATTCGTTAAGAAAGATGGTCTGACTAGAAGCAATATTTTTCACTGACACTTGTCTGACCGTACATTGGTTACTGCTACTGAAAATGCAAGAGTTGAATGTACTTTCAAACGTAAAGTGAATTTTGATTCGGTAAATTTTTTTCTTTTTCTTTTGATATTTTTAAGAGTATATATGAATTTTAAGATAGGAATGAGAAATTGCACATAATTTAACATGAGGCAAAGTTAATAAATAATTTTAGTTGTTAGATTATATATTTTAAGTGGTAATATAAAAGGAATTATTATAGTTGATATATACATATACATATTATAACACTTTGTGCCATTCAAGAACTTATGTTTCACGATAGCGTTTGCGATCATTTTTTAATGATATATATATATATATATATTTATGCGATAAAATTTTAAATGGGTCATATATATGACTTTTAAAATTTTTTACTTAAATCAAAGTCAAAAAATAAATCAAATTGTAAAATTTTAAACACGCACAAAATTTAAAAATTATTTACCAAAAAAAAAAACAACATATTATTGAAAACAATATTGAAATTATACTTGTCGAGTAATATTGAGTTTTCTGTCAATAGGATCAAATTTATTGTGAATTATAAGTTAATATCTTTCAATGCCAATATATATATATATATATATATATATATATATATATATATATATATATATTTGAAATTAATTCCAATCAGTAGCGCTTAAAGTATATTTATTGTAAAATCAATTCTATCATTTATTTAATTATTTAATATGTTAATACTACTAGAAGTTTTTTGAAAATAATTGAATTTTTTTTTGTAAATTTTCATAGTTTTTTGGAAAATAAAAAACATCAAATATCACAATAACAAGATTCTCTCTCTCTCTCTCTCCCTCTCCGATTGTGTACAAATGTTTACACAGTTTGTGTTCTGTTTAGTATTCACACCATTCAATGATAAAGAGAAATCATTTACATATGCTTGTTGTATATATCAATTACAAAATTGAATTGTGTATTGTATGTAAATTAATACTTTTAAGAATAAAAATTTGTCTGTTTAACGAAACTTTAGATTAAAGTTAAAATTTCCGATAAATTTAAATACGTTTAAACTGTCTTGTTTATTTATTTGGAAAAAAAAAATTGAAGTTATTGAAAAGAATATATTTTTCTTTAAATATTATACAGAACGAAAAGAGTATAAAAAAAGATTTTCAAAAACTAAAATAATTTTGAAAGATGTAATAAAAATGAAAATATCAATTGAATTTTGTGGTATTTTTTTTTATTGATATAAAATTCTCTTTTTTTTTGAAAAGAGAGAAAGAGAGTATATGGAAAATAAGAGAAAATTGAGGAATCATGAAGATGAATAGAAATATGCAATTCAAGAGAGTATAGAGAGAGAGAGAGAGAGAGAGAGAGAGAAAGAGACGAAGGTTACAGTTTGTGTTTCCAAGTGCACGATTTCTTCCTTCTCTCATTCTAAATACGACATTATCATTTACCATGACACAGGCACTGCTTTGACATAATGTATCGCATGGCGACCGTAAAATGTATTATTCATCGAATCGTCTGCTTTTTTACTCGACGATTTTCTGGCACCCGCGACTCAGCAAGTTGGTCGACGTTCTCAACGTTTGAGTCTTCTTACAATTTACATTTATACATTTTCTTCCGACTTTACTTTTGCTTCAGTTCTAAATTCCATCTTTTCGTCTCTTCTTCTATTTTTTTTGCAATTTTTTTTTTTTCTATTTTTACCACTTTTTCATGACGAATAAAGTTTAATAATCAAAATCAAACTATATACATTTTTTTTTTTTTTTTTTGTAATAACGAACAAGAATTTTAACAATTTTTGTCTGACTAAAAAACTTTTTTTTTTCACTACTTATTAGAATGGTACAAAAAATTTGACGAGTATTTTCTCAAACTTAAACTGACTTTTTCTACTTTAAAATTACAAGAATTTTTTATTTGTCTGACTAAAACATACGTTTACTACTTACAAAATTTAAATTCATTGTCTGACTAATACATACTTTGTTTCACTGAAAAATTAAAAAAATTTAACATTATTGTCGTGACTATAAAGATTATTATTATTTTTTTTTTTCAAATAAACATTATTTTGAAAAAAAAATACAAGCCAAAAATATTCATACTTAGGAAAAAAATAAAAAAAAAATTTAATTATATACAAATGCACTCGCACAAATATGAACAATTTTCTGTTTTTATTCAAGTGAAAAAATTTTTCAACTTTGTACTAACAAAGCTTTTACAAGTTTACTGCTCACAAATATAAACCCTGACTTTTCAATCCTTTGTTCTTCTTTGTGAATCTTTTCCTGGGGATAACGTTTCAACTTTTCAAAAAAAGATGAAAAACAAGATTTCAGCATTTAGAATATGAAGGGAAATATTATATTTTTCATATTTTCAAATGAGTATAAAGAAACAATTTTTTTTTATGCTATTGCATATAAAATTAATATTAATTAAATGTTGCTCTCTTTCTCTCTATACATATATATAGAAATAACTACATATTATATCAAATGAAGAGAAAACTAAATTACTTTTAATATGAAGTAGGAAAAATAATTTTTATATTTATTTTAATTGAAGAAAATTATTCTCAGTTATTATATTTAAAAAGCAATATATATATATATAATATTAATTACAAAAATTATCAAGTATTTATATACTCAATAATTTCTTTATTGCTTTCAAATTAATAAAAATTTCTTTATCTAAAATAAATATTATATATAAATAAATATTGAAAAAAAAAGAAAATAATTTTAATGCAAATTTTAGAAAATTTAAAACGCTTTTTGCATCAAATAGGGTCGACATTTAATTGCCAACAATTTGAAAGCAATGAAGTCTAATTGCTTTGGAATTGGGAAAATGTCAATGTTTGAATGCATTTAAATAGAAACTCCTCAAACCAGAAATATTTGCCCCGAATTCAAAATGCTTTTCAATTATAAAGTCACCAAATTACAACTGTGATAAAATTCATCTAATTAATGACTTTTATTAATTATATACGTATAGTATTTTAAGTATTAGTATTTTGTTTAATAAACTAATTATTAAAAAAAACAACAGTTTTTAATATTATTTATTAAAATCAAGTAATGTAATTTTTATTATTATTATTATTATTATTATTATTATTATTATTATTATTATTATTCGGAGAAATCGTACGAAATAAAGAAATATAAAAAGGGGAATATGTTGACAATTTGAAATTCGAGAGTACTTTGTGCAGGTTCAAACAGTTGAAATAAATAGCAAACTTTATCGCTATGGTCGTTTTCAGTATCGAGCCTTTTCTTCTTCTTATTCTTCTTCTTTTGTGTACTTCGATAAGTGAATCACTTGAGAAAGTGAGACAGTAGAATGAAAGAAGGAAGAGTCACAAAGATCGTTGGAAAATCGAATAAAAGCCCGATTTTCTCGCCCATCTTTTTCTTTTTCTCTCTCTCTCTCTCTCTCTCTCTTTCTCTCTTGCTTTTTCGTGTGAATCCAGTTCACGACGTCTTCGTCTCACTTGAACGCTTATGGAATCCAACCGTTGGCACCGAGTCGCAATAAATTTTCAGCACGTACACTCAAACTATATATATATATATATATATATATATATATATATATATATATATATATATATATATATATATATATGGTTATGGACGAGGTTGACCAAAAGGTTATCAGGTTCGCACTTGACAATTTTTCTTCCACCCTCTTAAGAATAAAAATTTTTCTTTTTATTTTCTCTCTTGACAGTAAGCAACAGGGTATAATGAAAATGTCAAAAAGAAAATTGATTGTAATTAAAAGAAAATATGACAGAAGCAGGCTAAGGAAAAAAATGCTTAGCAAACGTCGGTAAGAAAAAAAGAATCCTTAGCAACAGTCGGTAAGGAAAAAAGAATCCTTAGCAACCGTTGAAAAAAATCCTTAGCAACAGTCGGTAAGGAAAAAAAATCCTTAGCAACAGTCGGTAAGGAAAAAAAGAATCTTTAGCAACAGTTGGTAAGAAAAAAAGAATCCTTAGCAACAGTCGGTAAGAAAAAAAGAATCCTTAGCAACCGTCGGTAAGGAATAAAGAATCCTTAGCAGCAGTCGGTAAGGGAAATAAATCGTTAGCATCCATTGCTAAGGAAGAAAAGTCCTTAGCAACGGTTGCTAAGAAAAAAGATTCCTTAGCAACCGTCGGTAAGGAAAAAAGAATCCTTAGCAAAGACTCCTTAGCAACCGTCGGTAAGGAAAAAAGAATCCTTAGCAACAGTCGATAAGGAAAAAAAATCCTCAGCAACGATTGCTAAGGAAATAAAATCCTTAACCGTTATTGAGAAAAAATAACCTCAGTAATCATCGCTAAGGAAAAAAAGGAATTGTAACGAAAGTCCTTTATTATATAGCGAAGATGATAATTATAATAATAATAATAATAATAATAAAAATAATTTTAGCGGACAGTGATTTCTGGCAAAGTTTCATGGAAATTCTGAACAGTTCTTTATTCATTCATTAGCAAGACCAAGTGCGGTAAATGAACGAATTCAACCGGTGCCAATTATAAGTTTCTGCATAAGTTAGAGCGGAATTAGTCGCACGGAAGTCTAAATGGTCTTGTACCTTCTCTCTACCAACTGAGAAATAGATATTTATGGATTCATGTGTGTTTAATCCTTACAAATGTATATATATTTGCTAAACATTTTCCCCTCACCTCTCTAATCTCTCTTTTTTTTTTGGAAGTATCAAAAGTACCTTAAATTATTATTATTTAATTAATATGGAAGGAATTAAACGTTTATCATAATTTTGATTACACGCTGTGAGAAATTTTTTATTTATTTGAGATAAATAAATTTTATTTGCTTTAAATAAAATAATTTATTTAGCACAAATGAATATTTCATTGAAGATTTTTTTTTTTTTTTTTTTTTTTTTTTGAAACAAATAAATATTTATTTGTCTGTATAACAAATATATATTTTCTCTGTGTGTAAAAAAAAATCGTAATGAATTTAATTTTAGTATTAAAATAATAATTTTTTTATTTATCACTTTTTTTTTAATATCATTTTGTTGCTTCTCCTGTGGAACATTATATTATTGAAATGGTGAAAACGATTTTTAAAATATCATCACTTAGGAAAACACATGGAGAACATAAAAAAAAAGAAAAAAAAAAAGTATAAGCTCTGGGGAAATTAAGTTTAGTTAAAAGTCATATAACCTACTTTCTGAATATCTCTGGCTATTTTGCTTTCTTTTTTTTCAATTATTTAAACGCTTTACTTAATTCAAAAAGTGTTTTGAAATAATAAATTTCTTAGAGAAATTATTTAATAAGAAAAATTATTAAAACAATTATTAACTACCGCATTCTCTAGCAGTCTAGACTTCCGTTTAATTAATTTCCTTTTTTCTAATTGAAATCTTTTTTTTTCTTGATTTTTCGATTTTAAACTCTTTTTTTCATTAATTTTTTCTCTCCTATTTTTTTTGTTCTTGGTAAAAATAAATTATGTCAATATACGTATATATATGTAATTTATCTTCTAAAACTTTTTTTTCTGCTTGAACGATTGTCTTTCAGTTCACATTTTTCCACAAGTTCTTCATTATTCTTCAGACCGCATAAATCGAAAATTATCGCATTAACTCATATATATATATTAAATGACAACGAAATAATATATTATTTATATTTTTTTGTTTTCTAATAAAATGAAAATTTTCGCTCAAAAAAAAAAAAAATATTGTATTTAATGTAATTTTAATAATAGCCACTAAAAGCTCAATTACTATTTTGAAGACTAATTTTGTAATGGAATACTGAATATATTTTTTCACGCAAAAGAAAAGTTCGTATACATTGCGCGTTTAGTTACACGTTGCATGCAATTTCAGTATTCCCTTCGTACCGAGTACTTAAGGAGTATTAACTTTTAACTAAAGAGAAGAACTCCCAGGGACTACTGGAACTTTATCTTTACCTCGCAATGGCTGTTCGTTCGCAACGAACTTAATGACATTTTACGAGAGTTCGAATCTTTTTTTATATTCTCTAAAACCCAAAAGGATCAAAAAAAAAAAAGAAAATCGTTATATCGTCACGTATTCAGTTTTGTTGACGTAAAATATTTTTCAAGTATATATATATATATATATAAATAAAAATTACCAAAACTTTTTATATTAAAAATAAATTATATCAATTTTTTTCTTTTAACGATTCATAAAAAAAAAGTCTTTTACTTTATTTCCGGCTATGAAATAAATTTTGCATCAAATTTTTTTTTTCTTGACACATTCTTTATGCTTGATTTTATATAGAAAAAGCGACAAAAAGCTACTTAACGCTTTAGTAGTTAAGAACTGAAATGTACCGTGAAAAATGTATTGCCTGTATTATCGGAAAATGACTTAACGTACACTTACTTCATACCAAACGATAATACTCTTAAAGTTCTGAACGTATAACAAATTTTTATATACGTTTTTTTTTTTTTTTTTTACTGAATTCTTATAGATATGAAAATTTTCCAAAAACTCTATAAATAAATTATATACTTATAATGCTCAAAGGTAAAATAGTAAGAAAATCTAATTTAAAAAAAAAAAAATTCAACATTATATAAATAAAAATATTTTCTTTTTTGAAATTAGTGGAAAATTATAAATTTTTAAACTTAAATATATAATTTTAAAAGAGAATGTCAAAAATTGTTGATCCTTTAGAATGTGCCTTTTTTAACATTCTCTAATTGGAAACTTAAATTAAAGATTTGTTCACAGAAGTCAGAAGTATTTAAACTTAATGCAAACTACTTTAAAAGACTTGAAATTCTGTCTTGATAAGTTTAATCACTTTCAACTTTTTTTTTTTTTTTTATTGATTAAAATTTCAAAACCCAAGAAATTTTTTTCTTTAACGCATTATTTTAAGATTAAAAAATTACAAATAAATGCGGACACTAAAAATTAATTTTCTAATATTATAAAAACTAAGATTTGAATTTCATATTTGAATTTTCATAAAAAGTGCAATGTAACGGTATTTATAAACTATTTTATAATATATTAGAAAATTAATTTAATTTTTTTTTTTTTTTTTTTTTTGAAAATACAATGTAACACTATTATTAAGTTATAGCGTGTGTGGGTATATTCAAAAGCGTGAAATTTAGAGCATGATAAACTATTTTGTTATCAAGGGAAGATGTTTCATAATCGGGAAAATTGATCGAACCCAAAATTGAGATCATTTAGGTAATTTTCATCGCCTCCAATTTCCATACTTTGAACTTCAAAGCATTTAAACTTTGTTGTTCCAAAGTCGAAACTATTCAAACTTCGATGTTTCCAATTTAGAATCCCAATTTAGGAGATTCAAAGTAATTTATTTGAGTTTATCGAAATAGTGTATCTACTTTCGAATAGGAAAAAAAAACAGTTTTCGAAGAAATTTCTAATAACATTTTTTTTTTTATAATTTACGATTTAGTTTTTTTTAATAAACAAATTTTGTTATAAATTGCTTTAAATCTGAAACAGACAAGAAGATTAAAAATTGTTTTATTTTTTTTTTATCTTAAGTTTATAATTCTTTTGCAGAAACATAAAAAAAAAGAATTCGAAATGTAATTAAAATTTAATTTTCATTATTATCACATTTTCTTGTTGGAAGAATAATTTTAAATTCATCAGAAATGATTAAAAAGGTATTCTTACTTGTCTCGTTATAGGCATGAGCAAAATAGAAACGTAACCGGAATAATGAGTTAGAGAAGGATAGAAATATTGTTTGTTCTTCTCTAACTCATTCTTTTGGTTGCGTTTATTGATTACGATTCTATCTTTTAACCTAACCTTTAATATTTTTGCGCGCATGCTCTTCATGAAAGGCGCGAAATTTGAAATTATATTTGCAATAATATTTTCTAGAAAGTTTTTAAACCCCTTTGCAACATTTCGTTAAAATAAGATTGAAAAACGATATAAATAATTTATTGTCAAAATGATTTAATATTATTATTTCTAAATAGTTTTATGAAATAACGAGGACAATTGTATATATCGGGTGTATATATAAATATACCACTATTTTCAAGGATTAAATATATGCGAACAAATTCACAGGTGGGAAATATAATATATTTCGTGAAATTTCATTTCACGTAAATAGAATTAAATCCGAGTAAACTAAATTATTGTCTTTAAATTTGATTAGCTGCGCTCTGCTTCTCTCATCTCTAATCATATAAAATAAGCTTTCAGTTGAACTATTCAGATTTGGAATTGAAAATTAGAATTCTGATTATCTCCGAGAATTTGTTTACTCATTTTCCACTTTTACATATACATAGATACATACACACAAAACGCATTTAATATTACTATAAAATATATATCCTCATAATTATGAAATTCGGTAAATATTATTAATGAAATGAAATTAATTGTACTCCATATTTGCACAATGCATTTACAATTTCACATTTATATATATATATTAAGTTCTCCAAAATGTAAAACAAATCTTTCTCCAGAGAATAATTTTACAAAAAAATTTAATTCAGAAAAAAAAATATAATATTTACAATTTTCAAAAAAAAAATTTTTTTTTTTTGTTAGCTACGAATAAATTGGTGTAAAAAATTTGTCACAGAGGCGTGAATGGGTCATTGTAATAACTCATCAGCGATTTGATCTTAATAGAAGAAAAAAAAAAAGTTGTAAAAAAGCGAAAGCAGGAGAAGGAAAAAAGAAGGTTAAGACGCTTGAGGGAAAAATACATGCAAGGAAGATGCAAATTTCGCGTCATTGTGAGTCGTCAAGGCAAAATGCCGATATCGGCACAACGGCGCGTTCAAGGTGCGGTGTGTGCCTATTTAAATTCATTTCAATCCATAATTTAAATTCATAAATTTTACAAGCGCGCACGCAAAATAATGTTCGTACGTGACGGCTGACTACGCTGTCGGGTTAAGTGACCATTAATACCCCTCTCCCATTTTTCCCACCCTTTGATCTATCTTTCTCCACACTTGAATATATATATATATATATATATATATATATATATATATAGTATTATACGTGACAGAGGGTAATTTATTCAGAAGCGTCATAATTGCGATATCGCATGCATTTGCTATTGTATAGGGAAAACCGACATAGCGATTGCCACAACAACCATATATATATATATATAATTTCCACCACCGCTCCGCTGAAATTGCAAAACTGCAATTGTAGATTAATCCCTACACCCTCATATCTCTCTCGCGTTCAAACCTTCCCTCTCTCACGTTGGGAACTCTCTTTTTCATCCCTTTTCTCATATACAATATATATGTATGTACCCCCGCGAGTACAAAATGCACCAAATGAAAGAGAGAATCACAAGCGGAAATACAAATTCACATCCGTTTCCTGGAGAGTTATTATGTTCACCGATGGTTATCATTTATCATTCGGTGTACTACTTGTGAAGTGATGCATATGACCTATATATATATATATATATATATATATATACATATATATATATATATATATATATATATATATATATATATATATATATATATATATATATATATATATATATATTTCACTATGTAGAAATGCCATTTCTATTGTTGATAGAGATTTATGACTAATACACTGTTTAAATTGTCCCCGTTAATATACTTTGCTATATTAATCAGAATTTGCTTTATTTTTCATTTTAAACCATCCGAATGATGTTAAAACGAATTTTCCAAATGCGGTGTGCAAATATCAACCCAAGCGACACATAATATTACATTAATATTACAGTATTATTACTGTAACATTACAGTAACATTACCTTAATATTACCTTAATATTACCTTAATATTACAGTAACTTTACCCTAACATTACCTTAATATTACTGTAACACTCCCTTGATATTACCTTAATATTATAGTAACATTCCCTTGATATTACCTTAATATTACAGTAACATTCCCTTTATATTATCCTTAATATTACAGAAACTGTCCCTTAATATTACCATTATATTACAGTAATTACCTTAATATTACAGTAACATTACCTTAATATTACCTTAATATTATAGTAACATTCACTCAATATTACAGTAACATTACCTTAATATAACCTTAATATTACCTTAATATTACCTTAATATTACCTTAATATTACCTCAATATTACCTTAATATTACCTTAATATTACCTTAAGATTACCTTAAGATTACCTTAAGATTACGTTAATATTATAGTAACATTCCCTTAATATTACCTTTATATTACAGTAACATTACCTTAATATTACAGTAAAATTACCTTACTATTACCTTAATATTACCTAAATATTACCTTAATATTACAATAAAATTACCTTAATATTACCTAAAGAATGCGTTAATATTAACGTAACTTTACCCTAATATAACCTTAATATTACAATAACATTCCCTTGATATTACCTTAATATTACAGTAACTATCCCTTAATATTACCATTATATTACAGTAACGTTTGCTTAATATCACCTTAATATTATAGTATCATTACCTTAATATTACAGTAAAATTACTTTCATATTACTTTAATATTACCTTACTATTACGTTAATATTACAGTAACTTTACCCTAAAATTACCTTAATATTACCTTAATATTACATTAATATTACAGTAATATTTCCTAAATATTACCTTAATATTACATTAATATTACAGTAATATTTCCTAAATATTACCTTAATATTATAGTAACATTCCCTTATATTACCTTTATATTACAGTAACATTATCTTAATATTACCTTAATATTACAGTAACATTACCTTAATATTACTTTAAGATTACGTTAATATTACAGTAACTTTACCCTAATATTACCTTAATATTACAGTAACATTGCCTTGATATTACCTTAATATTATAGTAACTGTCCCTTAATATTACCTAAATATTACTTTAATATTACAGTAACATTACCTTAATATTACCTAAATATTACCTTAATATTACAATAACAGTACCTTAATATTACCTTAAGATTACGTAAATATTACAGTATCTTTTCCCTAATATTACAGTAACATTACAGCATTATTACCTTAATATTAAATTGTTCGCCGAATGGCAATATTGTGGTATTATTACACGTAACATTGGTGTAATATTACAATGTAATATTAAGTGATTTTCTTTTTGAAGAAAAAATCTCGATAACGGGAATCGAACTCTAAAACTTTCGCACACAAATCGGAAGTGTTAACCAACGAACCATCTGACTTTTAAAAAAATTTATTTTATTTACAAGATAAGGAACTGTATATAACATAAGTGAGTTATTATGGCACCTTAAGCTTAATTTTCGAATTCATAAATGAAATTAGCATTTAAAAGATAATAGAATCTGTCATTTATGATATTATATCAATTTGATTGATTAAAAATATTTTTAAAAAAAAAAAACAAACAATTTTTATAATATTTCAAAACAATACTGTCAATTAAAAAATGTTTGGATAAAATTGATTCTAAACGTTACTGACAGATATGATGATAAAATTCGTTTTACGTTTTTACTTAAAAAACACAACAAACATATCGTTTGAAGATTTAACCATATATATATAGCTCTAACTCGCACTTTTGCAATACTGAACGAATTCAACTCTATTCTATCGTGAAAAAAAAAAAACAGTAACCGACACCAGTATATTTTTTTTAAAACCAGCCAATAAATCCCTTCATGAAAGTTCAAAGGGTTTGAGTAACTATTTTTTCTCTCTCTCTCTCTCTCTCTCACACACACATCGACAGGTAAATCGATGAATAACACCTGCGGAATTCTAGTATACATATACAAAAGAGAATGATTTATTGTTACCCCTTCACCTCCCATGTTTACAATGAGAAATAACAGTTTGCTTTGGGGATGATGCTTTTCAATAAAAGATGTCAGAAAAAAAAGGAGAAAGGGAAAAGGATTGGAGGAAAGAGATATTGGATTAAAGAAATAAATTATCATTGGATGGTGCGCGACACTTCTGGGAATATATAGAAAGTGTATATATGTATATATATGCAATTTCTCTGACGTAAAATGAAACACAAGATTGGTTTGGGACTAACCCAACACGTATATATATATATATATAGTGGCAGCTCGAAAGGGTTGGTATAGATAGAAGGTGAGGATTGAAGAAAAGTGGAATGAGTGAAAGAGGATAAATATTTTTCCAATGGATTTTAACGGGTCGATGACGATATTCTGAATAGCAGAGGGAAAATGTCCAAAGAACAAGGCTGCTTATATGCCAGGGAATTGCATTTTAATGAAGCGACTCTATGATGATGGCCGTGGGGTTATTTTATACCCATGGAAAATGTTATAACGGAGTTATAAAATAGTGACTATATATAAGGCAGATAAGGGAAATAATTGAAAGAGGAACCTTTTTAGGATCATCTCTTTTTCCATTATATACGTTGATATAAAGCATGTACGCATTTATTTACTTTTGTTAGAAAAAAAAACGGAAACATCTTGCAATCCTCCGGAAAGATTATTTATTATCCGGATTAGATTTTTATTCCCACACACGAATTATCATTATACACAGGAAATGAGAAATTGTAAAAAAATTCAAATTTCGATATATATATATTTTGATTTTTCTGTATATGAAAAGACAAGAACATTGTTTTCTTCCATATAAAGAATAATAATAGAAAATAAAGATTCTTCTTCTTTTTCTACATCTATTGTTAGTTTTATGATGTTAGTGACGAGGGAGTTTTGAAACAATGACAAGTTTTCCATTTCTCTTTTCTACTCTTTCTTGTAACTATGGCTGCTCTTTTGCATGGTGTAACGTTTTTTTTTTTTTTTTTTTTGAAAAAAGAGAAACCGGAAAAAAGAGTTGGAAGAAGGACAAAAGAATACGCACACCCCGCAGTCATCATTGTGCGAACAGAAAGATTGCTTTTTTCCGCTGCAATTGGAATGCACCTTTACTAAAGAATATGTGTATATTCTTGATCCGAAAAAAGTCAATCTTTTTTTTTTTCATATATAAACAAAGAAAAAGCTCATTATCAATGTTAAAAAAAATGTTATTAAATTTTTTTTTCATAAAATTGCAAACAAAAATTTACAATCGAAATATTTGGTAACATATATCGAATTCCATAACTAATTAATACGCCTAGTAAATTCCAAATCGAACTAATCGATAATTGTAATAATACCTTTTAATGGAGAAAAAAAAGAAATTTAATTTTGCAAACAATTTTAAAATAAAAAATTCCTAGTTATTTCAGGTTATATTTTTTTTTTGATAAAAACACATTAATTCACTTTCATTGGCTCTTAAATATTTCCACCCCTCCTTAATTTATCGAGGAAAATTTAGTTTTTAATTTATTTTTATCTTATTCACATACACAATGAGGAAACATTAAATGTCAAGCAACAAGTCAATTCTTGGCTTGCTGGGGGATTTTCCATTAAAGTAGAGTTCGAAAACATCTGTTCTCAATGGGCTATTGGCGTTGGGGGGGGAAAGGGTTTTAGATCAGGAAAACAGAGGAGGTAAGTAATCTAGAGAGAAAGAGAGAGAAATGAGAAGTTGAAATGAAAACGAAAGCAAAAACTTAATAAAGCACAATTCAATGAACATTGGACGTTTCAACTTTTGGACGTAAACGAACGCAACAAATTTTACTCTCTTGAAAAAGAAAGGTATATATATATATATATGTGAAGAGGAATGAACATTAGAAAGACACTCCGAGACAATTATCTGGTCCGAATCAAATACTCCGCGGGTGAAATGCTCGTGAGCGCGTGAAATTACCATTTTGAAGTCGACTCGCTTTGACTTGCCCTTTTTTTTTTTTTTTGTTCACATGCACGCAAACACAGGAACGAGAAAAAGAGGGAAAAAGCAGAAACAGTGACGACTACCTTGTAATAGGAAAGGACGTTCAAGTCATCTCGTCTCGTGAAATGAAAAGCGAAAGGGACAATGAATTAAATACCATTCGAGAAAGAGAGAACCCAATAAGGAAGATGTTATTTTAATTTAATACAATACAAAGAGGTGATAATTAAATTTTATATATGACAAAAAACTCTAAAATTACGATTTAGTTCTCTAAAAATACAATTTATCACTCTGAGATCTGAAACAGAAAAAAGGTTAAAAATACAGTTTAAAATGACGCCGTTACTCAAAATAAATTTTTTTTTTTTTTTTTTTTGAAATGCCAATGTATAAAGGTAAAAGTAATTTAAACTTTAAATTAAAGTATTTTAGAGTCGTGAAGAGGACACATTTTCTAATCTTGGTGAAATTCTTTTTCCACTTGAAAATTCATTTCACGCAGAATGCGACTTCCTTGCTGTGTGTACATGGAAGTTTTCAATTCTTGGTTCCTTTGTCGTTAGGATATTTTTTTTTTGCGCTTTGATCTTTATGGTGGCTGTACATATATATATATATAGTAAGAGGTCTGTTGCGTGTAGAGCATATTAGTGTTAGGTGGCACTTTTACAATGTATAGTGCCACATTATATGCAAAACTGGGCTCACTTTCGTAAAAGCGCCACACACTCTCGAGAGTGCAGCTCTGAAGTGGGTTGAAACCGGAAAAAAAAGAGGACGACGTTCCGGAAACTCATGAAAGCGACGTTAATTAAGCGCCACCTTAAAGAATAGACCAGCGTTACACCACAGAAAGAAGTGAGAGAGCGAGAGAGAGAGAGAGAGTAGGGCAGAAGGGTCCAAAGAACTACCGAGATTAATCCATCTACAGTCTTTTCCAGTCTCTTATATACACTTTATCTTCTAAACTTAATGAAACTTTACTCGAAAAATTTTGAATTGCGACATTTATCTTCAATTTATTACCTCTATAATAGAAAAACATTAAAATTCCTTAAAATTATTTGACAAACTAACCTAAAAAAAAAAAAAAACCTACTAAGTGACTTAATATTTACCGAGAATAGCGCATGCGCATGTTTTCTTAGTGCGAATATTCAACAAAACAAAAAATTATTCATTCAACTGGCATGTAATATTACAGTAACATTATCCGGTAATACTAATGAGTACACAGAAAAAAAGGTGGATAAAAAGTTGTAAAGATAGAGGATAAAAGTCGTTAGGATACAGGGTAAAGGATAAAGTGATGGATAAAAATATTACCAAAATATTACTAGAAAAATGGATGTCATATTTGAGTAAACTGTCTAATTTTAATAAAAATATTAGTAATTTTACACTTAACTTATTAAATCGACAAATTTTATATATAAATAACTAATTGCACGTGGAAATATTTTGCCTATAATTATTGTCTATTAATAAAAATATCTTTGACTAATATAACTGACAGCTGACGATAGTGCGTAAATAATAATCAGAACTGGGAAATTACGTCTATATTGTTGCACGAAAGCAGAGTTGGGTAGTAACTGAATTTTTTGTGCATATTAGGCTGTGTGTCAGTTTATCGAGATATTTCGAGTTCAAGATATGACGTCAAAGGCCTGGAGAGACAACAAACAGACGACACAATGTTATTTTTACGGGGAAGAAAATTTGTTTCCACTTTCATCAATTTTATTCATACTTTATATATGGAAAACGTTTGTTGACATATAATAAAATTAAAATGTGTGTTGATAATTAAATTTGTTATATATTTGATTCAATTGCATTGATAGAATAACATTGTGTCGTCTGTTTGTTGTCTCTCCAGGCCTCTGACGTCATATCTTGAACTCGAAATATCTCGATGAACTGACACAGCCTATAATATGCACAAAAAATTCAGTTACTACCCAACTCTGCTTTCGTGCAACAATACAGACATAATTTCCCAGTTCTGATTATTTACGCACTATCGTCAGCTGTCAGTTATATTAGTCAAAGATATTTTTATTAATAGACAATAATTATAGGCAAAATATTTCCACGTGCAATTACATATTTATATAAAATTTGTGGATTTAATAAGTTAAGTGTAAAATTACTAATATTTTTATTAAAATTAGACAGTTTACTCAAATATGACATCCATTTTTCTAGTAATATTTTTATCCATCACAAATTTATCCTTTATCCTAACGACTTTTATCCTCTATCTTTACAACTTTTTACCCACCTTTTTTTCTGTGTACCCAGTGGGCAAAAAACCATGTTCGTTCTAAAAACGTTTTAAGGATACTAATATTGCAGTTTTGAATCAATCGTATATACTGTATTAATTTCAAATTTTCAGTATTATTTTCAAATTAAATCTATTTCAAATTAGACCAATAGTCGAACATCAATAATAGATTATTCCACATTTTAGATATTGTAATCGATTTTCACATAACCTATACTTATCTGATTATCACCCTTCTTCATTTCATTCAACTTAACCTCAAATTTTCTTGACACTTTTTGACAGATTCTAAAAAATTTTCCAAAAAAAAAATGTAAATTTTAGATACCCTCTTTATGAGATAAGTTTAATATATGTGTATTACATTTAAATTTTAATTTATTTAAATATCGTGTAGAATCGCTCTTGCTAATGTATTCTAATAATTTACAGGTGTTTCTTTTAATATCCACGTGTCCTTATATTTTATGTTTGATATTTTGAAATAACAAATTGTACCTGAAGAGGATGTTGTACATTTTCAATAAACAGCAAATATAATAACCCTTTAATAGGCCTCGTAAAAATTTTTCAATCAAAGTTAATTGAAAACGGAGTAAAATAATAATCATCAATAAATTATTCGGTAATATTACTGGAATATTACAGTGATCTTATAATGTCCGCCTGATGGTGATATTACCGAGTAATATTACGGTAATGTTACAGTAATATTACAGGTTGATTTCAGTTACTCATAAAGCATCACAATTATAAATATATTGTAAGTCAGTGTGGCTTGTTGGTAAAACTCTGGACTTGTGTGCCTTGAGTTCGTGGTTCGATTCCCCGGTTGGGTAGATTTTTTTCATGAAATAATATTCTTCTAATATTACTGAAATATTCTCGTGTATTATTATCTTAATATTCCGGTATAATATTACTGTAATATTACATTAATAATGCCTTAATATTACCGAGTAATATTACAGTAACATCCGGTAATATTATCACGAGGCGGACATTTTAATATCACTGTAATATTACAGTAATGTTACCGGGTAATATTACTGTAATATTTTCGTGTTAGTTGGGTCCAAATATTGGATATGTTGAAAATTGTTTTTCTCAATATTATTATTTTAAAAAATAAATCGCAATTATTTTTCATATTGAATTTAAAAATAGTTTTTGCACATAGTGAATTTTTTTTTTTTGCAACAAATGGAAAAATTGTATATAAATAAATTTTTCTTTATACAATGATAAAGAGGGCATCAATAAAATGCTTGCCATACATCTATCAATTGTGAATTTCGTTGATGCTGCACAAATAACTCTTTTTTTAATTGGTTTTGCTTTATAGACAAATCGTTTTAAAATCGATTCATGTTTTTAAAATGTCTATTCTTGTCACCTCGTGTATCATTTTCGCTATAACACGGAGTTGTTATATATATATTACATTTATCCACCAGGTGTGGTTTCTCGAGTTTTCCGACCAACTTTAATCTTCGACGTAAAAACTTTTCAACGACCGCATTAAGATCATCCCGAGTGTCGTAAACTGTCAAAAAAAAAAAAAAAGAAAGAAAAAATAAATTTCCAAAGACCCTTAACAGATCTTTAACAGAAGAACAAAACTAAAAATTGTATTTATACACTGAAAAAAAAATTTATTTGATTCAAATACCGGTGTATTTGGTTATTATCAAATAAATATTTACTTGAATCAAATATTTCTTATTTGAATCAAATAAATGGTATTTGCTTCAAATACTGAAATATTTGATTCAAATACTATATATTTGATTCAAATAAGAAATATTTGATTCAAGTAAATATTTATTTGATAATAACCAAATACACCGGTATTTGAATCAAATAAATTTTTTTTTCAGTGTAAATATAAAAAAAATGTTAAGTTTTCATTGTAAAAATTTAATTTAATTATAAACTATAACTATTTCTCAAGTTATGATAGAAAACTAGAATTTTTTAATATTAAATTTTAATATTAAATTTTTTTATTATTTAATAAAGAATTTTAAAAGTGAACATTATGAAATATAGAATTTTTCATACGGAAGTATGAAAATAATTTTTATATTAAAATTATTTTAAGACAATTTTTTTCAAATTAAAATTGTTCATTGGTTTTTTTTTTTAATTATTAGAATAATTATTTCGTTTAAGAATTTTTTTTTTCATGATGAGTTTTATTAAATTTTTATAATAAACTTTGAAATTTGCGAAAAGTGGACAAGTGAAAAATATTGATTTTTCACTAATATATAATTTGAATAACAAATTTCCAATCAGACCCTTTATTTAGACAGTCACAATAATGCATATGGGAGGGTTTAATTAATCACTCCCGTCGTTATGCTCCTCGGCTATTACATAAAGCAATATTTACACAGATTTTAATAATTTTTTATATAATTTATCATTTATATTTATTTAATTTATTAATATTTTTCATTTAGTTGGAAAAATGTGAAATATATTTGTAAAGTTTTGAAAAGAAAAATGTTTAGTGCATAAGACACTTAAGCGCTGTAATTTCTTCTGAATATGAAAAGTGTGAATATGAATGAGGACAACTTATATTCTCACTGAGTCAACAATGTAGTCTAACGAGAGATGCCACCATATAAAAAATGTGTACTCTTTAAACATTCACTCTTATATATATAACTCGACGTCAGGTTTTTAGATAATATTTAGAAAAATAACTGCCACATGAAAAAAAAAACAGTGAAAACTTAAGTCATTGAGGATAATTTTTTAACCAAAGTAAAAGAAATTACACAAAATATAAAAAAAAAAATTAATTTAAGTAATTTTTTTTTTCCTACTATTTTTTGAAACGCGATATTTTTTAATTTCTTGTTTTGTATAAACTCCAAACGTGATAAATTGTATAATAAAATAATTCAAATAGCTTGTGCAATATTAGCTTTTACATATGTATGTATATATAGATTTATTTCATTGCAAATATTTTCTGCGAGTCTCTTTGTCATCGTTATACGTTAAATATATATTGTCGATAATCTTTCAATATAGTTCATATAATTCCTGCAATGTAAATTTTACACAAGTTTTATAAACTTTTATTTTATTTATTTATTTTTTTTTTATTTCTTTTCCCCCGCAGAGTTCCTATCGAAATAAACTTGTATTAAATTTTAAAGCAGAATGTAGTTTTTAAAACAGGGAAATTTTATTCTCTTAAGTTTTTTTTAACGATTATATGAGGATTATTAACTATTTAAATACTTCTTTTATAAAACGAATACAATAATAATAATTTAATAGAAAAAATATTAAAAAGTATAAATACATTTTATTTGAAGGATATTGCACCAAGATGATAAACGTATTTTTTGTTCGTATATATATTTGCCTAAGGCCATTTATTTTGTTATTTTTTTTTCCCCCGCTTTTAGTTGAAAAATGTTTTTCGCACAATTCAGTTTTTTATACATATAGAGGAATTTTCCAAATGTACGTTTTGGAGATATAAATGAATTCGTTCTGGCCGTTTGATTAAAATACACGCGTTTTTTTTTTTATGTGTTAAATGAATTTTTTTTTTTTTTTTTTTTTTGAGTACTAATAAAAATACAAACTGAAAAAAAAATGTTTTGTCTTTGCCACAAATTTAACGATATTTGTGTAATAAAACTTTTATACTTGACATTTGACAGAACAAAAAAAAAAAAGGGTTTTTATTTGTTTAATTAAATGATTGATAAAATTCAATGTGGATATTAAAATATTTTATGTCATATTCAGTCATGAGGGCAAATGAATTTTTATTTGTTTTGTTGAAAGAAACAAAAGTTATTTATTAGTTATGAATTTTAAAATGCTAAAACAAATAATTTTTTTTTCACTATAATTACTATTTATCAATAATTACATAACTAATGTAATTGGAATACTATAATATATTAAATGTAACTGATTTGCTCTCACTGTATACACATATACGTGAACACATGAATTCAACCTTAACCACCAATAGATATATCGACATTAATGTTTAGGTATGTACTTGTTAACAGTGATTAGTTAGACTCAATTCAACCGCACTTTGGCAAGGGCGTGAATATATTATAGACACAAGTGAAATGCTCTTTAAATTAATTACTGTTTGCCAAATTCTGTTAATGAAAAGTGCAATAATTATATATTGGTAATAAATGAATCATAAAATTAAAAATTTTTTTCATTTTCATAAAAAAAATTTAGAATTTAGAAAAATAATTTTTCCTGGAAAATAAGAGAAAAATTAACTTTTAATTATTTTTTCATTTTCAAAAATAAAAAAAGAATACGAATCAAATACCTATATATTGGAATTGAAACGAAATATAACGCTTGAGGTACTCGAAAGTCAAAAGCATTGATTTCTATCTCGCACGACTCCTTAATAATTGAAATCAAGATTAGATTCCTTCTCATTTAGTTTAACATTGATCATTCGATTAAACTTTAAACTATTCAACTCAAATTGAGTTTGACTAGAGTTTGAATTTAATCTATAATGTCTAAATTTCATTGTGGTTTTATCTAATTAAGTATTTTGAAAAAAAACAAAAGGGTACAACAAATTTTATATATATATATATATATATATATATCAATTAAAACATTTTTTGAATAATAATTAAATGAAAAATTAATTACACTTTGTAAAAGTAAAAAATTTGATAACAAACTTTAAAATTTTATTTAAAAAGGATTTTTCTCATTGGAATTGACTTAAGTCTTTCTAATTATCTACCAACCACGTTAAGTGGATTATTGACTGAAGAAGATAAATCTTTTTATCAAGATTTCGTGGCGGTTAATTATCGAGTTGCACACAAAGTAATTGCTATTTTTTTTAATCTCGTTTTTATAATTTTATATAATTACATTGTGCAATATATAAAGATAATTTGTAATTTATTATTTTTTAAATCGATAATAATTTATACAGTTTTCTTGTGTGTATCAAATTGATACAAGAATGAAGATCAACAAATGCAACGTTTTGATTCGATATAAGGTATCAAATTGATCCAAATATTTGAATCATTTTCAAGAAATTATCCAGAATATGGGATCATTTTTTAATACCTGAATTGGTATTAAAGTATAACTGTCATGGCTGGCATGCTCTTATTGACAAGTTTATTAATTAATTTATTCACTGCACTGAATATTCAGATATTAAAAATACTTTTATTATGAATTTTAAGAAGGAGAGAAGCAAAAACTTGTAAATTGCGAGCAATTAAATAAGAAAAAATTTATTTCGAAATAAAATGAAATACACTAATCTTTATTTATATTTATCACATAAGATTTAAGTTAAGTTCACAATCACAATACTTGAAAATTTTTAATTATTTTTATGGTTCAAATAATTATCAATAATTTATTTATTATAAATGAACAAAATTTAAGCGATGCACGCTTGATAAATATTTCTAATGCGTTGTCAATTAATGCAATTAATAATTTCCTATTACACAATATCATAATCGACATATATGACATTTGGAAACAAACAGGGTTGGGAAACAAGAGCCCAAAATATATTCGTCCAAAGCAGAGTTGGGTAGGATTGAAATTCGCTTTGGACGAATATATTTTAGGCTCTTGTTTCCCAACCCTGTTTGTTTACAAATGTCATATATGTCGATTATGATATTGTGTAATAGGAAATTATTAATTGACAACGCATTAGAAATATTTATCAAGCGTGCATTGCTTAAATTTTGTTCATTTATAATAAATAAATTATTGATAATTATTTGAAGCATAAAAATAATTAAAAATTTTCAAGTGTTGTGATTGTGAACTTAACTTAAATTTTATGTGATAAATATAAATAAAGGTTAGTGTATTTCATTTTATTTCGAAATAAATTTTTTCTTATTTAATTGCTCGCAATTTATAAGTTTTCGCTTCTCTCCTTCTTAAAATTCATAATAAAAGTATTTTTAATATCTGAATATTCAGTGCAGTGAATAAATTAATTAATAAACTTGTCAATAAGAGCATGCCAGCCATGACAGTTATACTTTGATACCAATTCAGTTTCAGGTATCAAAAAATGATCCCATATTCTGGATCATTTCTTGAAAATGATTCAAATATTTGGATTAATTTGATACCTTATATCGAATCAAAACGTTGCATTCCAAAATGATACCATCAATTTTACAGGGAATTCGTTTTTTGAATTCAAAAAAGGAATTATAAATAGAAAAAGTAGAACAAATCTGTAACTTCATTTCACTTACATATTCACTTTCACTTTCGCCCCAAACGAAATGAATGCGATAATGAAAGTGAAGTTAAATAATAAAATTATAGAAAGACAAATTTTATTTAAAAAAAAATGTTATTTTCTTCTTGCAGATCGTGAAATTGGAATTTTTTTTTTTTTTTTTTTTGCAAAAATGTCACGAATATCATTGCTGCTCATTGGAGCTTGTATGATGACCATTTTCAATATGGGAAATTGTGAGCTTTATACGGCTTTGGCTGATATGGAGGAATTATTGGAGACGGAAGCTGTTCTGATTGACACACTTCATGGCTATATACAAGCACAGGAGCAACGATTGGCAACTCTTCGTAGGTAAGTAACATTCGTATATATATAATATGACCCTAAACCTTTTGTTTCATCACTCAGATAATACTCTACTGATCTTCTTCGCACACACATATACACATTGAATTCACCACGTAACTTTCAACGATAAAAAGAGAGAAAGAAGCTTTAAAAGCATTTCTTACCTTCGATTCTAGAGGGTCATTGAGGAGTTGAAAAACTTTTATTTTTATGTGCTTCCCCATTGACTCTGATTCAGGAGAGAAGGTACCACTCAAGTTTAACGGCGAAAGAAGTTTTAAGTTAAACGCACAAAAATTACAAATAGAAGTTTTGTAAATTGAGTGGAAGGTTTTTTTTTCCTCATTGAAGTATTCTTTTAAAATTAAGATTATTTTCCTTTTTAAGGAGGCTTTTAAAAAAAGTGTTTATAATTATTTTTATGGGAAAATATTTTCATTTTTTTGTTGTAACTTTTTTTCCCACCGAGGTCGCAAAAGGTCAGATGTTTTTACGTTTTTGTGACGTGAAAATCTCCTTAGCATCTTTTGCCTCAAGCTAAAGAAATACATTTTGATGTGTATTTATTTTATTTACTCGTTAAGGAAAGCTTATAAACGATCTTGGAAGAAAGCTCAAGTATGTATAGGTATATATATATATATATATATACTCATCCCTTTTGGTTTTTAGTCTTTTGCTTTTGCCACCATCTTCCAACGCTTCCTGGTGTTTTTCTCTTTCCCAGAGGTGCGATTTGGCAAAATGCCCAGACTCTTTTGCGCTGCTTTGCTTCTCTCATTCCCATTCTAAGAAAACCGTTAAGATTGTGAATATTGTACTTCACCTTCTCGAAATTTTGATTTTTTTTTTTAAATCAACCAATTTCTAATTTGTCAAAAATTTCCCCAATAATGAAAAAAAAAATATATATATATATATAACAAACTGCCGGGGAAAAAAAACAATAGAATATGAAAAATTTCCCTAGGGCAAACGAACATTTATCTCAAAAAAAAAAAAAAAAAAAAATACAACCCTGGCAATATTTATTCAATGAAAATAATAGTATAAAATGCAAAAAGTTGTACATCTGTAAATAAACCCTAAATCTGATAAATCTGACAAACATTTCATATCAAAGCCAATTTCACTGTATATATATATATATATATATATATATATATATATATATATATATATATATATATATATATATATAAAATAAATACCTGCGAAACAAAATGAAGATTATCTCTCAAATCGTAAATTTAACTCTACGTGCAATTTTTAACTTTTAAACTAATTATTCGATAATATGGTAAATGATACACTGATCATATTATTCTACAAAATTCTCTCCGCATCTCTATTATTATTGAATTAATTAAATGAAATTTTAATCTTTAATTATATTCTCCATTTTGATGAAGCAAAATGTTATTTAAAGTTTGAATTAAATCATTTATTTAATTTAATTAATTAAATTAGATTATAAATAAAAAAAAATTATGAATTTCATTTATAATTTTTAAAAACTAATAAATTATGTTTAAAACTTAAAGAGCAATGTTATCGTAATTTTAATGTTTAAATATTATAATTAAGTATATATATATATATATATATATATATCGACTAAAGCAGACAAAAATTTATTATTATTTAAAAATCAAATACCATCGCGTATATCGACAGATAATCTTCATTCTCTCTCTCTCTCTCTCTCTTATATATTTATATATTCAAATATTCTTAATATTCTCTCATCTGTACTTATATTGCATTAATTTTTCATTTATCTAGAAAAAAATTGATTTTAATATTATAATTTATTTAAAACATATTTTAGAAAATTTTATCCATTAGATAAGGAAGTTAGAAATTTTTTGAAAAAATATTCGAGTTATATATAAAATCACGTACAATTTTTGTATATGCCAATAATTCACAAATTTATCGACACATTGGTGTTTACAGATTTTTGTGTACAGCCATTTACTCATGTGGTTATTTCGTATTTCTTCATTACAATCTAGTCACGTATAGCTGTTCTTTTGAATATAGGAATCATCTATATATATATGGTGATACTTGGCATCATATTCGTTTTTATTCAACTTCCAATCCTACATCGATTTCCCTATCGTTTTATAGAAGAAATATAAAATGAAATTCAAAAAAAAAAATTTTTTCTTCATTTTAAAAAGTGAAATTTAAAAAAATACACAGAAAATTAAAAGGCATTAAAATAAGCTTATTATTTTAATCCAATTTTGCTTATTTTAATACCAAAATTAATTAAAATAAGCAAAATTGGATTAAAATAATAAGCATTGCAGCTTATTTTAATATCATATAACTTTCTGTGTAATGATTCATTATTTTATTTGATGAGAGCACGTATTCAAAATGTGAATAAAATCAAAATTGTCGAAGATTCTTAATATAATTGAAAAAAAAAATAACAAACAGTAGTCTAAAACCACTCTTACTGAGTCTATTCAGAAGCAAATGAAAAGTGAGGTTAACGTCACGTGATCTCCAGGAGTGTCTCACAATTGATAAGGCCCCTAATTATTTTCGCCATTATTTCCAAAAATTTTAGTAAGAATTTGTTGTTTATTTTTCTTCCTCGTCACAGTTTTTTTTTTTTTATATATTACAACTTTTGATTAAAATTTAACATGAAATTCTGATTCAAGATACAATTTCTACGATATTACTTGTTTGGCAGTAAATTTTTATCATCGTAGATTCGAGTGAAATATTGAACACACCGAGTGGATGTAATACGACTACTAGGCGCGCTCGCATCTATATATATATATATATATATATATGGGTTGGGTGTTTTCGTCCAACATCCTTGAATCTTCCTTTAATATCGAATCCCTCGTTTTGAATTCGGTATAAAGTTTTGAGCGCGCGTGACTGGAGCCAGTCGAACTTCTCCAATCGCTCCCAACCAACATACAAGACGTAATACCATCTTGGTATAAACTCGATGAACTAACTCCAGACTCTCTCTCTCTCTGTCTCTCTTTCTCTCTCTCTTTCTCTCGCATCGGACCCACGCCACAGGGTGGCAATTTCATCTCGCACCAATACTCGACAATGATAATTGCGAGCTCACTTTCGAATTCTGATAATAATCACGCAGATGAGATTATATTGGAGAGAAGTTTCCTATACATATATATACATATATTCCTGAGAAGAGATTATGTTCTGATCCTAAAAATAGAATTTTGGCTCTCATTTATAATCATCAAAATTGTTTTCGTCGAAAATTACTTTCAGAAATTGCGAAGAAAAAAAAAAATTATTTCCTTCTGCGTCAGGAATACATCTTGAAAAATTACAAAACAAAATGGTAAAAATTATCCCACATAGCACGTAAAGAGTGTAAGGTTACTGCAAGATTGCACAGTAAGATTGCCATGCAATTTTTCTCGGCAACCTTATGGCAAGCTTTGCGCAAGTTTGCGGAATATAACAAAAAATTTTTTTTTGGGGGGGGGAGGAAATTAATTTTTGTACATACATTGAGCACCAATTCCTGGGAGGTCAAAAAAATTTACTGCGCAGCCGTAAGTGCTTATGATTGCAAGTGCGCATAGTCCTCATTTTCAATGCAAACTTCTCTGCTGATTAGGTAAGGTTATTTGGCAACCTTGCACCAACCTTGCTACAAGCTTACCGTGCAAGCTTACTGAGCAATCTTGCAATAATCTTACTGTGCAATCTTGCAACAACCTTACACTTGTAATCTTTTGAGAAGCTTACCATGCAATCTTGCGATAATCTTACTTTGCAATCTTGCAGTAACCTTACACTGCAATCTTTTGACAAGCTCACCATGCAAGCTTGGGTTAGGTGGGACATTTGAAGCTTGCTGCAATCTTGCGGTAAACTTGCCATGCAAGGTTGGCAATATTGCGCGGCAATGATGCTGCAAGCTTACCTGCTATCTGGGATATGCTTAAATTAATCAATAGACTCTTTAGAAACTCAACTAAAATCTCCATTGAACTCACTGAAGAAAGTTAATAATAAAAAAAATTTAGAAAAGATTCAAAATTAAAGTATTTATTTAAAAATTGGTTTCTTTAAAAAAATTATCCTTACAAAATTAATTGCAGAGCATATTGAAGGAGAATATATATATATATACAGTAAATTATATATCAAAGCTGTTACTGGCAGTTACATTATATAACGCAAGACACATTGGTAGTATACACAATTACCGACAGGAGTAATAAACCCCATGCCTGAAGTGTCACACAGTTTTACACTAAAGCAACTGTACATAATCATTTCACCATTAAAGATTAAAATCACTTTTTCAAGTATAAAAAAAAATTATATACCTACCCTATTATAAGAAAAAACCCCTTTTCTTGAAACACTATAAATCGTCAAGATTTTTTTTTTTTTTTTTAATGCTTTCAAATTGGAACAACTTTAGAATTTTTCTATCGAAAAAAAGTATTTATTATTTTTTATAATTTAAACTTATATTGGGAGGAAAAAATGAAGATTAAAAAAAAAAAAAGTAATTTAAATTCTTATTAACGAAGAGACTATTCACGACTCGTCGTGTTCGAATGTTGCATTTCAAGTTGGTTTCAATTAGAAGTTTTAATTCCTTACCGCGCCTCCTCTTCACTGCGGTTACCTAAATGACGAGCGTGGAATTTCTATTAAAGTCGACAATACACTATGCCATTATCTTTTGCGACGAGATGAAATTTATTTTAAATATTTAATTTACCAAAAAAATGCACTATTATTTCGAGAATAAATATTTAGTGCTAATTTTTTAAAATATTTTTATTACGTAAAAAAAAAAATTTTCCCTGTAATTTATAGTTTTAAACAAAACTACTAATTTAAGTAGTAAAATATTTTGCTAAACAAATATCTGTAAGGTATATATATATATATATATATATATATATAGTGATGAATGCAAATGCCGTTGAATAAGTAATTTTTTTTCTGAGTGGAACTGTATTTTTTATCAGAGACTGTCTGCGGTTTTTTCTATTTTTTACACTACACCCATAAACACAAGTTTTGAAAACTAGTTCAATATATATAATTCCCGACAGTGATGGCTTTTTGCTATATTTTCTATAAATAAAACAAAAAAAAAAAAAATGGTTATTATAACCATGGTTAAAAATAACGTAATGTTCACAGATGAACAAAATTTCTATTTCTAGCAAGGAATAAAGGGGCGAATTCTGCTATTGTTATTTATATGGATGTATTGGCAAACAACAAAGGGAAATTGTGAAAATTTGAATTGCACTTTAGACTAACAAACCCGCATAAACTAGTCATTCGTAGTATCGAAATGCGACCATGCACACTCGAATGGTTACGCAGAATTTTTGCATCCCAAGAGTAAAGAAGAGAGAGAGAGAAAAAAAAAGAGAGTTTGTTTCGTAAATAATAAAAAAAAAAAACTGAATAGGATGAAAAAAAATTTATTTCAGTTACTACTCAGGTGCGCGTGTATTCAAGCGATATTTTCGGCTCTACAAAGCGTTAACGATCGTCCAATAATTTCAACGTGCTTCGTTAATTCTGTAAAACGGAAAGCCTGACATGGCAGCAGGAGATGTCGTTCCGGTTTCCGGAGCGATAGGTACCTGCCTGCTTCTGTCTCACTTCTCCCGGGAATCAATGGTAATTGCCGACCTATCGTTCGTCCTGCCAATCTAACATTTGCTCTTCTCGGTGCAAAAAAAAAACAGACACACACACACATACACAGAGACAAGATTTATACGATTTCTAACTCCGTTTAACGACCTCGATTTTTGGTCTTGATTCAACACATTTTTCCAATTTAATCCGATTTTACAAACGTACAATGTCAGCGAAATGTTTGAACTATTTTATCGCGCCTCATATGCGTCAATTTTGCACGAATTTATATTTTTTTGTCGTTATTTAAAAAAAAAAAAGGAATTTTTACTTAACACGTCTAGTAACGATTGTATTTGTACTTCTGTCGCAAGAAAAAATTACTTAAAAAATGCACAAATTGGATTGGTTGTTCACAACCTGTCTGATTGTGGATAACCAATCAGCATCAATCAAAGGATCTTATATCCGACGCTTCACAGCAGGGTTGGGTACGTAAATTACCTAAGGTAATCTACGTATGTTCTTTACACGTAAAATAGTAAATTACGTCTACAGTTTTCTACGTACATAATTTACATCCTCTTATGAATCGTCACCGCGATTGAAACGGTAAGCCGAATCATGCGTAATAATATAACCTCAAAACCCTGCCAACACGTGATTTGTGAACCTGTTGTAAAACTTTGGTGAAAAATTGTAAAATAAAAACCATTTAAAATGAACAGAGGCGGCGGCAGGTCCAAACACTCATCTTGGGACAATTTGAATTTTAAAATGATTAAAACAAATGGACAATATGAAGCACTTTGCTTAGTATGTCAACACCTATTAAAAAATACAGCTGAAAAAGATTAAACAATTTATCACGGTTTTATTGTCTAATTTTGTGCGCTCAAAGTTAAAGTCCTTTGTATGGAATTGAACTTCTTTTTTTTGGAGCCATTTTAAATTCATTGTATTTTAATTAATTTATAACAATCACAGGCACTAGGCAGGCCACAAGAAGAAACACAAGAATAAACAATAATCAATCCAATAAGGGCAGGCCTGAATAAGGGGTTATGTTTTGCTGCACTCCGCGTGTTTATCAGACGCCATATTTAAAATGTAAATTACCCCAGTTTTTTTTACAGTTTTCTACGTAAATTACTTATTTTACGTAAACAACGTCAACAACCCTGCTTCACAGTCAGACCTTTTTAGGTTATGTTTAGTGATAGTTTCACCTTGATTGTACGTTTATAAAATCAGTTTTTATTCCAGTTGAATTAATAAAGGGTTTTATCAAAAAATAACTTGGCGTAATCAAGTATTCTAAGATTCTAAGAATCATTATCATTAAAAATCTTTCTATAAGCAAAAAACATTATTCAATAATATAAAATTCCTCACGTCTCCCTATTCTAAATTGTCATTAAACGATTTAAAATCTCCAAAAGTGGTTGTTCTCAATTTAAATAAAAATCGATTGCATACGAATTGACGTGCGAAAAAAAAGACGTGTCTATAACTTTTTCTGTTAAATAAACTTGTAGGAAAAAATTCTATTTTATAAATATTATATAATTATTTCGCAAAATTGTTATCAATAAATATAAAATAAATTTGTTAGTATAAAAAAAAAAGCTAGATGAAAACAATATTGTTTTGTATATATAATTTTCCGGTAGTCATGTTCCGATTAAAACATTTTACGGATGGGAATCTCCCGCATATAGAAAGCATCAGAATGGCGATGCACGTATATAGGAAAATTACCATTCCCTCTCTCTTACACTCTCGTTAACGACTCACCCGCGCTCACGTCGAAAGCATAGGCTCTTCTGAAAATCGAGTTTAGGGAAGTTCACGTTTCATGATCGAAATTTCTAAATGCTTTTCAGTGAAACCCTCCTTCCCCCTTCCTATGGCCATTTTCACCATGGAAAGCGACGACAATCGGGCGATTAGCCGTGAAACGGCTTTACGGCTGAATTTGCATACGGCTTCGACGATTAAACGACACACGATCGAGACTATATAGCGAGAGAAGCGCAAAGGTCGATAAAATAGAGAAAAAAAAAAAAACCATAAAAAGAAAGGTGTCGCCAAAGTATAAAGATTATTTTCTATTTTATAAACGGCTATTTGCTCTAATTCTTAATTATCTAAATAACGCTCTCAATGTTCTATATAGTTTGTAATTGTCGAAAGAACTCATTGAGAACTCCAGCTGCAACTAAAGATCCACTTTTCTTTTACGAGGAGAATTGAATCGAGTGGTTTGGGATTTGGAAAAAAAAACGAGACATGTTTTCACTCTCATAATGTGGCATGTACAATGTATTTCGATGTATTTACACATATAACACAATATGATATCATCATACGTACGTCTTTCAGTATTTTTCCATTTGAAAAATTTTCTAAATGTTTTCAATTTTTTTTTTGTTTTTTTTTGTTTTTTTTTTATTTTTTTATTTACTTTTCTTTTTTTATTTTACTACAAATAGAAATATAAATCACTCTTCTTGCACTAATTTCTAAATACTTTGTTTCAAGCTTTTTTTAAAAAAAAAAAAACTCTAGCAGAAGAAAAAATTCTAAAAAAAAAAAAAACATCGTGCACTCTTTATAAATTGAAAAAAAAAAATATTACAATAATTTATGAAAAAATGTAATTCTAAAAGACTGTTTCATTAATAAATCAATTCAATACGTGAAAATACATATACAATGAAAGATTTACATTTGGTTATTTATTTTATGTGAGAGTTCTTCGTTCGGACCAATCGACCGCACAATGTATTACCGGATAACTCACTGGCATTGTCACATATTCGACAAATAATGGTTGCGGTGGATTTCTTGGTACAAATTCCTCAGCCAATGGATTTAATGCCTTTTCTTCTTTAACTTGTGAAATTGAAATTAAATGATGATTAAGTCTATCCTCATCAACGCCATGTGTTGTTGCCGATTTGAAAAATTGTTGCCACAATGTACGACAGCATCCAACTGTTAATAATGCAACAGGATCGCCAACAATTGCAACAAGACATTTTGCACGTGTCACTGCTGTATTTAATAATCGTGGATTTGTCAAAAAACCATAATCAGTAATATTAACTTCGGCCGTATGACGACTGCAATGACGTGTACGTACTGTACTTATAAAAACGGCAGTAAATTGTTTTCCTTGAACATTTAGTACACGCTCGACATTCACCTCTTGTAGTCTATGTTTTCTTAATTCATTACGTATTCTATACACCTGTTCCATATAGTGGGCCAACACACCAATTGAACCCTCGCCATAGGGTCCCCATCTTTGTTTTGGCCAATTGCGCTTTAAATCATCAACGCGCGCCACTAATTCCGCCACTTCTTCATTATTAAAAAATCCAGTTGAATTATTTCCCTGAAATTAAGCAAAATCATTGAATTAGTTTGAACCAAAAATAGATTCGAAAAACAGGAAATTACAGAAACATGAACAACAGACCTTAACTTCCTGTCCCTCAACGGCATAGAACATAAGTGGTGTTTGCAATGGATGTTTATGTAAAACAGCTCCCGCTTCAACTTGACCACCGTAAAAAAGTTGTGATGTCAATTTAACAATATCAGCATGTGCACGATAATTTTTGCACAATTGAATTCTACATGGATGATTTTGTTTATAAGTTAAATGTAGTCTCTCAAGAAGACTGGTACCAAGTCCACGTTCTCTTGCCAAATCACTGTAAACCTCAGGTGCCAATTGCATTTGATCGCCAGCAAGTACAATGCGCGTTCTCTCATTCGCTAAAGCCAATGCTGTTAAGGCTTCACATTCAAGTGCCTGTGCCGCTTCATCGATAACAATGTGCGATGGCTCCAAATCAAGGGGTGTCAAACAACTCGATGTTGCAAGAGTAGTAATGATCAAACCACATTCAGCAATGTCCTCTTTTGTTGGCTCACGAAATCGACCACTTTGATCAGTCAAAGTGTAATCACGTACCACTGCATGTACCTGATTCAATCCAAAAAAAAAGAAAGAAAGAAACTTTAATAATCTAAAATCAAAACAATATTTTAATAGAAATTACCGTATTTCTTCCTCGACCTTTGTAATAAATCCTCACTGGTTTCAATCGTGGATTTTGTGATTCTTGATACCAACTGTGAAAGAAATCCTTTACATACAAATCAGCAGCACTATTACTTTGTGTGCAAAGAATTATTTTACTTGTTGGATCATCAAGTAATAAAATTCTCAATGTTTCAGCAATTGTTGATGTTTTTCCAGTGCCAAATGGTCCTAATAATAATATTGGTGGTAAAATATCATCCTTCGGTGCCATTATCACAGCTACGGCTTTTTTTTGCTTATCATTTAGTACATATGTTTGTACCATTTTATCCCATCTTTTATTCCATACATAATGCTCCTCACCGTATTTATGTGTTGAACTTGGAAATACAATTTTTGTATCTGGTAGACAATCTATTGCTCTATGCCATTCACAAAATGGTAAACGATTTAATAAAAATTGTACTTGAACTTTAAGATCGGTATCTGCTTTAAATCCAAGTTTTTCCACACATTCTTTTGATAGACGTGCATAAATTGTATGGGTACATTTATCTTCAACATGCGCTTCAAATACCATATCATTTTCAGTGAATTTCGGTGGATTCTCACCAATTGGCCTAATCACAATACTATTGCAACCACGTAGAAATAAACGGCCACATTTTGTATCTTCTGTTAATTCTCTTCCCAAAGGAAGCTATGGATAAAACAAAAAGAAAAAAATACCTCCATATTTATATATATATATAAGAAAATTTTGATACAAAAAGTCTTAATTTTTCATATTTCAATTTATTGATTATGAACAAGAATTTAAGCAAAATCTCAACGGCATTTAATTTTTTTTTTAAAAAAAAGTTGATATTCATAATCAATATGTGGAAATACTCAAGTTTTAATCAAATTTTTGAATTAAACTTCAACTTTATTAGGGTCAGTTGGGCTTAATCGAAACTAGTTATTTCAGTTAAAAAAAAAATTTTGTTAAATAAATACGGCCTCAAATCTTATTGGGGGGTGATTAAGGTTTGATGCCGTATTTATTTAAAAAAAAATTTTTTATTTAACTGAAATAACTACTGTTTCGATTTATCCCAACTGACACTAAATCAAAAATTTTAATGAGGGTGATTCACACCTGTGCAAAAAGTTCGCTGGGCGGTGCATATTTGGCAAGGCTAGATCCATCGGTATCAGAATGAAGAATATAATTATTGGACAATCTCAATTGTGCAGCTTCATTATACCTTGCAACTTGTTCATGTCTTGCTAATTCTTCAACAGTAACCAATTCATGTAGTCGTCCTTTATAATTACTTGGCGTTAATGTTCTTTCAGTTAATGTTGAATGTGTTAAAAAAAAATGTTCCGTCTCAGGATATGGATAGGCTTTATCTAAATATTCTTCACGTGGATCTTTTGCTGTTACAAATGGTGAACTAAAGGGTACAAAATTTTTATGTGTCTTACTTAATAGACGTTGATTTAAATTCAATACATATTGACTTGCATCATTTAGCCTCTGTAGATCTTCAATTGGTACGCAATCAATACAAATTTTTCTTAATATCACTGGACGTTCTTTACCAAAATAAAAGAATATATTTTGTCGATAAGTACCATAATCAGATGATTTAAAATTTACTTCAATTTGATAATCATTATCAAAATTTCCAATACGAGTTGGCCCATGATCGGAACATTTTAATTGCCATTCTTTACCATTACAAACACCCTGACATTTTTGTCCTGTTTTTTCAATTATCACTCCTTTAAGGATGAAATTTTTCTGATGACTGTCCATTGAGAGTGCAACATTTTGAAGTTGTTTTTCTATTGATCAACATTTGAGACAAACAAAAAAAAAAAAAAAGACAATTTTAGTGTCATCAAATATATAAAGCTTGGAAAGATTCCCCGGAAAGTGCCGCCTGGAGGTACTATCAGAATTCCGCCGGAACTTCCAACGTAATTCCGATTAATTTTTTTCAAAATTTTTCGAGTTCTAATTCCGTCGGAATTCCGTCAGAATTTCGTCGGAACTCCTTTGGAATCCAATTGGAAATTCTTTGGAACTCCGATGGAATTCCAACGGAAGTATGTTGGAAGTTCCGGCGGAATTCTGATAGAACCTCCAGGGGGCACTTTCCGGAGAATCTTTCCAAGTGGGAGAGAAATATATATAATCCAATTTTGCTTATTTTAATTTATTTTGATATTAAAATAAGCAAAATTGAATTAAAATAATAAGCGTTGCAGCTTATTTTAATAACTTATAATTTTTTTGTGTATTAATTAATCGTCTAATTTAACAGCAATCTTTTTTTTTCGAAATTCTAAACACAGAAAATTAAAAGGCATTAAAATAAGCTGCAACGCTTCTTATTTTAATCCAATTTTGCTTATTTTAATCCATTTTGCTATTAAAATAAGCAAAATTAGATTAAAATAAGAAGCGTTGTAGCTTATTTTAATGCTTATTTTAATTTTCTGTGAATATATCAGATAGAACAAGATGCAAATTCTTATCTCATAATCACCAAAAGTGATTTGATTTATTTGTGTTTACCTTTGAATGTTATGAGTGAATGACAAACTGTTTTAAAAAAATTGAAGGAGAAAAATTTATTTCCAAAAATACAAAATTAAATTGCAAATAAACAATTATAACATATATGAAAAAAACTTTTACAAAAATTTTTAAAATTTAAGATAAAACTCAATATTTTAATATATAAATATAATGACTTAATTCTAAATAAATTCTAAATAAAATTTAATCTCTCAACAGCAATTGATATTTCAGATATATCTTATACAGATATCCAAGGGATATTCGAAGGCTTTCGGAGCTTAATTTACAAAAGCCTTCGAATATCCCTAGGACATTCAAAAAAATATCCTCAATATTTGGATGTTGTTAGGGATTTTTTGAAAAAAAAAAATAATTCTTCTACATGTATTATATCTTGTAAAACAATTCCCAAATAAGAAGAGATTGATTAAAAAATATTTAATTTTGAATAATTTGAATCAAGTTAAATGTAATTTTTGAAATATTTTTTTTTTTTTTTTAAATCATTTTTAATCAATTTCTTCTTACTGAAAATCAATTTAACTCAAAAGTGATTGTTATCAATATTGATTGGTAACAAAAGGAGATGAGAAGAGACAATGAAAGAAAAAAAAAGAAAAAAATGTATATTAAATGTTGTTTAAATGATTAATAATGTAAATAAATATAAAAATTCTCATTCTCTCTCACCGTGTCCACGAATTTTGATTTTCAAACTTCTGTCGTTGATTTTCTCAGTTATTCTAAAATTTAATTTACTATCCGGTTCTTCAATAACAACATCACTAGGATTATTTGCTCTCATCCATTTTCGTTGAAGGGATTTTCCGAAATTTGGATATGACATAATTTCGTTTGAAATACAATTATTATCGGCCATGGTAGCCATAAGTAAGGTTGATGATCTTGGAACGAGCGCAGTGTGTGTGTGTGGGGGGGAGGATGATGTTGTGGGGAAGGGAAATATATTGTTGGAAGATATATATATATATATATATGTATATGTATATGTATATATGTATATACGTAAGCAAAACTTCACAAATCGCGTGTATCCAATGAAACACCCAAAAAAAAAGTCTAAAATTCTTTTCGAATAATGAGAATATCACATTTTCTAATGGGTTTGAACGCGTTTTTAATGAAATATAATGCGGAACGACGACATTTTAAAACAACGCGATACACCTTCTTTCTAGACACTGTGCGCCGCTGCCAACAGAAATTGTTAAAGATGGCACTCGGGGCGACTCTTTTCATGATGCGCATGCGTCACTAACTAATACGATGCGATCTATCAGCGAGGAATAGAAGGTGAAGTCATTTTAACGATCCCTACTGTACCGAGAATGGAAATAGTGGAATTTCTCTCTTACTAACATTTAATGTAGCTGTTAAAAAAAAATAAATTAGTTGATTTTTTATTTTTGTTATTATTATTAGTAAAAAAAAACTGAAGGAAAGTGGAATAAAAAATAGATTGAGTAAATATATGGTTATGGAATAAAAAAACAAATCGTAAAAATAAAGGACAAAGTCAAAATGGGCAAATGAAACTGGAAACGAAAAAAACTGTTGGGAATTTGTTATACATATAGGTTAAGAATTTGCATTATGTTATAATTAGGATATAAGTTTTATAGTATTAGACTCCTCTAATGTAGCGTATATATAATATTATCTGCACAGCATCGAAACTAAAGATTTATTTGAAATGTTCGGAATATTTAATTGCAATGTTTAGTGAAAATTGTGTAAAGATTTAAATGTCCCACTTGAATAAATGTTTACTCTCTAAATCTGAATTAGTAAAAATGTTTACTAATTTGAATTAATGATTCACTATTTGCTTCTGAATTAGTAAAATTTTACTAACA
This sequence comes from Leptopilina boulardi, assembly GCF_019393585.1. Classification (NCBI taxonomy): domain Eukaryota; kingdom Metazoa; phylum Arthropoda; class Insecta; order Hymenoptera; family Figitidae; genus Leptopilina; species Leptopilina boulardi. Next base: position 1,199,946 of record NW_026137806.1, on the reverse strand, counting down.
ATTATAGTAAAATTTAACTAATTCAGAAGCAAAAAGTGAGTCACTAATTCAGATTTAGAGAGTAGCACAGAAAATTAAAAAGGCATTAAAATAAGCTGCAACGCTTATTATTTTAATCCAATTTTGCTTATTTTAATACCAAAATTGATTAAAAAAAGCAAAATTGGATTAAAATAATAAGCTTATTTTAATGCATTTTAATTTTCTGTGAAACATTTATTCAAGTGGGACATTTAAATCTCTTACACAATTTTCATTAAACATTGCAATTAAATATTCTCCGAACATATCAAATAAATCTTTAGGAAAGTTTTGGCGCTGTGGGGATATTATATAGAATTGATATTGCAAATTGCAGTATTTAGAGTTTTTTTTTTTTATAATAGCATATGCTTCTTTTGGAAAATAGTAATTGTTTCCACTAAAAGAAAACCTATTTTCTAAAATAAGCCATTAACTTTAAATTGTTACACCTGGGCTTGTAAGAAGATCGTAACAATTGCCATTTCCACTTTGCGTGTACGAATATTTGGAAAGATCTTCGTAATTTAGCTCTTCACCAAACTTCCTCTCTTGCGAGATTTTTTTTTCTTTTATTCTCACGCGCAACACAAAATGCACGTTCTAAAGTGCACTCGAAAGGAAAGAAAATCACTTCAAAACACTCGTTTCCTATATATATATATATATATATATATATATATATATATATATATATATATATATATATATACCAAGAAAAATTTCTCAATTTATTTGATTCAAAAAAAAAATCAATTTCTTTGACAAATTTTTCTTTGATTCAAAGAAAATTTATTTTTAAACAACACAGAAAATTAAAAGGCATTAAAATAAGTTGCAACGCTTATTATTTTAATCCAATTTTGCTTATTTTAATCCAATTTGGTATTAAAATAAGCAAAATTGGATTAAAATAATAAGCGTTGCAGCTTATTTTAATGCCTTTTAATTTTCTGTAAAATTATCTTTGATTAAAACAAAAAAATTATCTTCGTTTCAAAGAGGAAAAAAAAGCTTTTGTTTCAAGGAAAAATTATTTCTAAACAAATTATCATTGATTAAAACAAAAAAATTATCTTCGTTTCAAAGAGGAAAAAAAAGTTTTTGTTTCATAAAGAAAATTTTATTTTGAATGAAAGAATAAGTAAAAAAAAAAAATTGGTTTTCTTTAAATCAAAGAAATTTTTTCTCTTGGTGTATAATTCAAATAATTACTTGATTATTTATTTATAAATTTATTTTTTAAGAGATTATTTTTTTGCAATTATTCTTGAAGGCACAACTACTCTCTAAATCTGAATTAGTAGTTTTCTACTAATGAAAGTGTGCGTATTATTTACCAATATTGAATTAGTAACAGTTTTAACTAATTTTTAGTAAAGAACTACTAATTGCTAGTAGAAAACTACTAATTCATGGAGTAAATCGGCTTACTAATTTGAAATAGTAAAAAATATGACTTACTCCATGAATTAGTAGTTTTCTACTATAGCAATTAGTAGTTTCACAGAAAATTAAAAGGCATTAAAATAAGCTGCAACGCTTCTTATTTTAATCCAATTCCGGTTATTTTAATACCAAAATGGATTAAAATAAGCAAAATTGGATTAAAATAAAAAGCGTTGCAGCTTATTTTAATGCCTTTTAATTTTCTGTGTTTTTTTTTTACTAAAAATTAGTTAAAACTGTTACTAATTAAATTGGTAAACGAATACGCATTCTTTTATTAGTAGAAAACTACTAATTCAGATTTAGAGAGTATTTAATAATTGAAAGAAATTAATATAAAAAAGAAAAGTTAAATTTTTTATTAAATTTCTATATATTAAGAATTGATTCAGCATTTTATTACCAACAGGGTTACATAGTTATATCACATACGTACATTACTAATCTTCAAATGTCTTCTACAGTTGTTTGTAGTTTCTATATACATGTATATATACACACATATGTATAGAAGTAGAATATTTACGAGTATGTTACTATCCTGACAGGTTACGAGGGGTCACAGAAATTCTAGCGAGTAACGAACCAACGAACGTTATTGTCAGAAACCCATATGACGGTAATAATGCTAAAATTTTTAAGATAAAATTTTTAAGAAAAATTCCCTTGATTATATAGAAATATTCACTGTAAAAACTGGCCGTCTTAAAAGTGCAAAAAAACGTCTTGTTTTAAGACGTTTTTCGCGTCTAAGACACGCAAATGTGTCTGATAAGTTAAAACAAGACGTTTTTTTTTTCATTTTTAAGACGGCTATAGTTTTTGCAGTGTTATTTATATTTTTCTGATTTATTAAAATAAAAAATGAATTCTTCATTTCCCAATCAAAAATTTACGAATGGCGCAGTACTGGCGCAGTAATGACAAGTATTGGCGCAGTACTGGCACCCAGTATTGGCGCCAGAGTTGGCGTAACTTTGGGATGATAACATTTTACCAGTATTGGCTGCCAGAGTTGGCACCAGTACTGGTAACCACTACTGCTTCAGTACTGGCTGAATACTGGCAGTTTTGTAATTTATTGTATACGAAAAGAAAACTTTAACTGTAACAGAGATAAGTTTCACTGCAATAGTGAAATCTCTGCTCCAGGTAATACTTTTTTTTTTTAGGAAAAAGTGTGTGAAATTTTTAGTAACCCAATACAAATTAAATATTAATTAAATTAGTCAACTAACTAATTAATATTTTATTATATATAAAATCGAAAACACAAAGAATTTTTATTCTTTATTAAGTATAATATATATTGCAAATTATTATTTTAAAAAATCAAAAAATAAATATAAAAATATGTTTATTATAAAACCAAAGTTTTTATAATATATATTTTTCAGTAAAAATAAAAATGTTTATAAAATAATTATAATGTATATATAATTATACAATATTAGCTATTTAATTATTTCATTATTCACTTTAATTATTTGCATCAAAATAAATTTTTCAAAAACTTTTTAAGAAAATAAAAGTAGGTTTTTAATTTTTAACAAGTGTTGTCAAGAAAGTTTTTTAAAATTTTTATTTTAAAAATTATTAAATTTTTTATACCTAAACAATTTTATTTATTTTTAGTTTGATCGTTTAAAATTTTTTTTGGTTTATTGTATATCTTAAAACAATAAAAAAAACTTGCAAAATGTTTTGGAATTAGTCTCAAAAAAACTTTTTGTTTAAATAATTTTACCCACAAAAAAGCAAAATAAAATATACCTTTTAATTTTCAAAAATAAAATCAAAGTGAAAAAATTTTTATAAACAAAATATTTAAACAAAAAGATTCATCAGGTTCACTCTAGAACTTTTTGTAAACTAGTATTAATCAAAAAGAAAATCTATTTGAGCCAGTACTGGCTCAATATTGGCTTAGTACTGGTTTGCCAGTACTGAGAGGGTGGTACTGCAACAGTACTGTTAGAATAAAAATACCAGTACTGGTTCAGTACAGACTGCCCAGCCTCGGCAGCCAATACTGAACCAGTACTGCGCCAGTAGTTAACTCTGGTATAATACTGAAATTTTTGGTTGGGTTTTGTTGTGAAGAAAAAAAGACTGACTTTTTAAGTTTTCTTTTTCAAATATCTAATATTGATCTTATTGAAATTTTTACCCAATCACACACATTGACAGCTCAGAACTGAATGTCGCTAATTAAAAAAAAGCGCGAATGCGGGTAAGAACCCAAAAAAAAAAAAAAAAAAAAAAAAAAATGAATGAGTGTGTGAAAAATGGATATGCGACGATGAAGAAGTTTAAAAATGGGGAGAAATCGCGCACTAACAAGGATTCGTTATTGGAAAAAGTCTACCGTTATCACGTTTCTCTCGCTTCGTTGTACGTGCTTCGGTCAATTTTAATCGAGCCCTTTCCCTCTTCGAAATATATATATATATTGATAAGCAGTATCTTCTTTTCTTTTCTCTATATTTAAATTTTCAATATTCCTTTTTTTCCAATCGTTATACATATATACATGAAAAGTTAGACTTCCTACTATATAGCCTCGAATGATAGGGGTGACAGTTAGATAATCCCGGGAATACAGAGGGTTGATAAGGGACACTTTATAGTTGCAGTATTCCAAAGGTGTTTCTATAAATTTTTTTTTTTTTTTCTCTCTTTTTTTAGAGGAAATTGGATGCCTCGTAAGCGTAGCGGACGCTCTCTTGAAATGTACTCAACTTGTCGCTTTATGTGACATAGATAAATATAAGTACACAGAAATATTGGAAAACAATTAAGAAGAAAAAAAAGGTCCGTGGCTTTTATATATATAGATAGAGGTGGACTTGAAATTGATTTATTAAAAAGTTTAGAGTGATATTTTTTAAAAAAAAGTTTCATTTCAAAAAAATATTATTGTAAACTTTATACTAGATCTAAAATATCAAAAATATCTTAGTAAAATATTGTTTGAAAATTAATTAAAAATTGACATATATATAGCTCTACTTTTTATTAATATTATTTTGTGGAAATTTTTTAATTTAAGTAGAAAAAGTCAGACAACAAATTCGTTTAATTTTATGTTAATAGTTAGGGAAAATTTTTGGTTAGGCAAAAATTTAGTTCATTCTCAGTAGTAAAAGTAAATGTTGGTCAAACAGAAACAACTTGATTTGGAAACAGTAGTAAAAGTAAATTTTAGTCAGACAGTATAGTAAAAACTTTTCTAATTTTTCTATCAGTAGTAAAAATAAATATAGGACAGAGAAAATTTATTTTATTATCAGTAGTACTAATCAATTTTCGTCAGACAACAGTTTGAAATCATCTAAATTTGTTTCAGTAGTAGAAGTCAATTTTAGTCAGACAACAGTTTAAAATCATCTAAATTTTCTTCAGTAGTAAAAGTAAATTTTAGTCAGACAAAAACTTATTTAATTCTCAGTAGTAAAGGTAAATATTGGTGAGAAAAAAACTTATTCAATTCTCAATAGTAAAATTCAATTTTGATCAACCAGAAAAACTTGTTTAGTAAAAGTAGTGAAAGTAAATTTTAGTCAGACAAAAACTTATTTAATTCTCAATAGTAAAAGTAAATTTCGGTCATAAAGAAAAAACTTGTTTTAGTAACAGTAGTAAAAGTAAATTTTAGTCAAACAATAGTTTAAAGTTTCTAATTTTAGTATCAGTAGTAAAAATTACTATTGGACAGCCGAAATTTATTTAATTATCAGTAGTAAAAGTAAATTATAGTCAGACAACTTATTTAATTCTCAGTAGTAAAAGTAAATTTCGGTCAGACAGAAAGAACTTGTTTTAGTAACAGTAATACTAATGAATTTTAGTCAGACAACAATTTGAAATCATCTACATTTGTTGCAGTGGTAAAAGTAAATTTTAGTCAGACAAAAATTTATTTAATTCTGTGTAGTAAAGGTAAATTTTAGTCAGACAATAGTCAAAATTTCTAATTTTTGTATCAGTAGTAAAAATAAATATAGGAGAGACAAAACTTACTTTATTATCAGTAGTAGAAGTAAATTTTAGTCAGACAACAATTTAGAATCATCCAAATTTTTATCAGTAGTAAAAGTAAATTTTAGTTAGACAACAATTTACAATCATCTAAAAAAATTTCAGTAGTAAAAGTAAATTTTAGTCAAACAACAATTTACAATCATCTAAAAAAATTTCAGTAGTAAAAGTAAATTTTAGTCAGACAATATTAAATTTTTTTTAAATTTTTGTATTAGTAGTAAAAATAAATATAGGACAGACAAAATCTACTTTAGTATCAGTAGTAGAAGTCAAGTTTAGTCAGACAACAGTTTCAAAAAAATCTAAATTTCTTTCAGTAGTAAAAGTAAATTTTAGTTAGACAAAGACAAAGGAATTTTACTATCAGTAGTAAAGGTAAATTTTAATAAGTCGCGAAGCAGTTTATATTTGTTTTGTGTCTAATTTTTATCTCAAGTAGTAAAAATCAGTTTTGAACAGACAGAATATTGTGAATAATTTTTTTTTCCTTTTTGTTAAAAATACATTAATTTATATAGTATATAATTTTACGAGAATTATTATTTTTTTTTTTTGCAAAATAAAAGTCTTCTGCATTGTATGATGTAACCACGATTTCTTTCAATGCCGTTCATTATAATATCATCGTTATTCACCGCAATTGTAGTCTCACCACTCTCTCTATCTCGTTCCAATACCACAGATAATCCTCTCATCATTATTACTGTTCAGCTATCATATATTCTCAATGGCTATTGCAGTAAAATAATACTTCCTCGTTACTACACTTTTTTTTCCATGAAATAAAAAGATTATTTTTTTTTTGTACGATTTGTATGTTATCAAAAAAAAAATTGTATTTATTAAATTACCGTAGGAATTTGGTTTCAAATTAAAACAGAGTGTAATTACACAGTAAAAACAAAGTCTTAAACCGTTTACACCTTAAATTAAGCCCATATATTTTACATAAGTCTGTCCTTTTTTAATTGGTCTGACTCCGTTTACACCTTAAATTCAGCCTCAAAAATAGGCTGAAATCAAGATTTCTTTTTTAGTGTGTAGAAAACATTAAATTTTTTTTATTGAATATATTTCCAATAGTCGATATAAGAAGATATCAGAAATAGATTTTTTTTTATGTCCCGCGATAGGAATAATAAGTCGGTTGCAACTGACATCTATTTGACATTTGTCTGACATTTCAAATGAAGCAGATTCTTGCAAAGATAATGGGGTGAGGAGGAGGAGGAGGTGGTGGTCCACTTAGCACAGAAGCCATTATTATGAATTTTTGAAATTGTCAAGAATGAGATAGTAGGAATGCTTGTTAATCTTGAACATAAAGTAATGATCGTTCTCGTCAATATATATATATATATATATATATATATAGTAATTTATATCGATATAAAAATAAAAAAAAGAAGCAAAATTTATTCGAATTATAATTTATAAGAATTTTCATATAACTATAAAATTTTTATAATTATATTTCATTTTTAATAATTTTCCATAGACCCAGTGGGAAATTTCCAATGGTAACCATTGTGCCATTATAGAACCAATGATGGTCCAATATTGGGCCAATGGTAAATTTCCCACTGGGGAATTTTTATTTAACTGAAAATTCATTTAAGAGGAATTTCTATTTGAATTTTTTTTTTTTATATTTATCTCTCTATATATTATATAAAAAGATTTCAAAAATAACAAGGATTCGAGCGTATGGTGTCATTGTTCCCCTTTAATATATTTATAAATAAATAATTACTTATTCTTTTTGAGTATATATCAATACTTGCCCGCGAGTTAAATCAAGATTTAATCGAATAATTCAGTTAGAAGTCTAATGGCGTAGAATAATTTATTGCGTTGAATTCAAAGCGTGCAGGTGTGCGGGGGGGGGAGGTGAGTTAGCGGAAAGGGACAAAGGGGGGGGGGGTGGAATAATGGTGGAAGTGGAAATTTTAGGGGTGATTGAGGATGGCTTGAACTTTCGTGGACTATTAAGCCGACCTCTCGTGTACATTCGTTGACTCTGTGGTTACTGTTATTCCAGGTACTCTCCCTCACTCTCTCTCTATATATATAACGTACAATGTTATCGATGAAATCGAGTAAGAGCAGATATTTCGGAAAGGCACTCTCTCTCTCTCTCTCTCACTTACTGGTTGGATCATTTCATGAGATCCTCGAAACCATTAAGATCGTAGCAGGCGAGTTATGATCAACCAGCTTACACCGAATATCAAAATCAGAATATAACTATATATGCAATTTATTAGGCTTTACAAGGAACATTTCGTGAATCTTAAATTAATAATTAAATTTTCTATTTAACTACACTTTAACATTAATTAATTTTATGACAAAAATAATAATAATAATAATAATTTTCCCAACCAAAAATTTCAGTATTATACCAGAGTTGACTACTGGCGCAGTACTGGTTCATTATTGGCCAGTATTGAGCCGATATTGAGCCAGTACTGGCTTATTATTTTTAATCCAATTTTTCTTATTTTAATTCATTTTGGTATTAAAATAAGCAAAATTGGATTAAAATAATAAGAATTGCAGCTTATTTTAAATGCCTTTTAATTTTCTGTGAAAGAGAGTTGTATTTTTTTTTTTTTTTTTGACAATATAAATAATTAATGTAAACAAAAATTTGAATTAAATTTTTTTCTTTGTTTACATATCCTATTATTTGAAAAGAAATTATTCGCTTTAAGATTGTAATTATATTTTCTGAATGCATTTTACATTGGAGTTCTTATGTTATTAGCTGAGGAAATATCAGATCCAATTATATCTGGGTAATTCAGGCTCGTTTACTTTCATTGTATATACATAGAGAAATATAACAATAGAATTATATGAAAAGCAACTGCTCGTTTATTCTCTCAAATTTTCTTCATTGGTAGAAAATAGTTTGGTTAAAAAAAAAAATTCAAATTCATTTTTTTTTTATCGTTTTTGTAATTCTGACAGGAGGCCATTATTTTAAAGCAAAGTAGACTTGTGTATAGATATATATATATATATATATATATATATATATATATATATATATATATATATATATATATATATATATATATATATATATATATACAATAGAGAGAAAGAGAAATTCAATAGAAACACAAACTAAATTCATGGTAGCAATCACGAGACACCGTCAGGTCTTATCAGTTTGGTTGTGACGAATGCTTGATGCACTCTCTCTCTCAATCTCTCTGCGCTTAATGTAAAACGAATATCAGCGAATACACGAAATACGAATGGAGTGTTACTTGTGGACAAAAGGCACGATTTACCGAACTGATAAGGTATCCCCGATGGTACCATTGTTGATGGAAAGGACAATAGTGCCTGTGCGAATGAACTCTATAGGACACACCTTTAGGACCTCCGGGTCCTATCGCAAAATATAATTGGAAACTGTGAGAATAGGAAATTTGGACTAGAGAAATTCACTTCTATTTCCTATATATATGTATGCCACAAACACTGATTTGAATTACGATCCACTTGGGCTGATTTGGAAAAAAAAAATTAATTTTTAAAACGTTTATAAAGTTGAAAATCTAATTTTAAATTTATAATTTTTTAATGCTCTAAAAGATTTTTTTTTATTACACACTGTAGATAGAGAAAATGTTTTGAAATAATTTTAGTATCCAGCAGTAAATGTAAATTTTGATAAAACAGAAGAAAGCTTATTTTTCGGCATAAGTAGTAAATGTCAATTTTAGTCAGACAACAATTTGAAATCATCTACATTTGTTTCAGTAGTAGAAGTCAATTTTAGTCAGACAACAGTTTAAAATCATCTAAATTTGTGTCAGTAGTAAAAGTAAATTTTAGTCAGACAAAAACTTATTTAATTCTCAGTGGTAAAAGTAAATTTTAGTTAGACAAAAACGTATTTAATTCTCAGTAGTAAAAGTCAATTATAGTCAGACAAAAATTTATTTAATTCTCAGTAGTAAAAGTAAACTTCGGTCAGACAGAAAGAATTTGTTTTAGTAACAGTAGTACTAATGAATTTTAGTCAGACAACATTTAAAAATCATCTAAATTTGTGTCAGTAGTAAAAGTAAATTTTAGTCAGACAAAAACTTATTTAATTATCAGTAGTAAAAGTAAATTATAGTTAGACAAAAACTTATTTAATTCTCAGTAGTAAAAGTAAATTTCGGTCATACAGAAAGAACTTGTTTTAGTAACAGTAGTACTAATGAATTTTAGTCAGACAACATTTAAAAATCATCTAAATTTGTGTCAGTAGTAAAAGTAAATTTTAGTCAGACAAAAACTTATTTAATTATCAGTAGTAAAAGTAAATTATAGTTAGACAAAAACTTATTTAATTCTCAGTAGTAAAAGTAAATTTCGGTCATACAGAAAGAACTTGTTTTAGTAACAGTAGTACTAATGAATTTTAGTCAGACAACATTTAAAAATCATCTAAATTTGTATCAGTAGTAAAAGTAAATTTTAGTCAGACAATACGTATTTAATTCTCAGTAGTAAAAGTAAATTATAGTCAGACAAAAACTTTTTTAATTCTCAGTAGTAAAAGTAAATTTCGGTCATATAGAAAGAACTTGTTTTATAGTAACAGTAGTGAAAATAAATTTTAGTCAGACAATAGTTTAAAGTTTCTAATTTTTGTATCAGTAGTAAAAATTAATATTGGACTGACAAAATTTATTTTATTATCAGTAGTTGAGGTCAAATTTAGGCAGACAACAGTTTCAAAACATCTAAATTTCGTTCAGTAGTAAAAGTAAATTTTAGTCAGACAACAGTTTCAAAACATCTAAATTTCGTTCAGTAGTAAAAGTAAATTTTAGTCAGACAACAATTTAAAATCATCTAAATTTATTTCAGTAGTAAAAGTAAATTTTAGTCAGACAAAAACTTATTTAATTATCAGTAGTAAAAGTAAATTATAGTCAGACAAAAACTCATTTAATTCTCAGTAGTAAAAGTAAACTTCGGTCAGACAGAAAGAATTTGTTTTAGTAACAGTAGTACTAATGAATTTTAGTCAGACAACATTTAAAAATCATCTAAATTTGTGTCAGTAGTAAAAGTAAATTTTAGTCAGACAAAAACTTATTTAATTATCAGTAGTAAAAGTAAATTATAGTCAGACAATAGTTTAAAGTTTCTAATTTTTGTATCAGTAGTAAAAATTAATATTGGACTGACGAAATTTATTTTATTATCAGTAGTTGAGGTCAATTTTAGTCAGACAACAGTTTCAAAATATCTAAATTTCATTCAGTAGTAAAAGTAAATTTTACTCAGACAAAGACAGAGGAATTTTACTATCAGTAGTAAAGGTATATATTAGATTTTATAAATTTTTTTATACCTCATTTATATCAATAAATACAGTAAAATTAAACAACATTTTGAGAAATTCTAATTAAAATAATATTTTGAAACGATTTTCGTGACTCGAGCCCTTTTTTATATGTATGTTTAAAATTCACAGTTGAGTATTGCTGTGGTAAAACTCGCCCTTTTCGTTCACTACTACTGTGTATAATAATAATGTCTCTCTTGAGTTTACCAAGAGTTTCTCTCGACTGGATCGTTTCGTTGATGGAAGTAATTAAAATAATGGACGCGCGACACCCTGCTGTATCGTTTAAGAAAATGTGCGAGAAAAAATACGCATCATATATAAATATATATATATATATATATATATATATATATATATATATATATATATATATATATATATATATATATGGTCATTAACGAAACACTTGATTTGTACAAACTACTATGAGATACATACAAATTTACGACATTTTGCATTTCACATTAGCATTCGTATCAACTTTAAACGACTTTAATTAATTGTGCCTCTCTTCAACTAAAAACAACAATTACCAAATTTGAAATATATTTCTAAATATCAAAAGAGACTAATTTTAGTATAAGTAGTAAAAAAATAAATTTTAGTACGACAAAATGAAATTAATTTTATTATCAGTAGTAAAAGTAAATTTTAGTCAGACAAAAACAAACTTTTTTTTATTTTTTAGTAGTAAAATTAATTTTCAGCCAGACAGAAGCAAAGGAATTTTATTATCAGTAGTAAAGGTAACTTTTAGTCAGACAAAAGAGACCAATTTCAGTATAGATAGTAAAAATAAATTTTAGTCCGACAAAAAAAATTAATTTTATTATCAGTAGTAAAAGTAAATTTTAGTCAGACAAAAGCGAAGGAATTTTTATCAGTAGTAAAAGTAACTTTCAATCAGATAAATGAGACTAATTTCAGTATAAGTAGTAAAAATAAATTTTAGTCCGACAAAAGAAAAGGAATTTTATTATCAGTAGTAAAAGTAAATTTTAGTCAGACAGAAGAGACCAATTTTAGTATTTCAGTAAAAATAAATGTTAGTCTGACAAAAAGAAAATAAGTTTTTTTTTCAGTAGTAAAAAATAAATTTTAGTCAGACTAAAACAAACTAATTTTATTTTTTCAGTAGTAAAAGTAATTTTTAGCCAGACAAAAGAAAAGGAATTTTTATCAGTAGTAAAACTAACTTTAAGTCAGACAGAAGGGACTTATTTCAGTAAAAGTAGTAAAAATAATTATTAGTCAGACAAAAGAAAAGTAATTTTTTATCAATAGTAGTGAAAGTAAGTTTTTGTCAGACAAAAGAGATTAATTTTACTATAAATATAGTAAAAGTATTAATTAATGTATTAATTAGTTAATTAATGTATTTAAAAATTAATAAAATATAAAATTAATGAATCAATAATAACGTAATTTATAAATGAAAATATTTAATTGTATTCAGAATTTTTTTTTTATCTGTTGTGCATTCGTTGATCCGAAACCTTAATTAAATTTTCACAATTTTGTCTTCACCCCACATATATATATATATATATATAGAATTTGGTTTCTCTGGGGAAATAATTGGAGATACGAAACATAATCTCTATATAACTTTGGTCCGCATATCTGAGAAATGAAGTATATGAAAGTGGATAAAAAATTTATTTTTTCTATATTAATAAAGTCGAGTTTTTGAAAATTCATTTTATTTTGAATATAGTCAATGCAGGAAAATAGCAATTTAATTTTAAAACAATATATACATAAAGAAAATGGAGATGGTTATACATAGGACATTGAATTTCGAAAATATCCAACTGAGCTTCGGTCGCAGCATTTCTTTTCGTTTTCATTTTTATGCTTGCCGGTTCGCATCGAAACGAGGCGGAAAGAGAATCCATTTGCGAAATCCGCTCAGTCTCTTTTCAAATGGAGGGGGGGGGGTGTGTGGTGGTAAAAGAAAGTTGGATGAAATGAAAGAAATAATGGAGAAAAAATAATAAAAATTAATTCTTACGATAAAATAAAATGTTTTCTATAATTTTTAATAATTAGACAAATTTAAAAAAAAATAAAATTCTTTTGTAAATTAAAAGTGTTTTAATTATTTTTAGTATTTAAAAAGTGAGGTAAAAATTTCTTGTACTAAAAAAAAAAGAAATTGAATAAAATAGAAAATCATTTGTATCAATTGTTCATGAATTTCATGAGAATGTGTTACAATAAAACGTGAGTGGAATGCTTTTTCTTTTTCTTTTTTCTTTTTATTTGCAAAACTCAACTAACCGATGTATAGTGAATGTAAAATTTGCATATAGGTATACAAAAAAAAAAAAAAAAATATTGAATCGTAGAATTTTTTTTTTTGAATATTTTATAATTCACTTTTTGTCACTAAATTGATCAATTCATAGTTTTAGTTTTTGATTTTTAATAAAATGATAAGTTAAAAAAAATTTTTGGAAAAATGAAAAAATTACTCCTAATTTTATTAACACTATAATATACAATCCTCTTTATTTTAATTAGAATAATTCTAAATAAACAGGAGAATTAAACAATAATTATCAGTAGTAAAAGTACATTTTAATCAGACACGACTTTTTTTTTAAATAATCACAATATTCAAGTGATAAAATATTTTTAAAACAAAAATATAATACACTTTTATTTACAAAAAAAAAAAAAATGTTTTTTAACGGAAAAAATTTCGATTATAACGATATACCTTTATATTACTGATTTTATTCTTTTACAGACTCATTAAACACTTTACATGGTTGCATTTTCAATTCTCCTTTTTTCCCCGTGAAACATGACGCAATAACTTTCATCGAGAAAATGAGGGAGTTGTATGAAAAAAAGCTCATTTAGTAAAAAAAAATACAGTTTTTCGTCAATTGTCGTTTTTTTTTTTTTTAATTTGTTTCTTCCTTTTTATCGATGAAAATAATAATTTTTTTTTATTAAAATTAAAGAAGAAGAAAAATCAATAAAAATTCTCTTATAATGAAACAGATGACAATTGGTTTTTACATAATTAGAGAATAATTATTATTATTGTTATTATCATTATTAAATTATTATTATTATTATTAAATATTATTATTATTTAATATCCAATAATGTCTATTCTGTGATTCGAGAATATTTCGTCTCTCTTGCATAATAAACAGATCAAATTTTGCCAATCAACTAACTTCATTTGTTTATATATATATATATGTATATATATATATATTGAAAATAATATTTTTAGATCATGTTTCTCCAATCTGACATTGTTAATTATTTATTTCATTTGATTATAGAAAATCGACAAAATAGTAATTTAATAAAAACTTCCTGACATAGAGAAGAGAATATATTTTTAAATAGAATTTTTTTCTCTCAATTACTTCCGTGCATTTTACTTTATTTTCAATTTTTTTTTTTTTTTTTTTTTTTTTTTAAACACCTCCTTTGACTACTTTTCATAGACAGGTAGTTTACATGTTTTTTTTTCTTCTTTTATATTAAATTTTTCGATAAGAAAAGAAAAATTAATTAAAATTTTAATTTAAAAAAAAAATTGCCAATGAATATCAATATTTGGATGATATATGATATTCATATTGTATAATTTTTTTTGTTTTTAAGAAAAAATATAATTTTCTTCTTTTTATGAAAATAGTTGAGGGGGGGGGAATTATTTAAAAAAAAGAATAAAATAATATTATTTCTGTATTATATGTAACTAAAATATTTTCCTCTCCTGGAAATGCAACCACAAAAATCTTGCGGAACAAAGTCTTATGTACATTTTTCCTTTTTCGTGAATTCCACAAATAATTTGTGCAAAAAAAAAATCTGTTTTTACATTCTCAATTTTAGTAAAAATTAATTTGTTTTTTTTTTAATTTTATTAATACTTTTTTAAAAAAAAAATTTGATGTAACATTTAATTATTATTATTTTTATTTAATTTTTAATTTTTAATTTTTTTTTTTACAGAAACGTTGATGATTATTCGAGGGAACATGAAGATGCATCACGCAATATTCAACAATATCTGTCAAATCCAATAAATGCATATTTATTGGTAAAAAGATTAACCACTGATTGGAAAAGAGTGGAGGAATTATTAACAGAAGATGTTGGAAATGCTTTTGTTGCAAACATTACAAGTTCACGAAGCGACTTGAAATTTCCGACAGACGAGGATCTTAATGGTGCTGCAGTTGCTTTAATGAGGTTACAAGACACTTACAAGCTAGAAACAGCTCAAGTTGCAAAGGGCGTTCTCAATGGGGTTCAATATAGTACTGGATTATCAGGTAAATTGTTTTTAACCATCAAAATGAAACATTAAATTACCCTCATTTTTACGCGATATAAAAAATTTCAAAAAAAAAAAAAAAATTCTCCTTAAAAGAAAGCAAAAAAAATTTCTTCTTTTTCTTAATAAATTTAAAAAAAAAAAAAATACTTATTTCCTTTTTATAGAAAAAAAAGAAATTTTTAATTTAAAAATTTTATTTTTTATTTAGGAATTTTTTTTTAATTTTAATATTTATAAGTATATTAAAAAAAATTTATTTATTAAATTTGTGATTGTAACTCTATTAAAAATTGATTAATTTTATTATCAGTAGTAAAAGTAAATTTTTGTCAGACAAAAAAAACAACTAATTTTATTATCAGTATAGTAAAAGTAATTTTTAGTCAAAACATGAAGAGACTAAATTTATTATAAGTTGTCAAAGTAAATTTTAGTCAGACAAAGGTAAAGGAATTTTTTTTTTATCAGTAGTAAAAGTAAGTTTTTGTTCAGGCAGTAAAATTTAAAATTGTTCAATATTTGTGTTAAAGTAAATATTTAATCAGACATAAATTAATAAGTTTTAGACAGACAGAAAATTATAATTTACTAATATTTGTTCTTAGAATAAAATTTTATTTTATTTAAAACAAATACCATTTATTTGATTCAAATAAAAAATATTTGATTCAAGTAAATATTTATTTGATAATAACCAAATACACCGGTATTTGAATCAAATAAATTTTTTTTTTCAGTGTGTTATTTTTTCATTAAAAAAAAAAAAAAATAATTCACTGTTAATAAAAATTTTACTTTATGAATTATTTCATTTATATTGATATTTTTACATCGGCAAAACTATTGAACAGATGAAAATTTAATATAAATTTCACAATTTTTAAATAAAAATTTACGCTTTATCAATTATGTCTATATATTGATGGATTATATTTTCTCAGTGAAAAATTAAAATACAAAAAAAAAAAAATACAAATACACAATGTGTAAAAATAGATCTTACAAAGAAAATTTATTTTCAAAACAAAAGAAAATAAAAAATTCTAAATTAATTTTATTTTCCAATTAAATTAAATTATTTCATTTTTAAAATCTATTTTTTTTTTTTTTTTTGAAATCAAATAAAAGCAATTATTTCTCAATAGAAATAATATGAAACAAAAAAAAAACAAATTATATATGTGTCTATATATTCTCTCATTGGAAATTGAAGTCAAATTGGAAGTAAAAATCTATAATTGTTTTTTAAATTGAAAATTTAAAGTGTTTGATTAACGACAAGCTGTCTAATGTCGAGTCGAGTTAATTGAAGAGTGAAAGGGGGGAATGAGGGGAAGGGGGGGGGAGGGGTTAGAGGGTAAAATTATATGAAAGTGTGCTTGTGAATCTATAGTTGCCAAGTGAAGAGAAGTAAAGCAGTTAATTAACGAACAAGCCAACTTGTATGTGTTGGCAAGAAACCGACGTGAAACCTTCCCATAGGCGTAAATCGATCCTCCAATCAGGAAGTTATGCTTTTTCCGATGTCAGCCTCTGAAACTAGATATTGCATTTAAAGTAATTTATTATTACCGATTTTCCTTTCACCATTTATCAACACCCGTCGCACGCTTTTCATAGAAAATTAACTCTCTCTATATATATATATATATATATATAAACACGTGACTCGAGTGTTTTCGGAGTGGCTTCCTTAAATTAATTAAAAACTTGTTTCCCTAAAAACATGAACGATTTTTCAATTATAAGTTCTTTACGCATATTTTATTATTTCATAGCATAAAAACTCATAAAATCTTTTTTAAAAAAAAACTCATGAAACTCATAAAAACTCATAGTAACTCTTTATAACTCATAATCACTCATAATAAATATTAATAACTCACAGTAACTCTTAGTACCTTACAATAATTTATAGTAACTTATAATAACTCATAGTAACTCTTAATACCTCATAATAACTAATTTTAACTATTTATAACTCATAATAAATATTAATAATTCGCAGTAACTCTAAGTACCTTACAATAATTTATAGTACCTTTAATAACTCATTTTAACTCTCAATAACTCATAATAAATCATAGTAACTCATAATAGTTCACAATAACTCTCAATAGCTTATAATAATAACTCATAAAAACTCATAGTAACTCATAGTAACGCTTTATAACTCAAAGTAACACTTAATACCTCATAATAACGCATTTTAACTATTTATAACTCATAATAAATATTAATAACTCGTAGTAACTCTTAGTACCTTATAATAATTTATAGTACCTTTAATAACTCATTTTAACTCTCAATAACTCATAAATAATATTAATAATTCGCAGTAACTCTTAGTACCTTATAATAATTTATAGTGCCTTTAATAACTTATTTTAACTCTCAATAACTCATAATAAATCATAGTAACTCATAATAGCTCACAATAACTCTCAATACCTTATAATAATAACTCATAAAAACTCATAGTAACTCATAGTAACTCTTAATACCTCATAATAACTCATTTTAACTATTTATAACTCATAAAAAATATTAATAATTCGCAGTAACTCTTAGTACCTTATAATAATTTATAGTACCTAATAGTAATTTATAGTATCTTTAATAACTCATAATAAATCATAGTAACTCATAATAGCTCACAATAACTCTCAATAGCTTATAGTAATAACTCATAAAAACTCATAGTAACTCATAGTAACTTATAATAACTCAAAGTAACACTTAATACCTCATAATAACGCATTTTAACTATTTATAACTCATAATAAATATTAATAACTCGTAGTAACTCTTAGTACCTTATAATAATTTATAGTACCTTTAATAACTCATTTTAACTCTCAATAACTCATAAATAATCATAGTAACTCATAATAGTTAACAATAACTCTCAATAGCTTATAATAAATAATAATAACTCATAAAAAGTCATAAATATTTTATTGAAATATTTTTTCAAATAAAACTCATACATTAGTAAAATTAGTAATTCATCAAAACTCATAAATACTCGTAAACTCATATTTTTCATACAAGTATCATAGAAATCATTTTTAAAAAAATTTAATTACACTTTTGTTTTAATTTTCTTGTCAAATTTTTTTGAATTTTCTAAAGAAAAAATTGAAATATAATTTCGTAACTATCTATTTCTCTTTTTTTTTGACGCATTTTAAAGACACCGCACTGAACTTAAACTCGGGGGACAAATTTCTTTAGGATCGATGTACTTAATATCTCATATATCTCATATATCCGAGCCTTCAATTTTGTGCAAAACTTTACGTTGAACATGAAATGGGGGAAGAGGATAAAAGTTCTGTTTTCATCGTTGGAAAATTAATAGTGATCGGAGGACGCGTGGGAAATCAGTCTCGATCGTCCCAAGAAGACAATCTGTCGTCTGGATTTATAAGAATAAGTTTCTTTTGGAATTTCAAGTGAAGGTGGAAAAAAGAATTTTTTTTTTTCCCTCCCCTAAGGCTATATGAATAAAGTTGAAATGAAAATTTAATTTTCACGCTTTTTTTTTTTGTCACAAATTCTATTAGTTATTTCCAGGAAAAAAAAATTTTATAATATCATTATTTTCGTTAAGTGAATATAGTTGAAAAAAAAAATACAGAAATACAGGAATTAAATAAATTATTTTTTATATAAATAAATATTTATTTGATAGTCAAAATTAGATAAATTTTTCTTTGGTTTATAATTTCTCTTTTTTTTCGTTTTTTTTTAAATATTACTTTAAATTTACTTAATTTAATTTTTATTAAATTTACTTTATTGTATGTTAAAAGTTGAGAATTTGCAGGGAAACATTTAATAAAATTTATTTTATATTTTCAGCTGGTGATTGTTTTGAGCTTGGCAGACAGTCTTACAATAATGGCGACTATTATCACACTGTACTTTGGATGCAAGAGGCCATGGATCGTCTCCAAGAGGAGCAAAACAGAACAACAACTTCCAAGCCAGATATCTTGGAATACTTGGCATTCTCCACTTATATGCAAGGTTTGTATATCTATAGAGAATAAAAAAAAAAAAAAAAAACAATTTCATTTTGCAGAACACAAATTTTTCAAATTTAGAACAAAAATTGTTTTTGTGACAAATTTACAAAAAATTTTCATATCAACATTAGAATATAGTTTTAATGAGATAAAAAAATATTTTTAATATTTAGTAGTAATAAATTTTAATCATGACATAAAAATCTAATTATTAGATTTTAGTTTTTATTTTTTTTTTATAAGTATTTTAGTAACTACAATTTTTTGTATAATTTAAAAAAAAAAGGAAATTTTTTTTTACGGGGTTATTAAATTTGATAATTTAATATTAAAAATGAATGTACATAGAATTTATCATAGAGTAATCGAAAATATTTTTTAATTTCCTTATTACTGCTTTTCCATTTGGATAAAGAGGAATTTTTAACAAATACTTTGTAAACTAGAGGAATAAAATCGTTGTTGTATTAAGTTATATAAATAATAAATTAACGATTAAATCATTCAAAAAGATCCCTAGTAACGGCGCGCCACGCTTTTACAAAATTAATTTCTCTATTTGAAATCTGATACAATGAATATTTAATGATTTTATACCGTCTTTTTCACTTCTCTAATTGTATTTGACAAGACAAGATTTCCAATTTATTTCCTTATAATTTATTTCATTTTATAAATATTCACAAGGGATGAAATATATTTAATTTTTTACTAATAATTAATAATAATACATTTTTTATAATTTTTCTTTCTGTTTTTTTTTTTTTTTTAGGAAACGTTGCAAGAGCACTGAGTATGACAAATGAACTTTTGGAATTAGTGCCAACGCATCAAAGAGCTTTAGGAAATCGAGCATATTATCAAGAAGAAATTGAAAAAAAATCTAGTCAAATTAAAAAAAAACGAGGCGAAGATGGTCAGGATGATATTGGCCTAACAGATCAAGTAAAAAGAAATAAAGAAAATAAAATTTTATTTAATAATTAGTTTTCTTTTAATTAAAAAAAAATATTTTTTTTTCAGCCCTTTACTGTGACGGAGAAGAAAATCAAGACATTGAAGGAAATGACCGAGAGAGAGAGATACGAAATGCTATGTCGAGGTGAAATTTCACTACCCGCAGATATTCAAAAACAATTGAAATGTCGATATGTCGAGCGAGGAATTCCATTCTTGAAAATAGCTCCCTTCAAAGAAGAAGAAGCTTATCTCAACCCAAGAATTGTGATATATCACGATGTAATTTATGACGAGGAAATAGAGACCATCAAAAGATTGGCACAACCAAGAGTTCGTTCAACTTTCATTTCTCTTTTTTAATTTTTTACGTTGACAGTCATATGTCAAATTTTTTTATTATTATTTTTTTTTTTTTGTCAAGAGACATTTAATTAATTTCAAAATGAATAGAATTTCAGATATTATAATTATAAAAAAAGAGTCATGATCCATGTATTTTCTATTTAATTCAATTATGAAAATGAGAAAATATTATAAAAGTCAAGAAAATTAAATTTCAAATTAAATTCAAATATAAATTAATAAAAATTAAATTTTATATTTATTGCAAATTTAAAATAAAATTATTAAAAAATAAAATATTATAAATTTTGATTAAAATATCAATTGAGAGGAAAAAACTATTTGTTTAAAAATGAAAAATTCTGAGGATTAAAAATATTTTTTTCTTTTTAGTTTAAGAGGGCTACAGTGCAAAATTATAAAACTGGTGAATTGGAAATTGCTCACTATAGAATTAGTAAGAGTGCATGGCTTCAGGAACATGAACACAAACATGTTAAAGATGTGAGCCGTCGTGTTGAATATATGACAAGTTTGACTGTTGACACTGCCGAAGAACTTCAAGTTGTTAATTATGGTATTGGCGGTCATTATGAGCCACACTTTGATTTCGCAAGGGTTAGTATTTTAACAAAAAAAAAAAAATTCACTTTATAAAATTATTATTATTTTTAAATTATTGTAACATTGCAGAAAGAGGAAACGAACGCTTTCAAGAGTCTTGGCACTGGAAATCGTATTGCCACGGTTCTCTATTATGTAAGTATAAATTATTTCTTTTTTTTTTTTGTCAAATTTTTTCATTAATTTATTTCTGTATTGAAAAATAATTAAATAAATTTTTTTTTGTAGATGAGTGATGTTGAACAAGGAGGTGGAACTGTTTTTACAAGAATAAATCTTTCATTATGGCCTAAAAAAGGAAGTGCAGCATTTTGGTACAATCTCAAACCAAATGGAGGTGGTGATTTTTTAACGAGACATGCCGCCTGTCCTGTACTTACGGGATCAAAATGGGGTAAATTTTTATATTTGAAATCATTGAAAAAAATCAACGAAAATTTAAAAGCTAAATAAAATAATTCAAAATTTTTTTTATGATAGAATAGAATAGAATGTAATAGAACACTTTGTTTTTCTTAATTTTCAGTTGCGAACAAATGGCTGCATGAGTCAGGACAAGAATTTTTGAGGCCCTGTACATTGGAAAATCAACCGGAGGATACTGAAATTCCTTATACCTTTTAAAATTAAAATGAGCGAAAAAAAAGAACTAGAACAATGAATTCATTGAGAACTTGCCAAAAAAAGAAAGAAAATCGAGAATAGATTTCTCTATATAGAATCTTTTCTTGTGAATAATGAGAATCTATGAGGCTGCTTATAATCACAATATTGAAAAATTTTTTCTCAATGAATTCAGTGAAATTTATTTTCCTTTTTTTTTTCTTTTTTTTGAAAAAATGTTAAGTTTACTTCACACGAAGGTGTTGATTGAAGCAAAAATGCTTTTGTCAACAATTTCTCTCGTTAAAATAGCGACAAATTTTCGTATCGAAATTTTTAAAATACATATCGGCAAAGACTGCGATAAAAAAAAACAAAATTAACAGATTTTTTTATAATATTCGTTTGCAAATAAATTTGTTACATTTTTTCAGGGGGAATTTAACGAATTAAGAGACTGATAATTGGCTTAATGTATGAGTATAATCATCTATTTATCAAAGTTTCAAAAAATTTTTACTTTTGACAATATTGTATAAAAAAAGAACAAGACTGCTTTGTGACAAATTCTAAATATTCTATTTTAAATTTTTTTCTTCCATTATGGAAAACTAATTTTTATTAAGAAAAAACATTTATTTAGAATTTTTAATTAAATATCTATTCTAATTATACAAAAAAAAAAAACTTTCTTATTCTATTGAATAATTTAATTCAATTATTATTATTGTTGAATTGAAGTTTACGTACATAATTTTTATGTGAAAAAATTAATTTTGAATTCTTTATTAATATTAAGTCTTGATTCAATTAAAATAAATAGCCAATGGAAATGTGTAGTGTAAATAATTGAAACATATTAAATAAATATATAATAGAAACTTTTTTTTCGGAAATTTAAGATTAGAGAGATTTTGAAAGAATGATATTTTAGAATAACAAAATAATCGCAAAGAAAAAATGTGATACTGCAAAAATTTCAAAGACACACAAAAAAATTATTTGAGTTCTATAATTGGATTTTTTTTTTTTTTTTTTTTGCAGTAATTTAGATAGGAAACTTAATTTTATAAATATTTCTTATCGTCAAAATGATCAAACATTGAGTGTTTCAACAATCGAATTTGATAAATTTTTCTAAATATAAATATAATTCTCCTATAAATATTAGAAAAAAGAATAACAAATTTTCAATATTCGAATATCTTTTAGAATATCGTGTCAAAATTTCCATTTTATTCAAAATAATATCAACAAAAAATGAATTTAAATTATAAAATTTTAATCTCCTCTTTATAAGAAATTAAAAAATAAAGAACAAAAGAAATAACACCTATTAAGAAAATTAATAGTAATTTTCTCATTTTTTAATTCTATTTGTTTAATAAATAAAAAATTTATTTTTTTTGTATCTGGTTTGCAAAATAGACGATAGGAAAACAAATTACGTACTTTATACTATGAAAGTATGAATGAGAGTGCGAGAAGGTTTCACTGAATTATAATACGAAAATAATTGTGAATAGATTAAAGTTAATGAAAAATGATAAAAAATTCAAATGATGTAAACGCGATTTTGTGAGTACCAATAATAAATTTATTGGTAGCTCAATGTATACATATTAAGGATTCCCATATTCAAAGATTTTTTTTTTATCTCAATTTGTACAAAACAGAAATTTCTTTTTAAGGTATTTATAAAAATACAAACTTGCAAAAAAATTAAAAAAAAAGTTGTGTAAAATTTGTATAATTAAATAATTTAATGAAATTTTAATTAGAAAAAAAAAAGAAAAAGTGAAACCGTTTCGTGGCGAAACTGATGAAAGCTCAATGAAAGATAGAAATTTGTTTGTATATAATTATATAAATAAAAAAAATATATATATATATAGACAATTAATAGCTTTCGAGAAAGAATTTTAATTTTGAAAATTATCATTTTTATGAAAATCGCGGAAAAGTCATTAAGCTATACAGTTTATACATATATATATTACTTAAGGTCGTACATAAGGATCGTTACATAGCATATTATGTATATACAAATATATCTAAAAAAAAAAATAATAAATCGACAAATAAAAATTTTCGAATTAACTAGTCAACTTATGTTTTTCTTCTGCAAAAGAAAATTATTTCATTTTTCCCCAATATCGAAACGAACAAATTAATTTTAACACGTATGTTTAATTAACATTAATTATATTACAATTATAATCATATAATATAATTTTAATATAATTATAATGAAATATAAAATTAATTATTGAATTTAATTTACATATGGAATTTGTTTTTGCTAATTTCCTTATTACATAAAATTTTGAATTCAATAAATAAATTATATTTTAAAATATATGTGAAACAAAATTTATAGTTTATTATAACAATATATATTTTTATGAAATATATATATATATATTGTTTGGACTATTTGAGAAGCTTTAATTTCCCTCGAGAAATTAATATAATGGACAAGTGAGTGATAATATATCGTTGATCCATCGATAGATATAGTTAATGTCCCAAAGGAATGAATGAAAAAAAAAAGAAAAATATTAGAAAAAAAGGAAGCTGTGTACATATAAGCTTTTTACAACAAAAATGATATAATAGACAAGTGGAAGGATTTTTCTGCGTAAATAAAATCGGCCACACCTATATATACACTAGAAATTACGCCTACACACCTGCATCGATCCGCACTGGGTTTAAACGTAAATACAACCTGACCCCCCTTTTACATACACTTTGATCAAAATTCACGCAGATACAGAGCCTCGTTTCATCTATCTATCCTTAGTAATTGGAACGACCTACCCTTGTACCTATGACCTCTGCCTCTCTCTATCTCTTAAAAACATATATATATATATATATTCGGTCAAGATTCATTTTGCCATTATTCATCAAAGGATGATTTTTTCATACGTGGGAGACTATTTCTCGTCCCAGTTAAAAATTAGAAATTTTAGGAACAAAGATTTAGAAAAAAAAAAACTCTATTAATATTACTGTAACTCCTCTTTTCTCATATAGCGCATTAAAAATGTCTTCTTTTTTTTTTTTTTTGATAAAAAAAATTTTTATTTAAAAAAAAATTGTGTAATATATTACAAATTATATTGTCAATAAATATTTAATTTTTAAATACGTCATTAAAGATTTTTAATTTTTAATTGATTTTGAAATCTTTGGGAAAATTAGAAGCGCGTCTCTCGTTTTTGTTATTTAATTTTGAAATTTAAAAATGGTGGGGATAAAATTTTTTGTTTTAATAATTTTATTATTACAATATTAAATTTATCTATGAGATTAAAAATAGAAACTATTTAAAAATTATTTTTTTTATTTATTTATATAAGTTAAATATAAAATAATATTTTAAAGAAAATTAAATATAATATTTGAAAAAAATAAATGAGTGAGAGATTAAAATAAGAGTATTGTATATTGGCGTCTCGCGGTCATTTTGTCGCCGCGTGATTGGTGGAAAATTCAAAATTATGCTAGCGCATCTAATTTTCGTAGGATCACGTGATTATAAAATTTCATTGCGTTCATCAATTTTTCACTATGGGGTAGATCATTATAGTAGCGTCGGTCATAAATACAGGTATAAATTTAACAAAAATTACCTTTCGTCAAATTTCCCTAAATCTAAATACCACGTGTTCGCAAAATTAATAAATTTCTAAATTTTGTAAAATAATTTTTTTTTGTGTGTTTCGGGAGTTTTCATAATATTTAAAACCGTGATCGTAAATAGTAATAAAAAAAAAGTTTTTTTATTCGTACAAGTTAACACGTGGTTCGGGAGTGCTCGAAATTTTTTAAACCCGCGAGTGAGTGTTTTTTTTTGAGTGCGACAGTATTTTTGCAAACTCGGCAAGGGTGTCCAAGGTAAGATTTTGTTTTACTTTATAAATCTTTCATTATTGGATCATTTATCATATAAATATTAATTTAAAAATATATGTTACAAATTTTTTTTTGACCCATTAATCGAATCATTTATTTCGCGAACAACAAAAAAAATTTACACTTTCTCTTTAATTTTCTCTTTGTTATATGCTGTTTAATTTTATTTGAATTTGTAAGGAATTTTTTCATTTTCCAGGAAAACATTCTATTCAAAAAAATGAAATAAAATTGATTATTCTTAGTCTACTGCAATTTAGGTTCAATTGGTAGGTTTTTTCGAAGGTATTTTAAAGGTCAAAAAGGTAAAAAAATACTAGGGACCTGCAGATTAATTAATTTTGAATTTGTAAGGAATTTTTTCATTTTCCAGGAAAACATTCTATTCTAAAAAATGGAATAAAATTGATTATTTTTAGTCTACTGCAATTTAGGTTTAATTGGTAGGTTTTTTCGAAGGTATTTTAAAGGTCCAAAAGGTAAAAAAATACTAGGGACCTGCAGATTAATTAATTTTGAATTTGTAAGGAATTTTTTCATTTTCCAGGAAAACATTCTATTCTAAAAAATGGAATAAAATTGATTATTCTTAGTCTCCTGCAATTTAGGTTCAATTGGTAGGTTTTTTGAAGGTTTTAGGTGTTGTTTTAAGGTAAAAAAAAATTAGAGACATGCTTAATGATTTTATTTGAATTTGTAAGGAATTTTTTCATTTTCCAGGAAAACATTCTATTCAAAAAAATGGAATAAAATTGATTATTCTTAGTCTACTGCAATTTAGATTCAATTGGTAGGTTTTTTTGAAGGTAATACATGTTGCTTTAAGGTAAAAAAAATAATAGAAACATGCTGATAAATTTTTTTTGACTTTGAAAGAGATTTTTTCATTTTCCAGGAAAACATTCTATTCAAAAACATTGAATAAAATTGATTATTCTTAGTCTACTGCAATTTAGGTTCAATTGGTAGGTTTTTTCGAAGGTATTTTAAAGGTCCAAAAGGTAAAAAAATAGTAGAGACATGCAGATTAATTTTTTTTGAATTTGTAAGGAATTTTTTCATTTTCCAGGAAAACATTCTATTCAAAAAAATGGAATAAAATTGATTATTTTTAGTCTACTGCAATTTAGGTTCAATTGGTAGGTTTTTTTTGAAGGTTTTCAGTGTTGTTTAAAGGTAAAATAATAATAGAGACATGCTGAGTAGTTTTATTTGAAATTGTAAGGAATTTTTCATTTTCCAGGAAAACATTCTATTCAATAAAATCGAATAAAATTGATTATTCTTAGTCTACTGCAATTTAGGTTCAATTGGTAGGTTTTTTTTGAAAGTTTTTTAAATGTACAAATGGTAAAAAAAAATAGAGACATGCTGATTAATTTTATTTGAATTTGTGAGGAATTTTTTCATTTTCCAGGAAAAATGGAATAAAATAATAATTTATTTAACACTTTTAGGAGTTTTATAATTTCCCTTTAATAATATTCATTAAAAAAAAATTATCGTTTTTTGCAAAGAGAAAATTAAAAAAAAAAATTTTCTTTTTTTCTAATAAATTTTGCAATTTTATAGAAATCAAAAAATTTTTTGTTTTAAAAAAAGGGGGTTCGATTGAAATTTTCAAAAATTTTCCAAAAATACACATTTTTTGTTTTTAATATTTTTTTCGTTTAAAGTATATATATATACAGTTGCAAAAGTAGAACATTAGGTTGTTATAGGAATGTGCTTGGAAAAATAGTGAAGATAAACAAAGGCGGAATTGTTATTGAAAGGAGGGATTGAGAAATAAAGTAGAGATTATTTCTCTCTTACATTTTCTAGTTCAAAGTGCAAAAAGAATGATGTGTGACTGATTATTATTATTACTATAAATTCAAAGTATAATTTATTTAAATCTTTATAGAAAAAAAAAACTTCCTTTTTATATGTTTAAAAAGAGAATATTATTTTGGGTAATCTTTCTAAAAATTCAAATTGTTTTTACACGTTTATTTAAAAAAAAAAAACGAAATTTAATTAGTTTATTTGAATGCAATAATTGACTAATAATAAACTTTATTTGAAAAAAATATGATTTAGCTTTTGAAAATTTGTATTATATAGAATAACTGATGTGTTCCATTTAGAATAAAGCTCTCAATAGAAAGCTTTTAATACCTCTTCTATTGATCGTTTTTTTTTATTACTCTATATGATGGTTTTATTTGAAAAAGGGTTTTCAACAAAAAAATAATAATTATCAAGCCATTTGAAAATATTCACCTTCAAAAAGTTGGAGAAGCTTTTAGAAAGTAATTGAGCGAACTTTCAATATCAAAAAGGGGGAAATTGAAAGCGGAAGTGGGAAAGGATATTATTTGCCGCACATATGAAGTTGAATGATGTTTAAAAAAAAGAAAAAAAAATGGTGAATTTTTATATATACATCAGTGATCATTCTTTTTTTTTTTTTATTTTCCATCTCTTACAATTGATTTAACAGTTCACGAACCGTAATTTCACACATATTCTTCGCTTCATTCGAGTGAATATTTATATTTATGAATGGCAATCAATTTTCTGTATAAATACATTTTATTTTTTTTTCCCTCTTTTCAAAAGTTGAAAACTTATTTAAATTACGCATTTTTTAAAACTTTTTTTAAATAATTAATTTTACAGAATTATTTTAAAAAAGAAATTTATTCGAATATTTTTGTAAATTCCTTTTTCAGAAGAAGAAAAAAAAATGATTTTTTTTTTGTTTGTATATATATATATATATATTAAAGTTTATCCTTGATTTTGAAACAAATTGCATTCGATTGAAAATGTCACATCCCTCGGACAGTATTCAATCTCGTAAAAAAATTGTTTCCCTTCGCTATGGTGAACTTTTTCGTATATACATATTAGTTTGAGAACAACACGAACTGGTTTCGGCTGAGTAAACATTTCATGTGCAGAGTGAATATTGGACGAAGTTTTGTGCCTCGAAGCGCGAAACAATTGCTCTAGTTATCAATCTGTGAGCAACAGGCTGTAAACTTGAGTTATTGATAAAATTTAAATTGAAAATTTCCTTGTATTATTATGAAAGGATATAATCCTACTATATATATATATATACAAAGTTACACTTATCAGTAGTAAAAGTCAGTTTTATTCAGAAAATATGTGGTTTAAATATTTGCATTAGTAAAGGTCAATTTTAATTAAAATTTATATGTAATTTTTAGTAGTAGAGGTCAACTTTAGTCACGACATAAATTTAATCTTCTTTTTTTCACAATTCCATGATAATTGCATAATAGATTTAATTATAAAAAAAAAAATTTCTTACATTTTTGAGGAGGATGGGGAATAAATCAATTAAAACACTGTTATGTAAAATATTAACGAATTTTTGTTTTTTTATTTTTCCTATTTAATTACAATCTAAAGTGATTATATATTCATAAATTACGTAAACCACAATGGTAGTTGGGGAAGCTTTCAAGATGTTTATAATATTGTTTTAATAATATGGTGGGAGGAAAGGGTTACGTAACTGAAAATTTTATTTATTAAAAAAAAAAGAAATTTTTCCCTCCCTTTTTTTAAGGGAAAAATCAAATTAAAAAATAATAATTTTAATAATAGTTTATAATTTTAAGTCATTGACTGGAAATTAATATATATATTCTGAAAATGA
Organism: Leptopilina boulardi; assembly: GCF_019393585.1. Taxonomy (NCBI): domain Eukaryota; kingdom Metazoa; phylum Arthropoda; class Insecta; order Hymenoptera; family Figitidae; genus Leptopilina; species Leptopilina boulardi. The sequence goes on along the minus strand of NW_026137806.1, from coordinate 1,170,580 downwards.
TTCCTGGCAAATAGTGTGTAAACGATTCTATCCTTCGTCAAGAGGGAAAATATTGTTATAACAAAGTTTTCACTCGGCGGCAAATTAGGTCAAAGCAAACTCACTTCATTAATGGAAAGGAACTTAAAAGTTAAATTGAGTGCGGAGGCAGAAAAAGTAAAAAAAAAAACCAAATCATAAAGCGAAGGTTACAAAAATTATTAAAGGGAGCAAAAAAAAAAAAAAGAAAAAAATGTAATAAAATCCAAGCAAATTACCAGTTTTACTTAAATACATTTATTGAAACGCAATTTCACAAGGTTTTCATTATCTATCTTTATTTTTCTTTTTTTGATACACACCCAACGATACCAATGACAGATTTTTGTACATATTTCTCTCTCTCTCTCTCCCTTTCTCTCTCTCTTTTTTAAGATTGACTATATGGTATGCAAACTACATTTAAAATCACTCGTATTGGATGCTTCAAAAATAATAACTTTTTTTTCTAAATAAATCAAGTTTTTAAATTTATTGGCAGAATTATTAATATAGAAAAGTCTAAATCAAGATTTTTAAAAATTTTTTTTTGATATAATTTTGAAAAACCCAATACTGTGCCTTTATTGTTTTTTTAACATACACAATTTCCTGGATATATTATTATTATTATTTTTTATTACTGGCAGAAATGTAAAATTTCCAACATTTCCGAATTTTCAAAAAAAACTTTTTTTTTATCCCGTTACTGACAAATATTGGATTATTTTCAATTTAATCACTTCGGATAAGTTGAAAATTATTCTCCACCCTATATATATATATCGCTTTTTTTTCTAAAAAAATATATAGACAAGGTACAGGTACGTAGCATACGGGTTCGCAAGAAGTCACTTCGAGGGAACTTCAATAATTTATATAACGTCGGTTGTAATTACTATTTTTAATAGCTATAAAGAAAAAAAACAAAAAAAAATTAAAGCATAAAAATAATCCCTTTAGAAAAAAAGAGAGATTTACAAAAATATTTTTCAAAAATTTTAATTAATTTTAAAAGAAAATTTTACATTTTCTTTTTTTAAACAATTTTAAATGAGCTTATTTATAAATCTATAATACTTTTGAAGATTAAAAATATTCTCAAAATTATTATTATACTAAATTATTTAATAGCTTAACAAAAAAAATTCATTCATATACATATATATATTTTTTTTTATTGACAACAGGGAATAAAACATTAAGTATATTTATTTATATATATGTAACATTTGCACATTTTCCGACAGTTATTATATAATTACGATTTTTAAAAAAGTAACTAAAAAAAAATTTTAAAGAACTTTTTTAAAAAATCTTTTTAAAAGAATTATTATTATTATTATTTTTTTTTATCTTAAAGAACCACACAGCCAGTATAGAAAGAATTATAACTTTTGATATCTAGAAAGTTTTTTCCAAGTTTAAAAAGAAAAAAAAAAAATTTTCCTCGGCAAACTTTTTTTTTTGATAAAAGGAAAATAAAGTGGAATGATTCACGTCACGTAAAAAATTTTTCTTTTTTCAAAAAAGAAAAATGTTAACAATTTTTCTTGATTTACAAAAACAAAGTTGATTTTTTTTTTTTTTTTTAAACACATTTCTATATATTGCCACTACATACATGCGAGGTCTAAAGCTCCGCAATAGCAGGAAACGAAAACACTATTTTTTCAGACACAAGGGGCAAAGTGTCATATTTTTTTCCTTTTTAAAGCCCGTTACACAAAAGCAGGACTAAAGCTTAAGTTTTCTTTTTTACCTACTTGAAAAATTATTCTTTATATACTTAAAAATAAATTTTTCAGGATTTTTTTTTTCGAATTTTTTCGTGTCGTATATAATAAATTTCTTATATTTGATATGATTGTGAACATTTTTTTTTCTTAATATAATAATTTATAATAAAAAAAAGGAATTTGACAAAAAATTTGATGTGGAAAAATATTTCTAAATATATATATATATATAAATATATTTGGTGAATTTAAAATTTTTTTTATATATATATATATATATTTGGCCCAAGTCTTGAGTCCTCCGCCGTATAACGGGCAACATTTTTACTTTTGAAACGACAATATTATATATATATATATATCTCTTAACAAATATTAGACTTACATTTATATTTTTGCGAAAAAACAACTTTTAAATTCACGATTCACGTTTTTTTTCGCAGAGATTTTTTTTTTGCAAATAGGAAGAGAAATAAATGATTTTACTTTTTTTTTTTTAATCTAAAGGACAAAATTTAGAAAGTAAAATCAATTATTTTTCATTTATTTACGTCTTTTAGGATGAGCACTGTCCAACGGTTTCTCTTTTTTTTTTTACATAAAGAATATAACAGCAAAAATAGAATATATTAGATTCATCTCTTTTTTATATTTTATCTATGTAAATATTAAGTGATATTCTGCTCATATCTATAATCTGTTCTCTTTTTATCATTTGAAGTCATTTCTCAATTTCTGGTCCCTTTCGATTTTGCTTTTTTCATATATATAGTAATCCCTGTGAGTTTATTCAGAAAAAAAAAAAAATTTAAAAATTTTAAATAATAAATATAAATTTGTATTAATAATCTCGTGCCTCGTTTTTAAAAATAGTTAATTTTTTTTGTTTGCTCTTTGAATTGACGATTTGTAAGTTTTTGTTGGACAGTGAAAAAAGATTTTTTTTTTAAATTTTAACACACCTACTTCATTTCTTCATCACGTATATTCGGTTGATTTTTTTTAAATATATATTTGCAGTCGTCAAATATTAATATGGGCCATTAGAAATGCAACGCTTTTCAAATATTTTTCATCGGTTCGTTGGGATTTTAAATTTCATAATTGCGAAATTTATTGACAACCTCACTTGGAGGTTGTGATTCCCAATTAAGATCTTTACGCGCTCCATAATGAATATTTGCACCGCCTTCTGATGCTCGTCTATGAGCATTCATTGGTTGACTTCTTAAATGACCCGGTGAACCACCGGCACTTGTGCCATCAGGCAACATCCTATCCTTCGTCTTTGGTGTACTCCAGTGCATAGACTAATAAAAATAAAATTTTCTTTTCAAAAATTTCATTTTTCAGATAATAATGAGTAGAAAAAATTATTTGAAAAAAAAAACAAAAACAAATTTTTTTTATAGCTAGCTTCCTTCTATGAATTTATCATCGCACTGAAAAAAGGGTTTTTATTTATCACATAAGATTTAAGTAAAAGTTCACAATCACAACACTTGGAAATTTTTAATTATTTTTATGGTTCAAATAATTATCAATAATTTATTTATTATAAATGAACAAAATTTAAGCTTGATAAATATTTCTAATGCGTTGTCAATTAATGCAATTAATAATTTCCTATTACACAAAATCATAATCGACATATAACTAACTTGTAACTTTAAACTCCTATGATAATTCACAGGAGGAAAATATAATCGACATATATAACATTTGGAAACAAACAGGGTTGGGAAACAAGAGCCCAAAATATGTTCGTCCACAGCAGAGTTGGGTAGGATTGAAATTCGATTTGGACGAATATATTTTGGGCTCTTGTTTCCCAACCCTGTTTATTTACAAATGTCATATGTATATGTCGATTATGATATTGTGTAATAGGAAATTATTAATTGCATTAATTGACAACGCATTAGAAATATTTATCAAGCGTGCATTGCTTAAATTTTGTTCATTTATAATAAATAAATTATTGATAATTATTTGAACCATAAAAATAATTAAAAATTTTCAAGTGTTGTGATTGTGAACTTAACTTAAATCTTATGTGATAAACATAAATAAAGGTTAGTGTATTTCATTTTATTTCGAAATAAATGTTTTCTTATTTAATTGCTCGTAATTTATAAGTTTTCGCTTCTCTCTTTCTTAAAATTCATAATAAAAGTATTTTTAATATCTGAATATTCAGTGCAGTGAATAAATTAATTAATAAACTTGTCAATAAGAGCATGCCAGCCATGACAGTTATACTTTGATACCAATTCAGGTATCAAAAAATGATCCCATATTCTGGATCATTTCTTGAAAATGATTCAAATATTTGGATCAATTTGATACCTTATATCGAATCAAAAACGTTGCATGAGTTGATCTTCATTCTTGTATCAATTTGATACATACAAGAAAACTGTGTAACACAACCAAAATTAGAAAAAAAGGATTTTTGTTGTCCTTAACTAAAGTTTGATTGGAACAAACAAAATTTTGTTGATTCAACAAAAAAAATTTGGTTTCTTAAATACCAACCAAACGTTAGGTTGTCAATACAAAACCCTTTTTTCAGTGCGGTACATAAGTGTTTGTATTTATATTTATTTATAAATTTATAATTTTTATAAAGAATTTATTATAAACATAAACGATAATTTTTGATAGATTATGTTTAGAAATATATTTTTGAAAAAAATAAGGGCTTTTTTTAAATGCAACAAATTTTTTAAAATAGATTATAATCTAATGTTAGAGTAATATATCCTATCAAATCAGCAACCCCCAAGAATTACGTTATGAAAGCTATTTGACGCTCCCTTTTTTTATACAAGGATTAAAATATATTTTTTGTAGACCCTACATTCATAAAAAAAAATTTATATATATATATCCTACGTCAGATTATTTTTTTCTAACACAATCCTCTTATTTGGGGGATTCAGTGATAAAAGACCAAGTCAGACAAAAATAGATCTTTACTTTTAATACTTCAGTAGAAACTATCAGTTTTAGTCAGACAAGTTTGAAATATTTATAATTTTTATATATCAGATTTTTATCAGAAACTTTTATTAAAACTAATTTTTAATTCTCGTCATTTATTTCTGAAGTGATAAAAGTCTATATAAAGTCAGACTGATTTTAAACCTTGTATTGCGTCTTAAGTAGTAAAAGTATATTTCAGTCAGACTTTTTAAATTCTTATAATTTTTTTGTAAAAAAAATAATTCAAAATTTAGTATAGAAGTAAAAAAAAAATAAAAATTTAAAATAAAAATTTTAATCCTGGTTATTTTGGTTTAGTTGAACAAATTTTAGTGAGACGGAAAAAATTTAAAATTATTTTGTAATTTTTTTTTACCAAAAAGCAGTAATATTTTTTGTTTTAAATTAAAAACAAAATTGACTTTGCCTCATTTTTTTTCCGCGTTATATTCATTTTTTTATGCAAAGCAACATATGTTGCACTTTTTTTCATTATATCTAAAAGCTTTTTGAAGTTATTGAATATAAAAAAAATTAGTTTCACGTATAATGTATACGTGTCATAAAAATTTGCGTCAAATAAAAAAGGCAGATTTTTATTTCATTGTTTTATTATTTAAAATTATTATTAAATCATAAACTTTTATTGTTCGATATGAATATATATTAATAAAAGCAAAGAGAAAAAAAATGAGCAATAAAAATGTTGTTTAATATATATATATATATATATATATATATATATATATATATATATATATATATATATATATATTGATTTAATTTTGATAAGGAACAAAAATGATCTTTCTTTTAATATAAAAAAAAGTAATTTTTTCTCCTAGTAATTTACAAAGAAACGCCTCACGTTTTGTTTTTTAATTAATAAAAATTTTGTGTTTTACATTTTTTTTTTGTATTTCGAATTTTTAATTTTATAACTCATTAAATATTTTTTAATATCTATTGAATTAGAAAAATTTTATTTTACAATTTTGTTTACTCAAACGATAATTGAAAAAATATTCTGACATGTGTCACTTTATATTTTTTATTTAATCACACAATGTTTTTTTTTTTTAATTTTTTAAAAAAATTTCAATATTTTCTCCTTTTTTTCAAAGGAGAATATAAATAATAATAAACGAATGACGCAATTGAGTATAACATGCCCTTAATTTCTTGTTTCCCTTTTATTTTTAATAATTATTATTAGAGTATACTTGAAAAATCTTTTTTTTTCATTATTTTTTTTTATAAAAAAAAATTTTGCATCCAATTTTATAATGTTAAATTGAGACTGACTGTGTAAATTAATAAATTAAGGCAAGCACTATATATAAGACTTTATACTAAAGGAAATTGTAATTTATGGTAATTTCTGTTGAATTAGAGGAAAATCTACTTAACCCAGTGAATCATTTTACACTAGTGATTAAATTATAACGTATATATATATATATATATATATATATATACATATATATACATAACTCACCTGGTGAACTGACTCCTTCATTCCAAGCCACTTTTTATAACTAATCGAGATCCCACTGTGTCGCCATTTATCGTAATTGCTCCTTTTTTCAGGGTCACATAATATCTCCTTGGCATTCTAAAAGTGAACGGAAGATGGCTATTGTATAAAAAATTTTTTATAAAATTAAAAAAAAAAAAAAATTCCTCACATTAAAATTATAATCAAAAATAGCAACAATTTGATAATTTTGAAATTGTTCATTAATTCCAATTGCATTTTAAATCATACACTGAAAAAAAAAATTTTTTGATTTAAATACTTGAATATTATCAAATAAATATTTATACTTCAAATAATTTTTATTTGAATTTTTTGAACCAATAATTTTTTTTATATTTGAAACAAAAACAATTTAATTGACTCAAGTAGTAGAATTATTTGATATGTACAAATAAATATTTATTTGATAATAAAGTAACTGATTATTTGAATCAAATAAATTTTTTTCGCATTTTGTAGTCATTTTTTATATCATTAAAAAAAAAAAAAAAAAAAAAAACTGGATGACTGGAAAATAAATTTTCTCTGACAATAAAAAAAAAGAAAAACACTTTTTAGGGGAATACGACATTGAAAATAATAGAAATAATATACAAGAAAAAAAATTTAATTACAAAAGAAAAGAAAAATTAAAAAAAAAAGTTATTCTATAACGTACTTTAAGTTGTTGAAATTTCGCCTCTGCTTCCTTGTTCCCTTCATTTTTATCGGGATGATACTGAAGAGCTAAAGCCTTGTACTCGGCAGTTATCTGCTCAACCTGAAAATTAAAATCCAATAGGTCAATAATTTATGATATCATACTATAAAAATGCCTACACTGCTAATATTTAGCAGTTAATTTTTTTAATTATTAATTTTCTTATTATTATAAAATTTTTAAAAATTTATTTACTCTCTATTAAATTATAAATAATTTATTATTGTAATTTTCTTTTTTTTTGGGTGGGAGGGGTTTATTATTGCCTATATATTGCTTGGAATAAATTGAGAAACAATTTCATTTCACAAAAAAAAAAATAAATAAAAAAAAACGAAATTTTATACAGAAAATATAATTGACCATCAATTTGTTCCACTCTAAAATCCTTGCGTCATATCACTCCAATTGTCTTATTGTTAACGTCACTTTTGTATAAAAGCCTTACGAAAACTTTATCAAGGCTGAACAAAATATCTCGAATGTTCAATAATGAGAAAATTTGAAAAAAAAATTTAAAACAAAAAATTAATGAAAAAAAAAAAATAATTAAATTAAAAATTCATTATTCAAAAAAATTGCATATTTTCCAAATAATAATGAATAATTATATTCCAATTTGTACGCCCTTAAATATTCATTAAATTGATTAATTAAATTTACATTATTCAAATTTTTTTCCATTTATAAATTTTATTATTAGACTTATATTAATTCTGTTATTGAAAAAAAAAGTTATATATTTGATTCAAATAATTGGCTATTTGACTAATAAATATTTAATTAATCGATTATTTAAATCAAATAAATTATTTTTTCAGTGTATTGATATTTAAATTTTTCATTATTTAACAAATTTATTTAAACCGATATTAAATAAAAATTAAAATAAATAAAAATGAATAAATCATTTTTTATATTTTAAAAATTTTCCTTTATTTGAAAATTCATATTATACTTAGAATATTTTTAATTAGAAATTAAACTTCAGATATTGAGAAGTCATTTTTTTTTTAAAGGTGATAGATTCTTTATAGTAAAAAATGAAAAACAAAAAAATTTCTTGTGATTCACGGAGAAAATTTAAAAAATTCATATTTATATTTATAGTATATATGAAAATTGTTTATAAAAAAAATGATATTTTTGTTATTAACAAAAAATTGTTAACGTTCATTATTTTATATAAAAAATTTTTAAAGGATCGTTAAGACAACGCAAGCGAGTTTAAATAGGACAAAATGGAAATTAGATTATTCTCATGAATATTCAAAGAGAAATTTTCAAAGTTTAATGTTTATTATTATGTAATATGTTATATACAAGTTAATGGGCATATTGTGCATTATATGCAATTTACACATTTATTGGACGTTTTCATAATAAATTATTGAGGCGTCATTTGCTTTTCATTTTGACCTTATATAATATTGGAGTCATACAATAATAATAACAATAATCAATGTCATATTCAAAAATATAAAATTTATTCACTTAAAAAAAAAAAAAAAAAAATTATTAAATAAACTCCTTTTTTTTGCTAGAAAAAAAAAATTCTAAATTTTAATAAGAGGTTTTTCCATTTATCATTTTTGTTATTCAACAAAAATGACTCTTTGTTAAAAATATTATTAAATATTTACATATTCTTTTTCTGTCCACCTATTTATAATCTCGGGTAATAATTTTTTTTCATACCATTTTGTTAATGAATGGAATTATCAAAAAAAAAAAAAATTTAATTACTTTTCAAGTGACAAGAAATGAAAAATTGTTTTTGTAAATAACATGATTTATTATTTGAAAAGTTTTTTTTAAATGAATTAAATTAGATTTATTATTTCTTTTATTAGAAAAATAAATGTCTTTGTTTTTTTTATTTACTTTTAAAGTGGTTTTAAAGCTATTTAGTTTTTTAATCTATTATTAATTTCTCGATATTTGCTATTATATATATCTATACTTTTAAACCAATATTAATTTTCAAATTGTATTTGCTTTTAAAATAAATACTACCTACTTTAAGGGAAATATTTATTTTTTAAGTATATTTTCTTAGTTTTGATACACTTTTTTCAATTTATTAAGATTCAATTAATAAAAAATAACTATTTTTTTGTTCAAAAAAAAAAATTAAAATATTTTTGCAATTAACAATTTGATTAAATCATCTTTTAATTAATTTCTTTTAAAATCAAATTTAAATTACTTTACATTTTATTTAAAATAGTGCGGGAAAAAAAAATTTAATAAAACACAAATTTAATAAATTAATATTTTTGAAAAAAAAAATTTAATAAAACACAAATTTAATAAATTAATATTTTTGAAAAAAAAAATTTATTTACCGTAGCAGATTCATCGCATCCTAGAAGCGCGTAAAGATCTTCATTTTCATCAGGTGTATAGTTAAGGATATCGTCAACGCTCATTTTTCTTCTTTTTTTTTCCTACTTTAAACAGAACTTTCCTTTTTTATTCCACTGCAAATTTAAAAAAAAAATTTTTTTTTTTTAATCCTCACGAATCAAAAGTCGCGAATATTATTTTTTTTTTTTGCACCAAAAAAGAGGGGGGTTTTCACCTGTTGCAGTGACAAAACGTTACTGATGCGCGCCTCGAAAATAAGGAAAAGCTGATCGAGACCCGGAAAGTCCCGATTCCCCGGGAAATCAAAAGCGCCAGCGCCGTGGAAACGTCGTTAAATTTGTAGTTGCGCACTTCGATTCACTTTTCCAAATATATATGTAGAACTAATAACATTCTAAACATTTCATCGACAAACTTATTCCTATATATACGTCAACAATCTCTTAAAAAAATTTTCATTCAAATATTTTCAAAAAAAAAAAATTGTCCCTTTATGAAAAAGAAACAAATTTTTTTTTTAATTTAGAAAAATAGAAATTTTCCTTAAAAATCTTTTCAAAGATTTAGAAAAAATTCGAAGGAAAGAAAAATTTGTTTTTCTGTTTTAGTTATTATCATCATTTTCAATAATCATTTCTCTAAATTTATTAAAATACAGCTTTCTAAAAAAAAGAAATATTAACTCTCACACGATAAACATTTTTGTTTCTGAAAAAGAAATCAAATTCAATTAAATGAAATTTCAAAACTCATTAAAAATTAAAACACATTTTTTTTTTTTTTTTTTTTTAACAAGAAATTTTTAAAACACGCAAGGAAAAGTTTCTTTTACACACTATAATTGAATTATTTTCAATAAAATTATATAAATAATTTTAAATCTGAAAATAGAATATTGTTTTTGTACTTGTTTAAATGGAGGAGATAAAATGAAAAACTTTGTGATAACTGACGCGATTCACGTTAAACTCGAGAACTCATTCACATGACATCTCATAAATGTACAAATACCACGATATTTCACATTCGGGGCAACTACGAACAGTCACTTTCACTCCTTGACCTTCTACGTTCATTCATGATACTCTGTATTACCGCCAGAGATTTCAATTTATTTTCAAAATACAATTTTTTTTTTTTATTTATTTATCACTAGCAAAATTAAGATAAAAAATTTGTATACACAAAAAATTGTGAACAATTCTTTCAAAAGTTATCCTGAAGAGTAAAATAATCAATTTTCTTGAAGCAAAAATTTTTATTGAATAAAAGTATTACGTTATTTCATTGTGTGTATTATTTGAATTATAAAAAAAAAATTGTAAATAAACATTGCATTGCCGCTAGCAAGTATAAAAATACAAGTGATTTTTAAAAAGAAGAAAAATTAATTAATCATCATTGATATACAAATTTAAATAAAATCAGTCAATTCGTGAAGTAGAAATTGCTTAAATCACATTCAACTTCACAATCATCTAAATAAAATCCCCTTTAAAAATACATTCTCAACTTTGATTGAAACACTAAATCAGTTTTAAAATTATTACAAATTTATTCTCGCAGCTTTAAACAATGTTTTTTTGTTTTCAATTATTTAATTTTCTATGTTCTCTATCACAGTAAAATTATATAAAAAATGAGTATCAAAACATGAAGGTAATACAAAATATAAAAAAAAATTCCCTTTCGTTCCTGCGAGAGTTAAATTAATTTTCTATACTTATTCGCGAAAAAATAAATAAAAAATTACGATTTACAATTTGACCGATTTTTGTCAACATTCACATTAAAAAAAAGTGTATACGGTCTAAAAACTTATACAAGCTACTTATTCTATTTTTTCTTTTTTTGTAAATACGTCTGAAAAAATCATTTAAAAAAAAAAAAAATCGCATTTATAAAATTAATTATTCGTCTAATTCACCATTTTCTACTTCTTTTTCTGTTAATCCATCTAGATCGTGAGAATTCTTCATAGGCGAAAGTGACAATGATTTATTGTGAATATCTAATCCAAGTGTTATTTTCAATAGTTTTAACACTCCCTTCTTGTCGCCAGTCTCATTTTCTATTTTGTGAAAAAAAAATTTAATGTGAAAATCAATTAATAAAATCGTTTGCAAAAAAAAATAATAATTGAAAAATATTTATGCGCTTCTAAAATATTTTTTTTTAACTCTTTTTAATTAAATGAAAAAACAAATATTTACCCTCATTGCCAGTGATTTGTTGCTCTAAATGCAATTTTTCCTGTGCTATTTGGTACATTCCTTCTTCTATTGTTCCTTCACTTAATAACCTTATTATTCTCACGGGTCTGAAAGAAAAAAATTAATTTTTAAATCAATTTATTGAATATTAAAAATAAAAATTCTTTGATTTTAGTAAATTTACTTGGTTTGTCCGACACGATGACAACGATCTTCCGCCTGTTTGTCATTGTAGGGATTAAAATCAATGTCGTGAATAATAACAGTATCTGCAGCCGTTAAATTAATACCTAATCCACCAGCTCTTGTCGATAAAAGAAAAATGAAAATCGATTTATCGTGAGTGAATTCATCAATCATTTCTTGTCTCTCAGTTACTGGAGTTTGTCCATCCAATCTGAATAAGGAATATATATATATATTATTCTCCATTTAATTTACCTTCTTTGTCGGAAAAATTCTTAAATTATTAACCTGTAATGCCTATGATTTCTGAGTGTTAAGTACTCTGTTAAAATATCCAAAACCATGGTAAATTGACTAAAAATTAAAATTCGATGTCCTTCCTCTTTTAATTTTGGCAAAAGTTCATCGAGAGTTTTCAATTTTCCCGATTCGGGAATCAAATCTAATGGTAGACCAAAACCAGCAATGCTCTTGTATGTTCGTGAAAGTTGATTTATCTGATAATCAGACATCCACAATAAATCTTCGAATACATAATTTGGATTCTTTTGTTTATAACCAGATTCCATGGCGAGTCGCTTTGATATTGTCTAAAAAAAAAAAAGAAAAAATTTATTTTGGAAAAAAAAAGATTAATAAAAAATAGAAATCGAATCTCAAACCTTTAATTTATCTTCAGTATAATAAGATCTAAATAAAAGTGGATGATTGGCGAGTTTTCTCAATTGCATCATCATTCCAACTCCATTAATAATATTATTTTTATTAGCTTCATCTGAAAATTCACTCAATAAATTCCCGTACATTTCCTTTTGTTTTTCAATCATTGAAATTCTCATAACTTCCTCATTTTTTTTTGGAAGATCACGCAATACTTCCGATTTTAAACGACGTAATACAAATGGTTTCATTATTTGTTTAGCATTTTTCACTTGCTCCTGCTCAAAGAGTGGCTTATCTTTGTTATCCTTCGTTGCTACTTTCTACGAAAAATTTTTTTTTTTAATTAATTTCCAAAAACAAAAAATGAATTTTTCGATACATAGATTTTTAAATACATACTGGATTTTTTGAGAATAAACTTTTGAGATCAGCTTGCTTTCCTGCAAACATTGTAGGCATCACAAATATTAAAAGTGAAATTAATTCCAATAAATTATTTTGCAATGGAGTTCCAGTTAGAAGAATGCGATGTTTCGCCTGTATAAAAAAAAAAATATTAAATTCTCATTTTTTTTTTTTTTTTTAAATTCTCTTACATTAATTTTGACGAGATTCTCGTAACGAATTGTTCCCATATTTTTAAGCATGTGCGCTTCATCGAAAATAACATATTGAATAGGCATCACGCGAAACAATCGTCTTTCCTCCGGTGTACTACTAATAAGATTATAAGTCGTCAAAATAATATCAACATCATCTAAATCACCACTACGCCATCCCATTCTCATATCACGTCTTTCATCCTGTGAGCCATAATATTTTACCACATTTAAATCAGGTGACCATCGTTCTAATTCGTTACTCCAATTTTCTAAACAAAAAAAATGAGGAAATTTTATTAATATTTCATATTTTGAAATAAATTTTCTATCAAAAATATTTTTTACCCATTGTAGAACTGGGAACGACAATTAAATGTGGTCCATCATTTTCATCATAGAATCCTGATTCTTTGAGATAAGTGAGAAATGATATAACTTGAATAGTTTTACCAAGACCCATTTCATCGGCAAGTATTCCATTAACACCATGAGCATGCATCACAGCTAACCAATTTAATCCCACCATTTGATAGGGTGCTAATTTCAAATTATCAGGAATTCCCATTGGTTGATGTGTAATTGTCGATGAACCAGCAGCAACGGCTTTTTCCATTGTTGTTGATAGTCGTAAACATTTTTTCATGAGATTTTCCACAACGCTTCTTGTTGCCAGCAACGTCTAGGGGGAAAAAAAATATTTAAAAAATTTACACAGTTGAATAGAAAAATAATTTCTTATTACCTGCGCCGAATTCAAGAGTTCAGTATCTAAAAATTTATTATTTTGAAATTTCCTCACAATATCTGACCAACTAGTAAATGGTCTAGCTGCAATAATTGCATCAACTTTCTTTTGTGTACATTGATGCATTAACAAAAGTTCCGAGGGTTGAGCAATTTGCATAAAGTCTAATACTGCTTTTTTATCACCTGACAAATCATTTGATATTTCAATATCTGAATCTTCGTCGCTGAAAGGAATTTTTAAAAAATTTTTAATTCAAAAGTGAATAAATTTTTGAATAATCTGAAAATACAACAAAATAATATACCTGTCAAACACTTTACTTGAATAATTAGCTTCATCTGAATCGACATCACCATCCTCTTCATCATCTCTCATTTTTCTACGCTTTTTATTACGTTTTTTACCTTTCGAATTGTGTGCTCTTTTTCGACGACTATTTAATAATTCTTCAGCCTCCTCAATATTCCATTCGCATTTTGCCAATATTACTTCAAGTTCCTAAAAAAAATTTTTTTCCATGTAAAAGAGAAAAAGAATGTAAAATTTATTATAAATGAAAATTATTGTACCTCGGAGTCTTTTTTTGGAAATAGATTTAACAGGTACTTAATTTTCTCTTGCTTTTCATTAGATTCAGAGCCTCGATCAGAATCTGAATTGGCAAGTTTTGTTGGACTTCCAACATCACTGTCACTATCTTCAATACGATTTACTGCTTTTCGTCGAACTGTTATTTCGGGACTCATATTACTATCGTCGTCGGCTAAAAATTTTAATTCATAATAAAAATTTCTTACTATACAAACAAAATTTATAAATATAAAATTAGTTTTATAAAATTCGATTATTAAAAAACACATTGACATAAAGAAACAATTCTCATTTATAGAGAGATTAATAATTCTAATGAAAAATAATTTCAACTTACACGTGTTCATTTTCTTCACAGTTTTCTTAAATCTGAATCTTCGCAAATCTGTAATAAGGCTGGGTTTTATACTTTTAATCTTCTCTTCAGAATTTATATCAGACATTGCATCAAATTAAATACAAAATGCATGAATGTAGAGAAAAACACATTTTTCTTTTCTTTTTGTCTTTACAAGATATAACCTTAGAAAAATTTAAGTTCACTTGCCCAGTTATTGTTATTGAACGCTATTTAATGTTTATTTCGTTATAACTTTTGCTTTTTAAATTAAATAATAAAAAAAATTTGATTAAAAATTAACGGTATGAAATAAATTGTACACTAACAAGGGGAAAAAACGGTGGAAAAATCGCGTCTTTCTTTCTGAGAAAAAGAGGAGCTCTGCCCTGGCGGAAGATGCGCGAGGTTAGGTTTTTTTTTTCAAAGTCCTGAACGCACCTGTCTGTCTCCTTAAGGAATCATTCTCTTAACGTTAAGCGATAAAGTAGATTTCATTATTATCCTATCCTGTTCTCTAACGTCAAGTGATAAAGTAGAATTAGTCATTAGTTACTTTAGGTAAATAATTAAGTTTCAAATCAGTCGTTAAATTTAGTATTTCTGGAACAGTCTTTGAGAAATGTGTTATCCTTTATTTTCCAACGAAGGATGAATCAGAGTGAGTTATAAATAAGTTTTTAAGATAATATTAAAGCAACTAGAAAATAACTATATGTGTTAAATAACAAGACTGAAAAATTGAAAAACGCCGACAATCTTTTTGTATTGCCCTCCATCATAAAACATATGATATTTAACGATTTAAACTTGTATATGAAAAGGTAAGATTTTTTTTCAGTTCAAATATAGTAAAATTACACGATTTTATAACAAATTTGTGTTTATGGGAAGAATAATAATTTTGAGGTTATGAAATTTATTTTATTGATATATAAATATGTAAAGAATAATAATTTTGAGGTTATTAATGAGATAAGTAAAATTTCATGCATAATAGATATGAATTAACGATATATATGTTTAGTTTCCTTCTAATTATTAATTTTACAAAATAAAATGAAATGAAAATTGTGAACATTGGGTGGTTTCAAATGAAATAAGTTTCCCTCGGAAAAAATTGCTTATTTAAAGAAAGAAAGTTTTTGAAAATATTGTTCAATATTATTATTAAAATTTTTCTTTATATTTGAGTATTAAAGAAAAGCAGTTTATGCACATAAACCGTTTATAATAATAATAATAATAATAATAATAATAATAATCTAATCCGGAGACGTAAATTTTTTGTCAAAGTTTGAAATATTGTATATCCTTGTACCATCCTGCTGTGGGATTATGTAGTAAATTGTAGAAAGCTGAAAAGACTTGTTTCTACCTGCATTTTCTTTTAACAATACGCTGGTGTTACTCTCGTAAGTTAACAAAGCAATCTTCAATAACATCTTTTGTTGTTTTTTCCCAAGGGCCAATACAAAAAAAAAAAAAAAACTCAAATTTAATGTTTATTATATATTTTTGAAAATATTGTTCGTTTTAAGTAAATCATCTTTTCCAAAGCCATCGCGATATACTCTTTAAATTTTAAACAAAAAAAAAATAAAATTAAGGGGAGGGACCGCTGAAATTTTAACCTTTCAAAATTGTGGCTGTTTCATGTTGTCAATTTTTTTTCAGTTAATATTGAGTATATTTAAAACTGTAATATACTATGGGAAATTGATAAAAAAATTAATTTATTAATAATTTTTAAAATAAAACTCGAAATTTTCAAAAACTAAAAATTTAAATTTCTTTCACAATCTTTATTATTTTTATTACTGATTTTTTTAATACACTTTTTTCAAGATTCTAAACAATTAATCGTATGCGGATTTTGAAAAAATGCAACTTTTTTTAAAAAATAAAATTTTTGAAAAATAAAAAATAAATGCAAAATTTGTTAAAAATAACTTTTTTTTTATTTTTCATAGTGAAATATGATTTCAGGTTCTAAAAAAAAATTGTAAAAAAAAAATTGTTACCCCTAAACCAAATAAATTATTTTTGGTTTAAATTTGATCAAAATTATTCCTTAAAAATTCAATTTCTTCTACAAATTTTATTATTTTTTATCGATAATTTTTTTTGTAGACTTTTTTTTCATGATTCTGAACAATCAATCGTGTGGTTTTTTTTTTAAATTTTAATATTTTCAAAAAATAAAATTTTGAAAATAGTCAAAAAAAATTTTTTTTTTTAATTTTGATAATTCACAATAATTTTAGATCCAAAATAGTGTCAGAAAAAAAAAATTGACACCCTCAGGCCTCGGATTATACGACTTTTTCGACTATTTTCGACTATTTTCGACTTTTTTTCAAAAATACGACTTTTTTAGACTTATTTTAATAAAATGCGACTATTTCGACTTTTTTTTTACATTTTTTAAACAAATTTTTAAATAAAATATATTTTTTTTAGTATAAAATTCTGATCTTCTTCAGATCTTCTTTATTTCAATTATTTAACAAATTTTTAACTAAAATTCTTCACTAAATTAATTATTTTTAATAATTTTAATGAAATTCATCACAAATTCAATTATTTCAAATTATTTTTCAATTAAAATTTTGATGAAATTTAACAATTGTTTATAATTTTAAAAAAATATCAAATAAAATTACCAAAACTTTTTAATTCAAAATCAAATAAAGTTCAATTATTTTCAAAAATTTCAATTCAAAATCAACTAAAATTCAATTATTACCCAAAATTTCAATTCAAAATCAAATAAAGTTCAATTATTTTCAAAAATTTCAATTCAAAATCAACTAATATTCAATTATTACCCAAAATTTCAATTCAAAATCAATTAAAATTCAATAATTATCAAAAATTTCAATTCAAAATTAATTATTATCAAAATTTTCAACCAAAAATCAACTAAAATTAAATTATTATCCAAAATTTCAATTGAAATTCAATTATTTTCAAAAATTTGAATTTAAAAGGTTCTAAAATTTTCTATCGAAAAATTTTTGAATATTCAACTTTCTGAAACCATTTTGGAATTAAAATTCAATTATTTTCAAAAATTTGAATTTAAAAGCTTCTAAACTTTAATTAATTCTAAAATTTTCCATCGAAAATTTTTTGAAATTTAATTATAACTCTATGGAAATCTGAAACCATTTTTCAATTAAAAATGGTTTTCAAATTATTGTATTTTTGTCCGCAATTTCTAATCAATTTTTTAGTGAAATCATCAAAAATTGTTAATTAAAAATCACTTGAAGTTCAATTAATTTTTAAAAATCTCAATTGTAAATCTTTGAAAATTCAATTACATTTAAAAAATGTTATCTGAAATTATTTGATAAATTATTTTTTTAGTTTTGTCAAATTTAATTATTGTCTGAAAATTAACAAAATCTTTTAAAATTCAATTATTTCTAAAAATTTCAACTTTACACCCTTCCAAAAGTATTATAATTTAAAAAAAAAATTTGATTAAAAATCTATAAAATATTTTTATTAAATAAAAAAAAATCGACTTTTTCGACTTTTTTTTAGAATATAAATCGACTAAAACGACTTTTTTTGTGCCTTTAAGTCGATCCGAGGCCTGCACCCTTTATCAACATTAATTTCGATGAGTTGAAATTTCACCGATTCCTCCCCTTAAATAAATTCTTTAAAAAATTAATATTATAAATTAAATTATTTTGGATTTTTTTTTTTTTTTTTTTTTTTTTTTTTTTTTGAAATGAAAATTGAGAAAGGTAAAATATATAAAATAAACTATTTGCAAATCGATTGATCATGTATTAAATAGAATAACGTATGGTACAATGATTAATAAAATAACAATATACACAAAATATGTATATCTACAATCGCGTGTAAAATCACTGCTATCGAACAGTCAAGAAATATTGACTTCGCCGCCTACTTTATATATTTACTCTCTGCATTTCTACGCATAACAGTTTTATACCTCAACTACAATATAATAGCAAAGGCAAAAAGACCATAGTCTACATATATGTATATATATATATATATAATAGTGGTGTACTAAACCACCCGAGTATAAAAGCGTCCATCGCATTTATTTATAAATTCATTTTATATACTGTTTCGTGTGTTTATAGAAACTATTAAAAAACAAAAGAAAAATAAAAACTATATAGTTGCCATAATTTACAATAATGTAAATCTAAAAATAGTTTTAAAAAAATCTAACCTTGAAAAAATTGAATTTTTTTTTTAAATATTAAAATATACCAAAAAAAAAAAATCTTAGGCACGCGATAATTTTGAGGCGGACGCAAAAACGATCACATGTATTTTGTTTTTATTTTTCATTATCGACTAGCTATATAATATACAAAAATCATTCTACATTTTCAATTCGTTGATTTAATTTTTCGCTTATATAGTTTTAACAAAATTTGACAATTTCGCAGTTTATCACATAAAATAAACACACGGTTTAACGTTTCTCTCTCTCTCCTAAAAAAAAAAAAAAGATTTATATTACAGATATTGTCATGTATTTTGTACAAAAGTGCAACTTTTAAAAACAATGTAGTTTGCCTGAGCTTGAGATTCAGCAGCAATTTTTCGTCATTTTCTCCATAATTTAATCAAATTTAAAAAAAAAATACAAATTTTCATACTTATTTTTCTGTGAATAGTACCAAAATATTTGAAAAATAAAATCTTTGGATGAAATGATTTCGTTATTACATCTAATTTGAAATACCATTCGTTTTCTTTTTTATTAAAAAAAAAAAAAGTCTTGACACTAAAATACTTTTCTTTGACTAATACATATATATATATATAGAGTGATAAGATCGTAGTCATTGGAATGCCATATACTTTTTTAGATTCAAGTAATAGAATGAAAATACTAATTTTCTTTCAAATGCAAACAAATGATTTTAAAAAAAAAGTCTCGATTTCTAAAAAAAAAAATCGTATCCTGCCATTTCCTGCTTTAATTTTTCGGTCACAATGTGTTGTTTATTCATTAAAAATATAATAAATCTTAGAAAAATATTCTCAATTAGCTTAATCCCTTGATTTAGAATATTTACAGAAAAAAAGGTCTACAGAATTAAAAAAAAATTGAATTTGCAATTACTTTTCTTTGAATTTTTAAATTATAATTAAATCAAGGGATACCACTGTAGAATTAAATTTACATATAAATCTGTTATCAAAATTTTGTTTCTGTATTCGGCATTTATAAATTTTCAATACAATGGAACACAATGTGAACAGTAAAAAAATTATCTTGAAAAAAAAATCTCTCAGTTAAATTGTCGATCCTATCCTAATATCTAAAAAAAAAATAAAAATTACTATAGACAAATTGCTACGACTTTAGTGCGAGGCAAAATCACAAACTTTCGAACTACGTATATATATATTTATAATATGTACATGTATGCGAAGCAGAGAGATGGTCAATGGAAAAAAAAATGTAGGCGATGATATAGAGAAAGAGATAACAAAGATTTTCATAATGAATTCCTCGTATATCTGTACAGAAAAACCGAATGAAAAATTTCACTTTTTCCCCACAAAGAATCTCGTTGTTGTTTTAAAAATGAAAATATATCTCGCGGATTTGTGCGCTTTCGCGGAAGCTCGCTGCTAATTTAGTTTGACATAAAAAAAAATTAAGCCAAACATAATCAGATGTTAAAATTCTGCTTCTTTCCCCACTGCATAATCAGATAAAAAAAAAGCGAGCTGCATGATTCTTTATAATCAAATTAGAAAACTTTTCATAAAGTAAGTCACGATGAATGTTAAATTCCATGTCATTACTTTTTGTTTTTTTTTTTTTTTGTTGTTCAAACGGTCAGTCATTAAGAGTACCAACATGGTACAAAAGTGTGCGCATCTGCTCCTGGGAGCAAAGATTTAGATTTGTTGCAGCCTTTTGTTTTTTGCGAAAGGTGCAGAGTAGCCGTTTTAGATTTTAAATTTGTATGATGGAAAAAAAATAATATGATAGCAGCAAACACTCTATAAAACCCTCGCAAACGCATCACTCTTGATGACGTGACACCACAACTCTCTCTCTCTTTCTCTCTCGTGGACTCGTCAGACGTCATTCTGAAGAGAAGGGTGCACCACGAATAACTCCACCCCTTAGCGCTCAATGCGCTGGTTTACTGTAAGCTGCTTGAATTTCCAAAATACTGCAATAGGTTCCCGTCACAAAACCCAATATACCAAAGCATATAATTGCAATGTTCTTCCATAATTTCCAATTCCATTTGCCAAGTCCATTTTCATCATCCCAAAATGTCACCAATTCAATAACCGATGGAAACATTAAACCCATTGTTGATAGACAAACGGCACCAACTAGTGAAATAAGTGGTCCCAAATTTGGTACAGCTATTGCCACTCCAACTGTGAATATAACAAGAACAATACGCACAAGATATTCACCAGCAAGTTTTCTCGAACCAAAATATTGTTTCAAATTCTTCCATATTATTTCCATTGGTACATAGAATTGAAGACCGTATGTTAAAAATATGGCAATTGCAATCATCAATTTCACTGATTGAGCGAGAATTTGATCTTGATCAAGATTCAATGTGATTGATTCCAATGTGCTCTCACCATATTTTAAGTAACCAAAAAATCCAACGACACTGTAGAGTAAAACAACGAAAAACATGCCAATGTTCAAAACTCCTGGACAACCAGTAAAATGATTTGGATTTTTCATGTTGTTCTCCAAAGGCATCACCTGCAAGAAGAGATACATTAAAAATGATTAATAGCGGAAGTGGATCTTAGGATATTTACTAAAGGATCATTGAAAAGATTTGATAACACAGGCCAACACTGATTTTGGTGCGGCAAATGTCAGACCTGTTTTTGATATGATTTTTCATGCTGAACACAAATCCGTAAACGAAAAGTTCCTATCAGCCTCTAGTTTTTGAGAAAAACGGGTTTTCAATGTTCAAAAATCGCGTTTTTGGCTAACTTTCAGTACCTCTAGCACTGAAATAAAAGGTCGTAGAACCTTCCACTTGGGCTTAAATTAAGGCTTAATGTTTCAACAATTATCCCCAAAAATGACCTATGTTGCACTTTAGACTACAAGCCCTAAAAATTATATTATTCACTAATAACTTCAAAATTGTTGGTAACCAGTATTTAACTCTAGTCAATAAAACCAAATGTCCCGAGTGGAAGGTTCTACGACCTTTTGTTTCAGTGTTAGAGGTACTCAAAGTTAGCCAAAAACGCGATTTTTGAACATTTTAAACCCGTTTTTCTCAAAAACTAGAGCTGATAGGAAATTTTCGTTTACGGATTCGTGTTCGTCATGAAAAAACCTATCAGAAACATGTCTAACATTTGCCGCACCAAAAAAGTTTGCTAATTTTGTTGGCCTGTGTAAGTTATGGAATTGAAATAAGAGACTGTTTAGAAGGTGGTCGTCAATAGGGACAAAAGAAACAGGAAAAAGGTTTTTTAGATCAAGTTGAGTTTGTATTGGGAGTTTAGAACATAAATTTTACAATAAGAATAAACTTACAACACCAATTCCTTCCAATGCAAAGATGGCAGTTCCGAAGAATAGAGGAAGTTGTGAGAAACTGGCAAACTTGGGTACTGGGCCTATTGGTGGCAAATCATCAAATACGTAGTAAAATGTAATACCCAATCCTACTGCCACAAGACAATTGGCAACCATTGAGAATGGTGCTAATAATTTTAAATTCCTTATGAGACAAAGTGCCATTAAAAATGGCAAAAGTGCCGCCATATAAATTCGTTTGTCCACATCAATCTCAGCATGATGATCAACAACTTGCTTTAAATTATCGGCAACAAATACTATATACACGCAACAACAACCAAGTAAATCGATTACTAGAAACGAATTTATCGTCGCTCTGTAAATGAAAAAAATAAATTTTTTATATCAATTTTTTGTTTCGCATAATATACAACTAAAATCAGGTATATAATTAAAAACTGATAACACAAATTAGAGATAATGAATCCAAAGAAACTCATTATCATTTTATTGATAAATTATAAACAAACAATGGAAATTCAATTCTTGACAAATTAATGGTTTTGTTTAGTTATGATTCATTTTTTTTTATGAATCATGAAAGATTATCTTATGAAAGATAAAAAAAAGACTGTAAAAAGAAAGGTGGGTCAGACCTTTTATATTTCGACCAAAGTCGTTGCGGCCTAATTTAAAAAAAAATTGATACTTGCAGTACTGATTCTTTATGATATGCAGAGAACGAAATAAAAAGAATTATTACAAAAATTTCTTTATTTTTCTCAAAATATGAGTTTAAAGTGAAGAAGATCCGGAAAACTGTCACTTTTTTAGCAATTATAAAATATATAAAAAAACATATAATAATTGTTAAAAAGGTAAAAAAAAATTATTGTTTCTTGTTTAGAATGAATTGATTTATTATTTTCTAATGATTAAATTAGTGAAAAAATTAAAATAATTGATAAAATATGTCTTTAAACTTCAAGTTAGAAGCAAGTACAGTTTTAACCTGAAAATAATGTGCAATTTTAAATCGCCTATATCTCCTAAAATAGTTTCGCGACCAAAACGGAATTTATATGGTGCGCGTAGATTTCGATCCGATTTAGCTGCTGTGCAAGTGCCAATTTTTTTTATTTTTCTTTAACGGAGATATTCAGTTGTAAAGTTCGCAAAAATGCAGAAATTGCGAACTTTCAACTCAATATTTCTTTTATATTTAGTATATTTAGTCTGACCCCAGGTATTAATTTAATACCGACTTCAGGTACTAAATTGTCATTTGATTCTAATTTGATACCTAAAATCGGCACTGTTTTAGTACTTTCATTTTACAGCGAAGGAAAAATTTGAATCTTTTGAAAACTTACTTGGCCAATCTCGCGTACTTTTGCACTGGCTCAGGACCAACAAGAAATGCCGCCTCAGCGACATCGGCAAATCCTAAACTTGGCGTTTGTGTACGTCTGCAAAGTGTGTGAGCACATTTAACCAAAATGTGTACACAATAGGTACAAACAGCACCAATTAAGAAGGTGGCAAATAGCCCAACGAACAAACCAGCGTTCTTAAAGGCCAATGGCATAGCAAGGATCCCGGATCCCAAACTTCCTTTAAGCAAATGAACCAATGTATCCCAATCCGATGTTGGATGAGCAAGTTTACGATGTTCAAAGGGATCGTACAATGCTGCTTCTTCATCATTTGGCCTTTCCACAAGTGGTAGAGTTGAACCATTCGTAACCGTAATTGGAACATCATTTCTCTCACACTTGTATCTGTAAAACCGTGATTGTTAGTTTTTCCCATAAACTCAATTGTCCACTTAAAATTATAATACTTAATGGTAAATTACTTATATATTCCCATACATACAGAGATTCATTCATTTTATATATATATACATAGAAATATATGTATATTAGTCAATTTATCGAATACCTAACAGGATATAAGGATTCAAAAATCAGGATGTCTTTGATTCAAAAATCTAAAAACGGAATTTTATAATATCAACTATCTAGCGTATATATGCAAAAATATAATTAGTATACAATATAAAGGATGCTATGATAATTAATTCGTTCCTAGCAAACATATAACAAGCTTTAGTGTAATAGTATTTTAAGTTGCGTGAACAAAAAAAAAAAAAAATGATATATTTATAAAAAGCAGATCAAAGACACTTTTTCGGATGACTGGAAAACAGGATAGACATCATGCAAATGATATTTCGAATATTACGCAAAATCATTCACTCATTTTTATTTTCTAAATATATATATATATATGTTAGCAAAAAAAAGAAAAAAAAATACTTTTTAGAACCCGATATAATGATATGTAATGAGTACAAAAGTATATAATATATTATATAGTTGTTGAGTTCAGGTTTTAATTCGTGCAAATCGTTTTACTTTGTTGATGACGTTTTTATTCGTATAGGAAAAAAAAAAATTTATGAACGTGCATGTGCATTCGATGATGACTCGTATTTATGTTTCTATATGTGTGAACTGACCGCATCGACAAAAGACATTATCAGGTTTCCTGATTTTTTTTTTTTTTTTTTTTTTTAATATGCAACAAAATCCAACGTGAAATCTGATCAGTGCAACTAAATAATTTAATGAAGTGTCTAGGTTAATTTCTATCTTTATAATTGAAAAAATCCACTCTTGAGAAATTTAAATATTCTAGATATTCTGATAATAAAACGAGTTACAATTTTTTATCAGCGCCACCACATGTTTTTTTTCCGAAAGTCGTATAATTATCATTAAAACTCATGTTTAAAAAAAAATTAGTCTCCTTTTGACTATATTTTTTTTTAGTTCTATCACACAATCATAGGTTCGCTACAAACATTGTCTTATGGCGGCGCTACTGGTTTTATTACACGCTTTTATTTCCTATATAATTAGAAATAATTAACATAAAAAAAATAAATACAAGGTAGAATTTAAAAATAATTTATTAAGTCTTTTGCTCGAAGCAAGTCAGTTGTTTCGAAAAAAAAAAATGAAAAAAATTATCAGCAAACGCTGAATGGAAGTTTTTGAATATGTGGAAGTTTAATATATATATATGTATAAGTGTATCTCACACCATGTACGTGTTTTTTTTCATTTTTGTTAGATTACGTTTCTATATTACGATAGATATTATTGATAATAATTAATACAACTAAAATTCCAATTGTTTTTACCAATGACCCGTGTCTCCTACGTGTATATTATCAACTTTAACAAAAAAAAAAAAAAAAAAAAAAAAAACGCAATTCACATATTCTACACGCTTCACTCGTGCAAATAATCACGCATTTTTTTTTTTTTATATTGCACTACAGTTTTGTTTATATTACATAAATTTATATCGTGTCCTGCTTTTTGTTTCAAAAAAGTCAACAGTCACAATTTTACATTCTACTTAACAATGAGATTCAAAAAACATTTTATCAAAAAAAAAAAAAAAAAAAGAAAAAATAACCAACACGACTCATAAAATATTTTATTTAGTCATTTCACTTGGATGTTTTTTTTTTTCATTCTCATTAAATGTTTTAATAAATTTTTGAATCTCTGCATTTTCTGTTAAGGAATGTGATGTGTTTGCGACTTTTTTTTGTCATATAAAAACTTGGCAATCATGTTTATTTATATATAAACGTGATTGCAATATTTTGTAAATTACAAAAAATTTAGCGCTGTGTGTAATATTAATGGCATTTTAAGATTGAAGTAAATTTTGTAAAAAAAAATTAAAAACAGATTTTTCATTCGTCAATGCAATTTACACATTCTAACAAACATCATCAGAAATATATTCATATATAACAAAAAGAGAGTTTACAATTTTCATTCACTGTCCACAAGTTTACATATTCAGTATCTGACATTCTATTATTTTCTTTTATACTTCTGGTATTCATACATTGAACTACAATAATCTTAAAAGGCCATCAATATGTATTTAGTCACAGTAAAAACTTTTATTAAAATTGACGAGGCAAAAAGAAAAATCAGTAAAGGGTATTATTTTTGTTGTAAAATAGTTAGATTTTATTCCCAAAGGCAACTATCACAATTTAGTATAATAGCGGTGCGTTTTGTGACTGACGCAAAAAAAGAAGAAATTATTTTTTTTTGTATATAAGCCGTTTAGAAAACAAAAATCTTATTTTATCAATTAGCTTTCTTAATCAGAAATATTATGTCGAGAACAGGGTTGGATAGTAGAACATTGAGAAATTCTTATTGGTTGGTAAGATTACCGGAAACATTACCAACCAATAAGAATTTCTCAATGTCCTACTATCCAACCCTGATACCCTCTACTAAAGATAAATTAATCCTCGACAAATTTTTACTCAAATACCCAAAAAAAGAAAAAATACAACACAATTTGCGCTTATTATTAAAATATTTGAATAATAATAGCAGTATATATATATATAGTAAATAAACAAAAACCATAGATTAAATGCAATTGCGTGTTTTTTTAATTAATAAAACGGCTTAAATGAAATGCTTTTCATCTCTCCTATTTATTACCTTGTAATAAAAGGTAATTTTTTTTTTTTTTTTTACAGTTAAAATAGGATAGGTTTTTACATATCGTAAAGGTAGGTGTGTAGTAGGTACCCGTTGAGGTGCGGTAGTTTCTCTCCTTAGATGTGTGGAGCTTTCTGTCGAGAAAGCTCAGACTAGAGTTTATTGTGTCACGTGTCACGTGACGACACAGGTTTCAACGCGTGTGTGTCACGCGCGGATTGAGGCAGCTGCAACCACCGCACTGCATCACCGACGCCCAGCGCCACGACGCAGTACGACGACTAACAAAAGCCGTGTTTACTCTAACATTGCACTTCACAAAAATAAGGGTTACACACGTTAAACGATTAGCTGCTTTATTTTTTTTTCTTGCATTAAAAAAATAAATAAATAAATAAATAAGAAAAATATCAGTAAAGTTTCATTATTTCATTTTTTTTTCGAACTAATGGTACACAAACAGTAGATAAGGTCAAGTGCGTATTTTTTTAAGGTTAAGTCAAATTTCAATTCAAGTGTAATGCCATTGTAGAGGAGAAATTTAACTACTTTTTTTTGTGAAAAAAAAACTTTTTTTTAATTATAATTATTTTGATTTAAAAAAAAAAAGTTTAATGTTAAACTTCTCCCTTACAATGGTTCTTTGGCGAAAAATATTGTAGATTAAATTTCTAGTTAAATTACAAGAATTATTATTTTTTTTTTTTTTATTGTAATTAGCAAATTGATAAACAAAATTAAAAATTTTTTTGTAAATAAAATTCAAAAATAAATTAAATCGCGAACCACTTTAAAAGCGACCCTGAGAATGTTTATCATTAAAAATAATATAATTAAAAATAAATAATTTAATTCTTTAAAAAATATATTTTAAAAAAAGGAAAAATTTTAAATTACAAAATAAAAAAAAGAAAATACTACAATTTTTTTCGTGAGTTTTTCCTTTTGGTTAATTAGCGTCAAGTCCGTTTTTTTTTAGTATACGTCATTGGTCACTTCACTGATTTTAACTTTTTAAGTTCGCAGAGTACTTTCATATAGAGCCCGAATGTTATATCTGTGCGCCCGGACTCTATACGCACTTCTGGAATCATATAAATGCACATATTATACAATAAAAAACAACATCGTTTTAAGTTTAAATAATAATGAAATCTTTATACTAAAATAATTTTTATAGTCAATATTTTATAAATTATATAATCGGGGCGTTTTTTTTTTTTTTTTTTGAAATCAAAATTTAAAGTAGGATCATTTTTCAATTTAATTTCTTTTTCGCGCATACCACCTCAGTAGTCCTTATATTTTTAGTTTCCTTTCAAGTTCATCTTTAATATTTATGATAATTTAATTTTAATTTAATTTTAATAAATAATACTTTCTTAATAAAATAATTTTCTTGGCATTAAAACGTGTTTTTTTTTTTTTTTTTGCTTATTTGTAATAAATTTATAAAGTTCTATACACACGACTGAAATATTTTTTTTAGGAAACTCAATGATATAATAAACAAAGAATAATATAAACCGCAAAGTAAAGTCAATTTATTTTTATTTATACAATATTTAATTTACAATAAATATATCATTTAAAGTTAAAATTAAAAAATATATATAAAAAACTTTTATAAAAAAAAAACTCTAAATAATAAACCCTATACAATTGAAAAAGAAAATTAAATTTTTTTGTAGCACTTGACCTCAAAATTACCATGGTAATAAAAATAAAATTTAAAAACCAAAAATAATAAAATATTGTATACACAAAATGACTTTACCACATTTAACGATCTTAAATAAAATTTTCAAACAATATTCACATAAAAAATACTTTACACTAACTAACGACATATATCATAAATACCGTTCTGTATGCTTCTTTTTTCGATCCCATTCTTCAATACAAAAAATATTAACTTCCATTTTTTTTTTTTTTCGGAAAATGCCTATATAGAGAATATAAACCGAACTTGACAACTAATTAAATAAAACAAACATACTTCTGCCTTTTTATGCATATAAAAAAAATGCATATATATACTTCTAAATAAGATAAATAAATATTTTGCGTGACGATAAGCATTTAAATACAAAGGCATGAATCACAATAAAAATTCTCGATATAACCAAAAGTTATTCTGCAAAAGCGGGGGAAAAAGAAAAAAAAAAATTATTTTTTTTTTTCAATGCATTCTAAGGAATAAATAATGATAAATTTTTCAAGCTTCTGTATATATATATATATAAATGCGTCTATATATTTTCAATATAGCGGAAACGTTTGGCAACAAATAAATTATACTACACGCGTGTATAAGCAATAACACGCAATGGACATGATTATGATACAATCACTGCATGCGTATATATTATATCTCGAGACTCGCATTTAAAAAAAAAAACCCAGTTTTTTTGCCAAGAAAATAAAAATTTTACGTTAATTAAAAACGACTAAAAAAAACAAGATGAACTTTAAGTAAAAACTAATTCCTTTTTTCTAATTTTCTTTTTTTTTTTTTTTTTTTTTTTTTTTAATTGAAAATTATAAATATTTATAATGAGATTTATATTTTTTATATGTATAATTTTTGTTATTAATATTTATTATATAATATTTATAATTGTAAAATATATATAACATATATAAAATTTACATAATTTTTTTTTTATAGAAAATATTGCCAATATATTCTTAAAAAGGTTCTTTTCGTGCGAGAATTTTTTTTTTTTTCTTATTATTTTGCAATAGAAAAATGAAAGACATTTCCCTACCATGGCATTAAATTAATAAAATTGTATTATGTTGAGAGCATGCATTCTTTGACAGTATATTTTTCATTTCCACTCCATATTACATTCATACACCCACAATATTAATTTTTTTTTTATTTTAGTCACTTTTCTGAATTCTTGGCCTTTAGCCATCATATATCCCATCTCAAAGACAAAAATATTGTCAATATTCTCTGACGTAAAACGACATTCTTTACTTGATTTTATTTTTATCCTTTCGTATATTGAATTTGTTCTTTAAAAAAAAATTTAATGAAAAGTGTAAAGAAACAAAAATTTTAATTTTACTATTTCGAAAACTAAAAAAAATGTAATTGAACTGCGCAAATACATATATATGGAAAAATTGAAGAATGTCGCATGGTATAATAATGACCTTGCATATTAGAAAAAGAAAAACAATTTGTGATAAAAAAAAAATAAATTAAAGTGAAGAATGTTTTAATGAAAAATACTTTCAATGCATTTTAATTATATAAGATAAATGTCTATATGGGATTTTCCAGAATATTATTAAAAAAATTTTCCAATGATCTATATAGTAATTTTATTTTGATTTTAATATTTTGCATGATTCAATAACTGTCTCTATTAAACTCTCTAATTGAAATGCAATAAAATTGATTTTTATTTCAATTCACACATTTTAGGAAATATTCATTCATATTATAAATTTTATGTAATTCAGTAACTCATTCATTTTTGATGCAATATTTAATGTAAATTTAATGCTACATCCATTCATTCTTATTAAATTCATTCACATTATGTAAATTTTATTCAGTACCATACGCATTTCATTCAAAGTAGTAATAATAATAATAATAATAATAATAATAATAATAATACTAATAATCATAATAATAATTTATACACCATTCATTAACGTCATTCATTTCATTTTTTTTGTTATTTTTATTCAATCAATTTTTGTGACTGTGATTGAATGCCATGGTAATAGTGAATATGTCTTTCAATGTCAACTAAACTCGCTGAACTTGGATTCAGCTTTTAATATCAGGTGGTATGCGTTCTGTATATATACGTACATGAATTGATTTATATTTATCAAGTAAAGACAAAAAAAAAAAAAAAAAAATGGGAATGAAATGTGAGCATATATAAGATATACAAAGAAGTAAAATGCACGATATATATGATCCTCCTGAGTCACTCACATTATTGCTAGAGCACTGACTATTTGGATTTGGCAAGAAAGCAATGGTGATGATTGGTCGTAGAAGTAGAGTAAATCGTTTTGATCTACTGTTGACCGTTCGTTCGCATCGGTTTCATTTATTTCAACTGTCAACACTTACTTGACAAGAACCATGTCTGACAGTTCTGTTTTCACCCCGTGCTTCTTTGGGTCGTATTCCGCTATCATCGGGCGCATAGGCGTTCTCTGTAACAAAATAATTTTAATAAATTTTTAATTTGAATAAATCAATATATATATATTCATTTCTAGAATCTAGAAAATTAAATGCATTACAAGAAAATAATCTCGTAATAACAGTTTATAGATTTAGGAATTATGTTAAAACAATCTCCAATTTTGAATTAGCCAAAATTGGAAGATTCATCCATATCTATTCCTTAAGGAATTAGCAATTAACGCTTTTTACTGTTTTTCATTGCGCCTTTAAAATAGTGCTAAAATTTATGTAACAAGATTTAAAATAAAAATGAATCTTATTAGTATTATGCAAATTTCATAATACAGAACAATATTTAAAAATTATAATTAGCACTCCGATGACAAAATCTAATTAGGCTTTTGGATAAAGCAGAAGCATCAGAAATTGAAGCATATAGTCAAAATCAAAACGCCGACAAAAAAATTTAATATGATTTTAGAACGAACAATGGGTGTTGGAATTGTAAAAATTTTTCCGCTACCAATTTAATTATTGTAATTCTCGAAGTTAAATTTCAATTGCATAATTCTTGGCGCCTAAAGTAACGTATACCCAAAGAATCTGAGTAATAATTGAACTCGACTTTTATAAGTATATATAGGGGTATATCGTCAGTGCCAAGTTATGCCATATATGCAAAATCGCCCACCTCTTTCTCTTTTTCATTTATATCTGAATTGCGATTGAAGCACAAATCAAAATCTATTGCATCTAATGTGGAGGCGTTCAAGATGATGCTTACTACACGTGCTCTAGGCGCCAAGACCTCCTTCGTTATACTATTATTATACTTTCAATCTCAACGTGGGTAACGTTTCTTTGCAAGACACAACACGTTTTTTGTCTATAAAAATTTTTTTCCCAATAAGGATATTTTATCCTTAAAGCAAACTAATTTTTTTTTGTCCTCAATCCTTAAGGAGGAAAAAAAACATCAAATATTTAGAGAAGCAGATTCAAATTTAAGTTATTGGTAATGACAATTGCATGAAATGAAATTATTGATAACCAATTTTAAACAAATGTGACGATAAAATTTGATACCAGTCTGGATTATTCAGAGCAGAACCAATTTTTATTTTAGAAAGCAGAAATTCAGTTTGGTGCTTCTATATGATTCTAGAGAAAAGCAATCTCATGATATTGAAAAAAAAAGCAATGAAATGCTATCAAAAACACGCAAATATTAGAACTGTAATAATAACCATGACATGCGGTCGATCACCGGGAAAAGCAGCAGACAGGGCGTTCATCTCAACATCGGCTTCTCTATTAGAATTCCCCATTTTTCCACTTTTCTTCTCTGCTTCACTTTATAATATTTATATTCACACCTTTTTTTCTCTCTCATTTGCACTGGCTCCTCTTCACAGCATCATCATCATCATCCTAATCATCATTATATTAATAATTATCCAAATGGCTTCTTTTTATTTAATATTCAAATAAACTAAACCAAAATTCACTAAAACATCATGTCAGGAAAGTATTATTATCAAAATTCAACTAAATCCATTTTCAATCCAAATAATTTGTAAAAAAAAAAAAAACTATGTAAAAAAAAAAGAAAACCGAAAAATTTTGGAGAAATAAAAAATCGAAATTGTCTAAATCGGCACAGTCGCACGACGCAGAAAATCCCGGATCACTGCCAATAATCGTCTTTGAGAATGTCCCGAGGACGACTCTTTATATACGCAATGAGAGTATGCGAAAATAGAGGAAGAGCAAACAGAGGCGTTCGCACATCTAGCTCCCGTCGACGTTTACCTCTTTTATGAGGTGGAAGAACCTAATCTTATCCATAGTGTGCATCGTCATATAGCAGAGACAACGTCCTGACCTTACACCACTATATGTATTAGGCATAAGTACTTTACTGACGTAAATGATGGTTTATTTTTTGTTGTTGCGCTTCTTTTTTTTTTTTTAATAAAATCATCAACAAGTAAATGCTAATGCAAAAAATATTGATAAGTGACACTAAAAATATTTTTCCACATTTATATATATATATACGCTACAAATAATATCATTATCCGTTTGAAAACATTTTTTTAACGGTTCAAAATTTATATTGTGTGTTTCGAACTATTTTATCAGATGCGACTATTATTTTTTTTTAATGTACTATTAACTATCAAGTAACTGATAAGCGATGAACATTCACGTGGTTTTTTCAAAAAGAAAATATATTTTTTTTTCTTTTCATATTACTTAATATTTTACAACAAAAATAATGTTTTTTAAACAATCGAAATACATTACTAAATAATTTGTTTAATTTTCACATTTATTTGGAAAAAAAAGTGTTAATAAGAAAATTCATTTGCAAATGCACGATAAATCTATTTTCAGAAATTCTTCATGTTTGTAAGAGATTTTAAGAATTTTTAAAATAAATTAACATCTTGTAAAAATAGTCGCATATTTAGAGGAAATAGACAAATTACACTGATTTGTCTTTGCTAAAGAAATTATGATTTTTTTTTTTTTATTATAATGTTATTTCTCAGCATAATATAAATATTTTGACTGTGTAAGTGCATTATCAGCACAATGATTTTTAAAAACATCGGCAAAAATATATTTTTCTAATGTACTTTTTAGAATTACAAAAATATTGATGTTTTATTTTCCGTGTGTTTAACAATTTATATAGATTTAATTCATAAAATTGAATATGATAGTAAAAATAAAATGAAACCGATATTTTCCACCAGTGATGGGTCTATTCCTGGTTCGGAAACTATTTGCATCTTGTTTCGATATTCCTCAATATTATTATTTTTTATTTCATAATTTTAAATATTTAAAAATTGTATATTAAATTTTATGATTAACGTCTTACGTTTAACATTTCAGAAAGTAGCAGCCCATCCCTGGCGGAAAGAAACGAATCACGACAGTCGCATCTAGGATTCAATGTCTATGGTCAATTTAGAGGAATACATATTGTGTTTAAACGTGAGTAAAAAAAACAGCTAACAAAAGATAACTTCTAATTTTTTTTTCTAAAGTTAAATTTACAAAAAAAAGACATAATGGAATAGCTAACAAGATAGTTCTTTAGTCGAATAACTTTATAATTTCTTTTTTGAATTTTTCGAAAATCGAATTCGATACACGGAAAAAAATAGTTCGCGAAATTTTCGTAAACTAGTTTTTCACTTTTGAACGGTTCCATAAAGTTTGGAAATCTTTCATTAACTTTTTCCAAAATTTCACGAACGTTCATCATTATCTTCATAACAATCAATGTCTGCGCACGCGCACAAAAAAAAGTTCGTGAAATCTTGGAAAATGTTAATGAAAGATTTCCAAACTTTGGGCATGTCCAAAAGTAAACAACTAGTTTACGAAAGTTTCATGAACAATTTTTTTCCGTGTATCACACGGAGCAAAATGGGATTGTTGTGCAAACAAATTTTTGGATTGTTGTCATTAGATTTGTTGATATTACAATTCAAAATGTCGTTTGCTTCTGGCACATGTGACACTTTTGCTTTTATTATTAGTTTTTTTTTTTAAAATGACAAAGTGCTGTTAAATAATGAATCCGGTTAAAGTGAGAAATTTATTGCAAGTGTAGTGAATGGATGAAGAAACAATTTCATTGTTTATCGATAAGTTATACTTGGTTACTATTGAACATAACCTCACATCTGTGGAACCTGCATGTTCCACAGATTTTAATGCAAATGTGATATGACCTAGGGAAATCTGCTATATCGATTATTTTAGAAGGCAAAGAAACTTAACAAATTGTATTAGACGGATCAAAGCTTTATTAATACAACAAATTGTATTTAATTGCTGATTTAAAAATTTAGTTTTGTTATTTCAACTGTTCCATAACAATTTTCTTTGTTCATCAAACAATTCTGTTTGTTCCATATAATCTAAAAACTTAACGCCTATATAATTAAAAAATTTCGAATTTCTTATGAAACTATTGTATTTTAAACTTCTATGAAACGTGAAATATTTCTAACAAAAAAAAAGAAAATTGCTTTGGCCCCCAAAGCGGAAGACCAATTATTAATTAATGTAGCTTGTCTATGTGAGGAGGGCGGGGGGGGGGGGGGGAAATAATAAATAACTTTGACATTTTGACAACACACGGTTCGTCTAATCTTAGAAAACCGTCTGTTCTCGCAATAATTATTCTCGTTTCGATTTAAACTCTTGATGTGGTTCCAGTAGGTCGATCTGGCATCTATTTTCGAAACGTGCGCGTCCTCTCAAGCAACATGCAGAAAGAGACTTTCGATGGTGAACCGGAGATGATTATACGTTTCTCGCTTGCCAAAAATTATATTTGACCGGTACCACTCTCTCTCTCTCTCTCTCTCTCTCTCTCTCTCTCTCTCTCTCTCTCTCTCTCTCTCTCTCTCTCTCTCTCTTTCTCTCTTTCCCCTCTTCACTTCTACAGACACCATTCGTAAAACTGTCTTTCTCAAAAATTATATTTTGTATTCTGCGCCAAACTATTCCATTTCCGCAATCAAAAAATAAAATAAAATAAAGTCGAAACAAAAATTTAAAAGCATTTAAAAAAAACAATTTGTAAAAATGATTTACTTTTTGTAAATATAGTTTTCCTTTTTTTTCAAAACACAAATGTTTTAGAAACATTTATAGAGAGAAAAGAAAAAAAAAAAGAGTTTCCGAGATTATTTTTGGAGTAACCTAGTATAGGTGTAGACATAACCAGTTTCGATCCCGCGTCGCGTGTGTATATGAACATATGATAACTGGTAAACTATACCAAGGGCAAGAAAAGATGTATAGAGAAAAAACAGAAAGGGGGTTTTATGGATGAGGCAAGCTAAGGGGGGAATAACATTAAAGGATTTTTTAAAAAAAAAAAAAAAAAACAAGGGGACCACGATCAAGACCTTGAAATGTAATCGAGATCACTCTTTTGTCGTATATATATACATGCGGTATTTTTAGTGTAACTGGCCCTAATAGTAAAATTATTTTAATAATTATTAAACAAATAATACTTTTGGAAAGTTTAAAAAAATCTAAAAATATATAAAATTAAAATTCAGTAAAGAAAATTAAAAAAAAAATAGTAATGTCAAACACAAAAATAAAATAATTTTGCAAGATGTTTTCTATGTATATTAAATATACAATAATATCCTCAGTTGAAAATAATTTTGTTATTTCAAGAACAATTAGTAATTTAACATATATACTATTAATATTAACAGATACTAAACAACACTCTATTGTTGTGCATACAAAAAACATATTGTTTTTCTCTATTTCTTAAGAAAAAAAAAAAAAAAAAGATTACTTTTTTTCTGAGAAAATTTTTATTTGTTCTTCCTCTTTATTTCAATTGCATAAAACAAACTTTAAACTCATGATCTTCATTGACATTTAAAATAATTGGGTCAAACGAATAGTGACTTGAATATATTTTGTATTATTATCTATATATTTTTTATATGACAAGTAAACATTAATTTTATTGATCGTGATAGTAAAAAATAATAATAATAATAAAAAAAAATTAAAATGAAATTATTTTCGAATAAATAATAATTTTCAAAGAAAAATTCGATGCGTGAATGATTAAAAAAAAAGTAATTTCATTTTCTTATACATTTATTAATGATAACGCTGGTCCAATGAACTCATTTCCCCTATTATATATATTCTGTAATATTCCAAAGGTTGATATAAAAGAAAATGAAAAAAAACATTCAGTTCTCATTTGCGGTTTTATATATATATACATGTTTTGATTATATACTTTTTCATAAAAAATGTTCACAAAAGATGCAAAAAAAAGAAAGTTTTTTTTTTAAAAAAAATAATATTTAAAAAAAATAACTTTTTTTTAAAAAACTTCTTGGTCTTAATTGATTTTACCCTGTATGGAAATAAATCTGATATATAATCAAAGCTAACTTGGGGCTGATCATATAATCGTCGATGCTTTTTACAAGCAGTATCGCTATAACGTTCATATATGTAACTAACGGAAGTTGTCTCTTATTAAATGTCGACATATCAGTTAACAAATACTGACATTATTAATATATCAATATCATAATGCTGCCTGACATCGAGAACTATTTTACAGAAAAAAAAAAATCATTTTTCAAAAAAAAACCAAGCTTGTAAATATTTTATACAAAAAAAAATTAATCCCTTTCAACAATTTAAAAAAAATATGAGTGGCAATGTTTTGTGGCTAATATTATCGCAGAAAACACATTTTGTTGCAACTCAAAATGAGCCAATGCTAAACGACATAGACAGTGGCGCCACCAACTTTTTGAGTAGCGTACGCTACTCATTTTGAGACCAGATTTTTTCTATGTAATATGAAGGAAAAAAAAAATCCTTAACAACGGTTTCTAAGAGAAAAAAAAGCGGTTACTATGGTAACGGTTGTCATGGAAACGGTTCCTATGTCAACCGTACGAGTGTACAAAGCGCAGCTATAACTATAGGCTTTCGGGCCTGGTCCACGAAACCCTAAAAACAAACCCAAAACTATCTGACAAAAAAAAAATCAATGACTGCGAACTGTTTTAAAAAACTAAACCCAGGTGAAACCGTACGGAATTCCGCAAAAGTTCTATACGGAATTTCGCAAAATTTTGAAAGTATTCCTTTCGTAATTTTGCTAATTTTTTTTGGAAGAATTCCATACAGAATTGCACAAAATTTTCAATAAATCCTTAACTGCGAATTTAAAATGTTGTATGGACTATTAAAAAGTAGTTGAAAGAACTAAGAATTTAGTTGGGTCAAGGAGATTTTGTAATTGTTCTAATTTTTGAAGTTGATTTAACTACTTTTGTTAAGTACAATTAACTACTAATTCTTAACTCCATAAAAAATAGTTAAATTGACTACACGCACATAGTTAAAATAACCAAAAAAGTAGTTACTTTTACTACTTTCAAGTCAGTTAACTAAAGGTAGTTGAGGATTTCGGCTAAATTTTTTTCAGTGTAGTAAAATTCTAACAAAAATTTTGTGCAATTCTGTATAAAGACTATGTGTGTAATTCTTATAAAAAAATTCGCAAAATTACAAAAGAACTTCATTTAAAAATTTTGCGGAATTCCGTATATAATTTTTTACGGAATTTCGTGTGGAATTTCCGTGGAGTAGTTTCAGTAGAATCGTTTCACCTATGGGTTAACCTTCCAAACAATTTACAAAAAAAAAAAAAAAATATTAATTTCAATCTAATATATTGCATCTTATGACTCTCACTATAATGTTATTATATCATAAATTTTCCAATAGTGATTTTGTTAATCGAGTCAATATAAATGACTTTAAAAAATTGATGCAAATGAAATATGAAAATCAGGTCGTTTCGAGTCCTGGGACAATTTATATATATACATATATAAAAAGATTTGCAAATTGTGTGTTTAATAAAAGGCGGTTGACGCAATGACTGCAAATTAACACGAAACTAGCCACTACGTCACATCCTCATATATATACATATATCTCTTTTTTTTCTCTCGCGATATATATATATATAACAAGTGTTATAGACACTAGAGTATATAAACCAATGAGGGCGCCTCATCCTCCATCCCAGAAATAAATTATCGACTCAATATTGTAATCGAGCACGGTGACCTTTTTAATTCCGTAAACGACCTGGACTTTGACAATGATGATAATGATGATGATGATTCGCATGAATTGAGAAGGAGAGACTGACGCGTGCTACTGCCGGATAAATTCGAGCGGTCGCCGACCGCCAATAAAATAGCGGGGCTTCTTTAATAAACACGATTTTTTCTCCACACTGATACAAATATATATATATACATATATAGTTCGGGACACTATCAAGGTTATATATTCGAGACGATTCATTCAATATAGCAAATGAATTATTATTATTGAAGAACACGTGCGCGCTAGTGTTAATCTTCACATCAATTTTTATCTTCATTATGTGTATATATATATATATATATACATAAGAAAAAACACGTGATTGACAATATCTATAAACATGCACGCATATTCCTGTATGCAAAATTTTTGAATACCTATTACGACAACTACCTTTATTCTTCGTGTCGTTGAATTTATAATCATGTTTTATTCTCCCAATAGATGTATATATATATATATAGATCTATTGGGAGATATATATATTGAAGATACGCTTCCAGATTTCATATACGTGAAACACGAAATTTGTATATAGTTTGTAAATGTAAAGTGAAACGCACAAATTTTATGTCTCTCCGTATATTCATGTTTATTCAACATTCATTATGTTCATTAGAGAAAGAAAAAAACTTTTTCTTTAAATAACTTTATAGAAGGATTCATTTAAAAGAGAATTATCTGCTAATGATGGAAAAATTATCATTGATTCTATGAAGGGAATAAAGTAATATATTCAAATTTAGACAATAAGGTGTATTGAAGTTCGATTAATGGCTCGTAGGTGGCGCACATGTTCTCTCTCCCGCAGTAGAGACAGTGAGATCTTTCTATAGTACACAGTAAAAACAAAGTCTTAAACCGTTTACACCTTAAATTAAGCCCATATATTTTGCATAAGTCTGTCCTTTTTTAATTGGTCTGACTCCGTTTACACCTTAAATTCAGCCTCAAAAATAGGCTGAAATCAAGATTTCATTTTTAGTGTGTAACTTAAACTTTTATAAATTAGAACTAAAGAATCTTTAGGGTTGAAAACTTTCTAGAAATTTTTTAGCGACATGAATTTATTAGGGTTATTGTTAGAACCATTATAGGACTAAGATAACTTTTTGGAATTTTAAACAGGAATAAATATTTAGGACTTATATGAAAATAATAAATATAGATTTGATATAAATCATATACAAAGAAATAAAATTAATTGACATTATGTAATATATTCATATCTTTAATTGATATAAATGACATAATTAAGTGATTGTAATTTCTTTAATAGAAATACAAGACACACATTAATTTCGCAATGTTAAACACATATATATATATATAAATTTTTCTGAAGAATGTCAAAAGAAGCATACATGTCTATTATATTTGACGCAGTGTGTAAATTATAGTTTTAAATTGCCCGTATTATACGCACATCAGTCTGACACTGATCACAGACCATTAAGATCAAGGGCACTTGATCAATTTACCCTCATCATCATTTATATTTCTTTTCTCATTCTCAGACTAAATCTTGGTGGATTTCAAATTGATGATTAATTTTTAATCCACAATAATGTCAAAGATAATGTTAATTTTAATTACATTTATTTATAATCTTTATTAATGTTTACGTTAAGATAAATCTTAATTGTATATTTACAAATGTATTCAATATGAGATAATAATTTTAAAAAAATGTGATTTATAATATATATATAAGAATTATACATATCAATGTTATAAGGAAGTTGACGAAAAAAAATATATATATATCTATGATGATTGTATAACCAAAGAATATAAGGAAAAGATTATAGTAACATTTACAGAAATATTATGTAAAATTGGAAACAAAAAGAAAAATCGTTGATTTCTTAATAATTCAAGGTTACTTTTTTTCGAAAATTATATTTCGTTTTAATAAATTCACATTTTTTAAATTCTAACTCATGAATAATGCGAAATTGAAAGTTTGCCAAAAGCGAGAGCAACAAATCAAGAGAGAAAAGACTGGAAGTTTTTTTTTTTTTTATCAAAAGTTGATGGATTGATGTGTATCAAGACCTGATTTCTTCCTCTTTTGCTTATATATACAAGATGACGAAGATACGACTGTATCAAGAGATTGCGCCTATGTTGGACTACCTGGATCTTCCAACTTCGATGGATGACAACAATTTATACTTTCACCTCTTTAAAAGGAGATTCAACCGACTTTTTACACATTCTTTCTGGTTCACATATGCGTCTACTAGTTTCAAATACAAAAAAAAGCAACTCGAACAGAGACGAATATTGCAATAATTGGAAAAAAAAGAACGTTGTTCGCACACTGGGTCATTTGGACACTTTTTTTCAATATCAAACTTGGATTAAAAATCTGATTCCTTTTTATTGGAATTATGATTAAAAAGGATTTATTGCAATATTTTCATTGTTTCCTGTCTTTATATATGAAGACATTATCTTCTAGGTCTATGATCTCAACACTCGTGCTAACGGTACATTATATGTATATATGACACAACAATATATATATATATATCACAGAAGCATTCCTTATAGAATAACGCGCCAGAAATTTAGAATCGTTTCTTTTCATTCAAGGTCGTCTACAGTGAGCACGTGCGGACTGTAAAAAAAAATTGCCAACTTGAAAAAAAATTATGTCATTAAATAATTTATTGAAAACAATAAAAAATTATAGGTATCAAATAAATTAGTTTCAAAGAATTTAACACTCAGAGAACAATTAACGTGAACAAGTAAGCCATCTTATTCAACTTCATAATATATACATCTAAAAATGAGGAATAACAAGTTTGCGCGCATGAAATGACGCTAATAATTTATACTTTGAACTAGAAACAAACTCGTTTTAAATAGACATTTTGAACGCATTATTACATCAGCAAATCAGCATAATTACAATTCAAAACCAAGTTTGTCTATACACGACGCCATTTAAGACCATAATAATAATAATAATCGCAACAATACATAAGCTATATATTGTTGGATACATTAATTCGGAAAAATTAAGTCTGATTTGCACTAGTGCATAATTGTCGGAAGTGAACTCGAAGAAATCAAGTCTTAAATAACCTTAGTATATAGCTAAGCTACATATATGTATGTAATTTGACCAAACAAAGGTTAATATAAATCTTCTCAATATATATATAGAAGGTCAAATCTTTTGAGGAACAATTTTCCAAAGAGGAATTTTGAAACCAAAGACATATACCTCTTTGGCATCTTCGTTATACTTTTTTTCAAATTACTTCCATTTTCTTCAATAATCTTCATGTTTAATCCACAACAAAAGCCACAGAAAATTAGAAGGCATTAAAATAAGCTGCAACGCTTATTATTTTAATACCAAAATGGATTAAAATAAGCAAAATTGGATTAAAATAATAAGCGTTGCAGCTTATTTTAATGCCTTTTAATTTTCTGTGAGTATAAGGTTATGTTTGATTTGATTTCTACAGTTGGTTTATGAAAAATCAATTGTATTTACAATTGAAAAAAAAAAACGATAAATTTCACTTATCAATAATATATTCCAAGAAAAAGAAACTTTGTTGGATTCTTCACAAATAAGCAAGGCTATCGAATAATTATTGTCAATAGCCTTCAAAACGTGTAACAAGTATAATATAATGTATACACTATCGCCGGAAATTATGCGACCACTTCTTTTTTTTAATGATTGTAAAATAGTACAAAAAAAAAA
Organism: Leptopilina boulardi; assembly: GCF_019393585.1. Lineage (NCBI taxonomy): Eukaryota > Metazoa > Arthropoda > Insecta > Hymenoptera > Figitidae > Leptopilina > Leptopilina boulardi. The sequence continues at coordinate 1,128,151 of NW_026137806.1, read as the reverse complement.
TATATATATATATATATAATGGATCGACCCATATATATATATATATAGGGTCATTCTTCCTCAAACGTCCAAAAAAAAAAAATATTTAATCATCAAATTTTTTTTGCTATAGTATAACAAATCTTGGAAATTGAAAAAATTAAAAAATTCATTTTTTATAATTTTTTTTTTTCACTATTAAAGGAGACATTTAAGAAAGAACGCCCCGTAATGTAAAACCTGTACAAAAAGCGTCATGGAAATTTCCGTACCTCTATAACAATATAAGAGCGCCTTGTGCGCAAAAGCAAACGAATATAAGCATTTCTATATAATACTCGTTTCTTCTTTCTCTGAAAATGAGGTTCAACACACGTCTATATAAGGAGACCCCTTTCTTTCTCTTATTTTCTCCTCAATAGTTTTCTATCTATTCTATGAATGAAATACATGAAAAAAAAAAATCATTTCCCATTTGTATAAAAGAGGTTTTTTTTTCTTCTTTCTTCTTCACTTTATTTATATATATATATATATATATATATATATATATATATATATATATATATATATATAATCTGGTTCAATGATATTGCGTGCACGCACAAGGACTTTTATCGTATTGAGATATATAAAGTGACGTAAGAAATAAGAGAGAAAGAGAGAAAGAGAGAGAGAGAGAGAGAGAGAGAAAAGAGAGAAACAGTCACGCGACTCATTATTGATTAGTCAATAATAACAATAATACACAACTATCGAACTCGAGACTTCTAGCTTGGAAGTTTAAACGGCATCGCGAACGTTGACACCACCAGAAAATCAATCACTTATTATTATACTGTATGTCTATTTCTAAATGCAAAATAAATTTATTTTCTTTGAATCAAAAAAAAAAAAAAATAATAATAATAATAAATAAAAATAGGAAAGATTTGTTTTTTTTTTAGCTAAAAACCTAAAATTATTGCAAATATCGACTGAATTTATGATTTTTTTTTATAACTAAAATTACACACAAAAAACAAATACTGAAATCATTAACATCTTAAAATCAAAAAAACCTGAAAACTAACGTAATTTTAATCTTAAAACTAGGTTAAGTCAATTTTAGGACTTAAAATCATACACTCAAGGCTGAAATTCAGTAAAAATGGTTCTAATGTTAACGGTTTTAGTCAAAAGTAAACTGAAAGTATAAGTATTATTTTTTAGTATATACTTTCATACTTTTGGTTTTGTCTTAACCTTTAAACTGATTTAGCGGTCTGACAGACCGCTATTAAAACTTTCATCGCTTATAACTTTTTCTTAAAGCGTTCTAAATTATGTAAAAATAAAAAAATTAAAACGAAACAATATAGAAATTGACTTTTTAATCATAAAAAATAAAAAATATATACAACAATTGACTTTACAAAATTTAAAATCAATAAAATAACATAAAAAAGGAATAGCGGTCTGACAGACCGGTGAAATCAGTTAGTGTGATTTTTCGGCACGTATCAGTTTAAAGGTTAAATTCAATCCCTTATATTCAACTGATATTTATCATTGTAACAAATTGGATTATATAATAAATAATTGGTCCTTTAAATTTTTTATCTTAAATTAAGTGATTTTATCAACAATTACACAGAAAATTAAAAGGCATTAAAATAAGCTGCAACGCTTATTATTTTAATCAAATTTTACTTATTTTAATACCAAAATGGATTAAAATAATAAGCGTTGCACCTTATTTTAATGCCTTTTAATTTTCTGTGTACATATAAAATTTTCACTAAATTTCAGTCAGATTTCACTGAAGAAGAATCTTTTTGAATTACTAAAATCTACTTTACCGATTAATGATAATATAAATTTGTCAGTTTAATAATAATAATAATAATAATAATAATAATAATAATAATAATAATAATAAAATATTGTCTTAAAACAAGTTTTCTCAGAATTGAAAAAATATACTTGAAAAAAAAATAGACGAAAGATTATCTATCGTATAAAAGTGTGAAAATAAAATATCACCCACATGAAGTGTAAAATTCATCTGAAAATGATTTATTGACTTCACTAGAAATTACATAACTGTCAATAAAATTGAACGTATTTCAAAGAAGCTATATTTTTCTGGCGCTAAAAAAAAGCAAATATATATACCTATATATAAAATGATTTAAATTAAGAAATCCAATATCATTGACATTACGCAATACATTTTTTTTTTCATCTTCGCAATATCACTTTAACTTTCATCTCTTATTTCCTTATAAAATAGAATTTAATCATGTCAATTTTGTATATATATATATACACATTCTACAAAGTAACAGTTATTTACTTCCTAAAGGACATTCTTGAAATAAATTCTCAATTATATAAACTGAAAAATAATGACTAATATATATATATATATACTATTTCAAGCTAATAAACTATATAGAAAAATCAATTTACATTAAATAGAATGTTTAAAGAAAAATAAAAAATTTACGAATGTAAAAAAAAATGTATAATTACATCATTATGATTCAGAGTTTTGTTTAATTAAAGTGTAGAAATTATTAATGTCTTTTTATAAATTTCATTATACTATTAACTCAATATTTGATATACTGAACTCATAATGATACGAAACAACAATTTGGTTTTTTTTTTTTTTTTTAAGGGAAAACAATACATTCTTAAGTGTTAATAATTTCCACTAAATCATAATGACTCTTATCTATAAGTGACATCATTAAATGTATATTATATATATATATATATATATATGAATGAGTCTTAAAATAACCTCCAGTCAATGACGATGACTTATCGATACTATATGGATAAAAAAAAAAAATTTAATTTAATCTATATTTTTCCTTTTTATTTCGAGAAAACGGAAAATCATATATATCATAATATTGAATAATGGAAATTATATATCGAATTTTTATTTATTCAAAATTATACAAATCGCCAAACAAACAATCGCCAGAAAGGATTTTGGCGCGATTTTTAAAACACAGAAAATTAAAAAGCATTAAAATAAGCTGCAACGCTTATTATTTTAATCCAATTTTACTTATTTTAATACATTTTGGTATTAAAATATAAGCAAAATTGGATTAAAATAATAAGCGTTGCAGTTTATTTTAATGCCTTTTATTAATTTTCTGTGAATCCACCAATCACAATTTTGTTAACAACTTTTTGATTGGTGAATTTTTATTGTCGCGCCGAAATTTTTCTGTTAATTATTTTGTTCCGGACATTTGCAATTTTAGAGAAATAAAAATTCGACTTTTTAATAATTCTGTATAAAATAAAACTACAATACATAAGAATAATAATTCATGTTAAGTAAAAATTTAGTTTAAAAAAAAATTCTGTCAAATTCTCATTAAATATATATATATATATATATATATATATATATATATATATATATATATGTATATATATATTCACGCACTGAGAAAAAAATTTTCTTTGAAGCAAATATATTTATTCCATTTTATATTAAAATAAAAATTCAAAAATTCCCTGACCGCACAGGACTTGTCATCACAATTTTACGATAATTTTTGTTTATCAATAATTTCCTTCAAAATTTCATTATTATTGAAATAAATCGGCCAAAGAAATATTAAATTTAATATATATATAATGTGTCAATGACGTTACCGAACTTTACATAATCATTATTATTGTATATATATATATATATATATATATATATATATCTACCGGAAAGTGACGTCATGTCTGCGTCTGACTGTTGTCATCCGTTATCACTTCCTCTTAATATAGATAAGAATTATCGAGAAGCAATAATATATATATATATATATATATATATATATATATATATATATATATATATATATATATATATATATATATATAATTAAATAAATTTCAAATTTTAGTAAATTAAAAACAGTTAAAAAAAAAGGAAATTTTGTTAAAAATTATTTTTAGTAAAAAAAAAAATGAATATGAAACAAAGACGAAATGGACCATATTCAAAAATAACGGAGAACACTGAGAAAATGATATACATCTTCGATTATTCAATTAACATATGTTCTTCTATGAATCAAATGAATTATTCATAAAGTTACATGTTTTTCTTCATTTTCTTTTTTTCTTTTTTTTTTTTTTTTTTTTTTTTTTTTTTTATTTTTAAATAAGACTTAACCATTTTTCATCATTATTCTATTTCTTTTAAAGAACATTGCAGAAAAGTCTTGCTATTTTTTGTTAATTTAATATTCGTAAATACAAAATAGACCGCAAATAATCGTAAATGTTTAAACAACACTTGCCTTCTTTAAAAAAAAAAAAATTATTATTATTATTTTCAATTATGAATTTATACGAAAAAAAAGGAAAACAATAAAGTATTGTATTGTGCGGCTATTTTAAATAATATACAACAACACACACACAAAACTGATGTGTCAAATTTTAAAAACTTTAAGTGGCAGAAGAACTATTTATATGCTATACATATATACTTAAAAAAAATTGATTTTTAGACATTTTTGTTTCTTTGACAATTTATAAAAGAATTATTATTATTATTATTATTATTATTATTATTGACAATCAGCAGAAAACAAATAATTTTAAATCATTTTTAAATGTTTTTTTTTTTTTTTTAAATATAATTCGAAACAGAAATAATTTTTTTAGATTTTTATATAAGCTAGACCAGGCACAAATTTAATAACGCCGTTTACTCTTTTTACTAAGTGTTCAATAACTTCATTCACTTTAGAGAGGACGAAAGTTAATATAATCAAAATTGAATACAATCCATACCAATAATATGGCATTTTCTTTTTTTTTAATTAAACTTGTTAGTTACTGTATGTGAAAAATAGTCTCTTATTCTTATAAAATATTTTAGTATAATAGTCCTCTTTTGTTTTTATTCTATATCTAAATCGTTTGGGTATAGTATTATTGTCCAGAAAAAAAAAAAGAAATGGATAAATAAATCGTAAATATTAATATACATACATAGAGAGAGAATATTTTAAGATTATTTATTCACTTAAATATACATAATATAAAAAAAAAAAAAAAAATTGAGAATTTTAACATCAAAATACATATTATTTGAAAATTTATTAAGGGCCTGTCTAAAAAAAATTTTCTAATGGAATATATTTATGACCTATCGTAAATAAAAAAGAAAAATCCCTTTAAACACACATATATATATATATGTATATAAAAGCAAAGCAAAGTACCATGAAAGATTTAGCCCTCAACACCTTTCTACCACATACCTTATAATACACCATACACTATTACCATATACACTCGTCTCACTCCAGGATATCAATAAATATATTCTAAATTTGAAAGTATTTTGATTTTTATATTAATTTCAATTTGAAATCAACTAAAATAATATATATATATATATACATACTAAATATTTCACATTTTTTTTTAATACGTTTCTAAAATCTATTCTATATTTAAAATTAATTTTTAAAACAATATTTAATTATTCTAAATTTAAAAACAATTTAAATTACTTCAATAATTTTAAAATATATTTTTTTCGGCAAATTTATTAAAATTTTTAGAATAATATTAAAAATTTTAAATATATATATATATATATATATATATATATATATATATATATATATGTATATATATATTAAAAAATGGTAATTAAACATTTTAGAAGTTTTGAAAAATATTTTGAATTTAAAAACATATATATGAAATTTGTCAAGGAAATATTTTTTTTTTTTAAATTATTTGAAAACAATTATTAAAATAATGGAATTTAATTTTAATGGAAATATAAAAAATGTGAAACTTTTCTAAACTATATATACATATATATAAAAATCTTTTAAAAATTTAATTTTAGAATTAAACACTAAATAAATGTCAAAAATTGACTCTTGAGTTTTCCTCTGTTTTGAGGAAAGCAAAGTCACGTGCTTATGATTCCTTTTCATTAGAAATATTGTATATAGGTAAACACTAGTTTTTCCTTATTTTATATATATATATATATACACACGAAAGAGTTCAAATAACAAGAAAAAAAGTTCATATTCATTTTATATTGATGTAAAAGGAAAAACATGAGTATAACTTTAATTATATGGGAAGCGTTTCAAAAAAAAAAAAATTATTAAATTATTGATTTAAAAAGTAATAAATTTATTACTAATTGTATTCATTGTTAATATAAAAAAATTTAATTAATTTTTCAAATAAATTAAAATAGAAATTTTTTTTTTACAAAAATATTTTCATTAGGAGATATAAAAAAAAAATATTTTAAAAAATATATAAAAATATATAAAATATATCTAAATCATTTGTTTAAATAGACGAAACATTTTTTTTTAAATATATACCGCGTTTAAATAAAAGCAAATATTAATATAAATATTGATAAATTAGTTTATTTTATATATATAAAATTGAATATTTAAGTAAAATAAAAATAGAAAATTATATAAAATCGATATTTGTTCAACTCACCGCAAAGTTACCCCCATGTATCGGCGTCGTCCCTTGATTCTTGTGCGACATTTTCTCGAGACACTTTATTCTTCCTTTTATATAGCCTCTGAAATAATTTCAAAAAAAAAAAAAAATTTCTTTTTTTTTTTTTTTGATCAGCACTACTCCAAATGCACTTGAATTTTATATAATTTCCTTTTCACACACCTATACACGTCGTTTAAAACTAAAAAAAATTTTCTTATTATTAAAAAATTCTAATGACTATCAGAAAAATCTAATCAGATCTCTTGATTGGGGGGGGGGATTTTTCTGTTAATTTCCTTTTTGTAATTAATTATTAATCCTGGCTTCTTTTTTTTTAGATGCGTCTCGCGCGATCTAAGAATTATAAGTATATATAAATATATATTGTTTAATAAATTTTTTTTTTTCAATAGATAAATAATATTTTTGGATATTTAAAAAAAAAAAGGAAAAACAAAGTTATAGCACCGCGAAAAATTTTGTAGCGGTGATCGCGCGAGATCTCAACAGGGAATGAGGAGTTAAACGAGGTTGACGATGTGGGAGGGCAGAGGTAGTGGTGGTTCTCAAACAAACCCTCCCCCCCTCTTTCATTCTTTTCCCCACTATATATTTTACTCATCCCTACCAAAAATGTGTCGAGCAGCCCTTCTACGGTCGGTAGCACACGCTTTTCCCTTTCCATATACTTTTTCCTTTCCCCCCCCCCACTCCCTTCACTTTTCTCCCCACCAAAAATTATATTCACGACGCTAACCGACGCTCAACGTCGTCGTCGTCGTCGTGACTCGAGAAAAATTTTTTTTTTTACATTTCTTTCTCTCACACACACACACCCTTAATGTGAATTGTGTCTATTATTCTTATCTCTTTCATCTCGGTCATCATATATTAGAATTTTATAATATAAATATTAAACAGATTGCTTTTCGCTTCCTCTTAGAGAAAAAGCAAAAAAAAAAGAAAAAATTTTTTTTTCTCATTAACGCATTATTATTAAAAATTATTAGATTTTTCATTTATTTATCCGAATTTTTATTTAATAGAATTTAAAAAAAAAAAACGCTAAATTTTCATTTGTTCGAAATTCCAAATAACCGAACAAACATTATAGACAGAATTTTCATTAAATCAAATCTTCATTTATCCGAATTTTTATTAACGCACAAAAAATGTCATATTTAATAGAAATCTTAAAACTTGTAATTTTCATTTATTCTTCATTGCAAATGGCGGAATAATCAAATGGCAGAAATATTTTGGCGCCAATTTCAAAAATTAACCAATGAGAATCTGTCAAAAAAAAAAAAATTGTGATTGATCAATTTTAAAATTGGCGCCAAAATATTTGTGCCATTTTGATTATTCGACCATTTCCAATTTAGAATAAATAAAAATTACAAATTTTAAGATTTCTATTAAATATGACATTTTGTGTTAATAAATCGTCAAATTCGGACAAATGAAGATTTGATTTAATAAAAATTCTGCCATTTAAAAATTCGACTCAGGCGAAATTAATGTTTCATAATTTATTACAATTATTTTATTATAAATATTTAATAATATTGTTAACAAAATGCAAAAAAGGCATGTAATTATGTAAAGAAAGTTTCAAACACAAAAATAATAATCTATTATATTTGTAGAATTTGTCTAAAAATAATAATAATAATAATTGTTGAATAATTTTTTTTTAAAACTAAAAACACTTTTTTATTCAAGGTAATATTATTTTCATAATAATTTAATTTATAACAATTATTTTATTATAATTTAATAAATTTCATTATTTTAAAAAAGCGCGCGCTATTTTGTCTTGGGCCGCAATAAAGGCGCACTCACACCTTTTTGGTTGCCTGCAGGTTACCATGGCAACGCATGAGAGCGAGTGCGACAGAAAATTTAAAAATTTGAATATTCAAATTTTCTGTCTCACTCACACTTGTGCGTTGCCATTGTAACCTGCAGGCAGACAGGCAGTCAAAAAGGTGTGAGTGCGCCATAAAAGTGATTTGAACTAAATGTAGGTTATGTTCGTATCTGATTAATGACATTTGCAAATATTTACAACAAATAAATGCTTTGCAAGTGTATATTTATTGCAATTAAGTAAATTATGCAAAAAATGAATATTGATTTAGGATGCTCTGAAAAGCAAAATTCATTTTTTCTTACATTCGATTTTTTCGACCATCGAGATATTTCGATAAATTTTCATGTGCACTGTCTTTTTTTAAGAAAAGGAGATCATGCGCCCCCAATTTCAAACAAGTGAAGTTTTGTCTTAAAAAATGTTATTTTAAATAAAACAAAATTGTGGAAACAAAAAATTCGGACGAAATATAAAATTTCAAATCACTTAAAAGTTTTGTCTATTTGAAAATATTAAATATTTAATAATTAAAATTGTATAAATACCATAAACATTTTAGGAGTTCTTAAAGATTTATTTATATTTTTTTTTTTTTCGATGAAAATGATTAGATAAATGTTTAAACAGAAACTTAGTTATGATTCAAACATTTTAAAAATGCGTTTTTAATTCATTTTCAATTCTATTTTATCACCAAAATTTAATTGTTTTTAAAATAAATTATTTTTTAATATATCAGAAAAATGATTATGACTGGTTAATATACATTTTTTTTGTATGTATAATAAAAGTGATATAATTTCATATTTTTAAATCCAATATCGACGAGATCGTGCAAAATAAAAAAGGGAAAATCTCATCTTAAACTCGAGGAAATAATAAGTATATATAACTGAAAGGAGAGCAAGACAAACTCAGGAATGTCGTTGTTTTTTTTTTTTTTTTTTTTAATGTTTATGAATACTTTTCTTTTGAAAAATGCTCATCATCATTGACAGAAGCAAGATTTCTCTTTTCGCGCACAAAAGAGTAATCTACAGTATATTGAACTTTATAAAAGACATCTCGAGACATATGTTTATAAATATGGGACATTCTTCAAAAATGCTTCGATGAAAAATTAATTTAAAACATTTGGTAAATATTGTCATCCTATATGAGAGTAAAAAATTTCTGAAATTTTAAATAATTAAAAAAAAAAAAAATTAAAAAATAGAAGTGATTAACCAATTTTTTTTTTAAATAATTTAAAATTTTAGGGTTTTTTTACTCTCATTCAAGACAATAATTAAATTAAATTTTAAGTCATTTGATTCATTATAATCTATTGTCAATAATTCCTCTCGCGGTGTTTTATTATAATTATATATAGTAAAATTTTCAATATAAAATCAAAATTTAAATAATACAATGTTTTTGTAAGAAACGATATTACAAATGGACATTTAAAAATACTTAAGATACAAATGATATAAATCATTTTGTCCCATTTATTTATCATCAATAATAAGTCAACTCATTCCTCGTTGGGAATTTTATTTTCATTCATTAAAATTCATTTAAAGTTATAAAATTTTATCCTTATCCAAAAAAAAATTTTTTATTTCTATCCTATATATATATATATATATATATATATATATATATATATATATATAATATTATAGTAATTTTTACTTAATTTAAATGTCGCATTTATCAAAAATCATATTGAGGTCATTGGACGATTAAAGATTAGCTTTATTTTGAAAAAATTAGATCACAGCGACTTTGTACCTAATTTAAAATATAACAAAAAAAAATTTTTTTTTTTTTATTTTTCACCTTCTATAAATTTGATCATAAGAAGATAAATAATGATTCAATAAATAATTTTATAATTTAGTCAAATAAATGTTTTATAAAAGTAATACAAAGAAATGTTATAAAAATGTTCAAACTATAAATCAAATACAGTCAACTTCTTTTTTTTTCATTCATATATATATATATATATATATATATTATAATAAATAAAAAAAATTCTTTGTACTATACCGAAAATTAAATACTCTTTAAACCGTCAATAAATTATCTTTTTCGTTTTTTAACACACAGACAGATTTATTGTAATCAAAATATTTCCTGGCTTTTTACTTTTTTGACCTAAAAAAAATTCTTCAAAGATAAAAAAAAAAAAATTTATTTTAATACATATTAATCTCAAAAATTGAGAATTTTTTTTTAAATTTCAAATAAAGAAAATATTTTTTTTATTTTAAAAATGGCTGTACTTTATGAAATGCTACATTTCACAAAGTGGCTATATATATGTATTATATATTCATATTAAATCTCTGTAACTTAAAACTGTAATGTCTCGTAATCGCATACATTCCTTCCATGTTACAAATTGATAAAAAAAAAAAAAAGAATTATTCTTTGATATGAAAACTCTTATTAATTATTATCGCAATGATAAACTTAATAAACTATATCGTGTAAATAATAAACTTTTTGATAATTTGCTAAACATTTGTCAAAATTCATCTAAATATTATTATTTTCTATAAAATTATTGAAATATAATACAATTTTTTCCAAAATTCATATATATTAAAAATAGAATAATTATATAAAAATCAATATAATATAAATTATTATTATTTAAATTATTTAGATTATAATTTTAAAATATTTAAAATATCTTTGAAATTTTCTATTAAATTTCTGAATCTGAAAAATATTTTTTGAAAAAACAGTGACAAATCGACGCCAATCGACCCAGACCTCTTGTCGCCAGAATGACCTCCTAAAGTTTAGTTCATCTTTTGCAAAATTTTTGAAATGAGATTCTTTCATTCCAAATAACACTTTATATATATATATATATATATATATATATATATATATATATATATATATATATATATATACATATATACGAGAATTGGTCCACCCACACAATATTATCATATAAATAAAGATTTAGATAACTACGTCAGCAATAGTACTATATTTAGCTATATATACTGTATTGTCAAAAATAATCTTTTTTGTTTTTTTAATAAAATTACTTTGCCGAACTTTTTTAAAAACATTAAATTTACTCAGTGCCTATTTCCACATATAAATAACTAAATAGAAAAAAGAATTTTGTATAATTAATTAATTAATAAAATAATTAACAAAAAATAACAAATTAATCAAAAAACATGATTTTATGCCCAAAAAAAATGTATTAAAACTTATTTTGAGCTAAAAGATTATATTTTTGTTTGAAGATGTCAGAATTTGTTTTTTTTTTTATAATTAAAAAAAAATAAAATTTTGCGAAGTTAAAAAATGTTTTTTTTTTTTTTTTTTTTTTTTTTTTTTAAATGGCCCTCACAATTTCCATTGATTGAAATAAAAAATTTATTATACGCACTAAAGCTTCTCAAACTTCATAAAAATATAGAAACAAAAGGTTTATTATACGATCTTAAGTAATAACAATGTCATAAAATATAGTGTTTCTTCTGACGAAGTGATAAAAAAAAATTTTTCCACTTCTTATACTATATATACATATTTATATTATATTCATAAAATTGTGTATTATACAATTACACTTTGCATTTATTAGTGCTAACATTATAATAATAATAAATTTGATAAATAATTAAAAATTTAAATAAAATTCTAAAAATATTGTTTCTCCACGACCGAAACTGGACGAAATTTAATAAAAATCTTATGTACGTGAAATTTCCCATATATATATATACTCTCTAAATCTGAATTAGTAAAAATGTTTACTAATTTTAATTAGTCACTCACTTTTTGCTTCTGAATTAGTAAAATTTTACTGATTATTAGTAACTTTTACTAACAATTAGTAAAATTTTACTGATTATTAGTAACTTTTACTAACAATTAGTAAAATTTTACTGATTATTAGTAACTTTTACTAACAATTAGTAAAATTTTACTGATTATTAGTAACTTTTACTAACAATTAGTAAAATTTTACTAATTCAGAAGCAAAAAGTGAATTACTAATTCAAATTATTAACAAATTTTTACTAATTCAGATTTAGAGAGTAAATAAAAATTCTGACACATAGAGATTCGATAAATTAAAAATTCTAACATTAAAAACAATTCAAATAAATAAAATTCTGTTAAATGAGTCACTAATTCAAATTAGTAAAAAATTTTTACTAATTCATATTTAGAGAGCATGACAACCGTTTCAATACTCTCTAAATCTGAATTAGTAGTTTTCTACTCACAGAAAATTAAAAGGTATTAAAATAAGAAGCGTTGCAGCTTATTTTAATGCCTTTTAATTTTCTTTGCTAATGAAAGAGTGCGTATTCATTAACAATTGATTTAGTAACAGTTTTGAATAATTTTTAGTAAAAAATACTACTAATTGCTAGTAGGAAACTACTAATTCACGGAGCAAATCGTATTTTTACTATTTTAAATTAGTAAGCCGATTTACTCCATGAATTAGTAGTTTTCTACTATAACACTTAGTATTTTTTTTTTACTAAAAAAGAGTCAAAACTGTTACTAATTCAATTGGTTAACGAATCCGCACTCTTTTATTAATAGAAAACTACTAATTCAGAATTACTCTCTAAATGTGAATTAGTAATTATGTTTACTAATTTAAATTAGTGACTTATTTTTTGCTTTAGAATTAGTTAAATTTTACTAATTGTTAGTAAAAGTTACTAATTATTAGTAAAATTTTACTAATTCAGAAGCAAAAAATAAGATACTAATTCAAATTCAAATTCACTGTTTATGCGATTAGTAGTTTTTTTTTACTAAAAATTAGTCAAAAATGTTACTAATTCAATTGGTAAACGAATACGCACTGTTTAATTAGTAGAAAACTATACTAATTCAAATTTAGAGAGTAATGTATTTAAAGATATGAATATATAAATTATTTTATTACAACTATAAATAATATAATCGATATGGGATATGTTACTTGTCAGTTGGCGCGGCTTATTTAAAAAGTTATTTAATTAGCAATAGTAATATGCGTGAAACGAGACGTGCTGTGTGAATGATCATTATAATCTCTATATCTTCATTGAAATTAATCATTTAAAGTGCGCTCGCAATGTGATCAAATCTTTTGGCATAAACTCTGAGAGCAGCTTTGCTCGTGGCCCTGATCTATGCTCTAAAGTTGTTAATATTTTATCACTTTCGCTATATATATATATATATATACATCGAGGCATAAATCGACCCTTTTCGATTAGAATAAAAAAAAGATATACGATGTTTTGACCTTATAAAAACATATATATATATATATGTGGCCTAACTTTGTTCTTTTCTTTACATGCTTGAAAAAAAATACGAGCGGAACAAACTTTAATTTCCAAACAAATAATTTTAATAAATAATTTTAATACATATATAATTGGGGGCGCATAAATATCCCATAAAAATCATTAACTATATAGAACTTTCATTTGTAAGAATTTTATTTGCCAGAATTTCTTTTTAGACGAATTTTCATTTTTCGAATTAGCGGAAATTTTTAGCGGATATTTTATTTAACATAATTTTTAGGTACCGAATTTTTATTTGACATCATTTTTTATTTTAACGAATTTCTTTTTATCCGCACCTTTTATTCAAAAGTATTCTAATTTTACTCAATTTTTTAATTTATCAGAATTCTCATTTAACAGAATTTTAGTTACATATTTGAATTGTTTTTAATGTCATAATTTTTAATTTATCGAATCTCTATGTGTCAGAATTTTTATTTACTCTCTAAATCTGAATTAGTAAAAATTTGTTAATAATTTGAATTAGTAACTCACTTTTTGCTTCTGAATTAGTAAATTTTTACTAATTGTTAGTAAAAGTTACTAATAATCAGTAAAATTTTACTAATTGTTAGTAAAAGTTACTAATAATCAGTAAAATTTTACTAATTCAGAAGCAAAAAGTGAGTGACTAATTAAAATTAGTAAACATTTTTACTAATTCAGATTTATAGAGAGTATCACGAATTGTTATTTGATAGAATTCCTAAAACAGCGAATTTTCATTTGATAAAAATTACAAATGGCCGAATAAATAAACGTCAGAAAGATTTTCGTCGCAGTTTTTAAAATATAGACCAATCAGAAATTATTGAGAAAATTTGTGATTGGTTTATTTTAAAATTAGCGCCGAAATCTTTCTGACGCTTATGCTTATTCGGCCATTTGTATAATTTCTATCAAATGAAAATTCTCTGTTTTAGGGATTCTATATCAAATAAAAATTCGTGTAAATAAAAATTCTGACACATGGAAATTCGATAGTTTAAAAATTTTGACATTATACAATTTGAATCACTAAAATTCTGCTGAATGAGATTTATATGATAAATTAAAATTGGTTTAAATTGTAAATTCTATATAATAAAAAATTGGATAAGAAAAAATTTGGTAAAATAAAAATTATATTAAATTAAAATTCGGTAGCTAAAAACTATGTTAAATAAAATTACGTTTACAAAGAAAGTATAATTCACAGAAAATTGAAAAAGGCATTAAAATAAGCTGAAACGCTTCTTATTTTAATTCAATTTTGCTTATTTTAATACCAAAATGGATTAAAATAAGCAAAATTGGATTAAAATAAGAAGCGTTGCAGCTTATTTTAATGCCTTTTAATTTTCTGTGTTTAAATACTAATTTGGAAAATGAAAATTCGTCTTGTAAATAGAAATTCTATTAAATATGAAATTCATACAAATGAAAATTCTAATGATTTTTATGAGATAATTATATATATGCGTTCCAAAAATTTTCGAGTCAAAAATCATCTCAAAAAAATACTTATCCTTTCAAAATTGTTGACATCCCCACTCCAAAGTAGTTTATAAAAGTAAGCTTGATTTCGCGCGCGACCTCATTTCATATATATCACTTGTCCATTAAGAAAGAAATGACTATGTCGCGTGATATTTGACGAAAAAAAAAGAAAATTTACCTGAAACAGTGGGAACTATTCACTAGAATAGCAAAAGTTTTAATTGTTTCAGTCAAAATCATTATTCACTGTTTTAGGTAAATCTTTTTTTTTTATGTAGAAATAAGTACCTGCGTTTATTTTAAACCATTTTTTTTTTCAGAACATTCTAAACATTTTTTTATTGTATATTATATCTGAAACTTATATTTTGTTTGTTATGAGGGTACACAGAAAATTAAAAGGCATTAAAATAAGCTGCAACGCTTATTATTATTTTAATCCAATTTTGCTTACTTTAATACCAAAATGGATTAAAATAAGCAAAATTGGATTAAAATAATAAAGCTTATTTTAATGCCTTTTAATTTTCTGTGTATATACATATAATATTGAAAAAATACATTATTTCAAATAGAAAAAAATTTATCATTGAATATAAATCAAAAATAAATGGAAACTGTTAAAAGGATTATAAAATTGCACACAATATATAAATTAAAGTATATAAATAATAAATTTTGATTTTATGATCTTCAACTGAACAATAAACTTTTAGTTCAATGTTACACCTTGACTGTGTATATGAACACCTTGAAATTTTCATTGGCAAACATCGAGTAATCATAACTGAGGTCATGGGAAGTGCAAGGTTGATGATAAATCTATGCTGACAATTTTTTTTTTCTTTTTTTAATATCCATTTTTAATATATAGTTAAGTTTATTTGTTAAAAATTTATTTTTAGCATTTATTTATAAAAAGGGCCGTACATAAAACAGAAAAATAGTATTTTTTTTTCAAACAAAACTTGAAAATTAAAATTTTTATATTATTTTCCTTTGTACGAAACAAAAAATTAGGTTTGATAATTTGAAAGGTGAATAGTTTTTTTTTTTTTAAATAAAAATCTTATATATGAGAAGGAACTGATTGAGAAGATAAGAAAAGAGAGAGGGAATGGAACATAAAAAAAAAAAAAGGGAATGACTTAAAATTAGTAATAAAGACAAACCACGTGTGCAGGCACCACGATGACTTATATAATACAAAGTTGGGTCCGCGTAAGAATGGCCTTAAGTCTGGTCTCTTGGCGGACGTTGTCTGGATTTTTTAGGTGCGGCCACGTTCAAGCAACCGCGCCATCCTGATGGAAATTTCCATTGCAGTTGGCACGCCAACATTCTGTACAGTCCATTACAAAAGTGATAATTTTTCAAAAAAAATTACTTTTGTCAAAAACAAAAACAAAGAACAAAAATTCTTATCTAAACCAATTTTTTTGCATATCGAATTTCAGTTTTAATGATGAAGAAACACAAAATGCTTTTTCCAAAGAAAAAAAAAATCTTCAATAAAGCGCAAATTCTTCTTTCTTTTTTTCCAAAAATAGAAAAAAAAAATTATTTTACAGATATTTTTTGTTTGAAATATCAAATTTTTAAAGCTTATTCATATTTTTATATATAAAGGAGATGATATTTTTAAAAATAAAGGATATGCTTTTCTTTTTTGGATATGAAATTAAAAAGGGAAATATTAACCAAACCATCTTATTGGTGCATAATCGGCTACATTATGCATTCCTACAACTACAGCAGTAATTAAAAACAAAGCCCTCTTCACTTGTCTTATTAAGGAATATACCAATAAAACCAACATTAATCTAAATACCCAAACAACAATCTTCATGATATCCATGTTTTTTTATTCTTTAATATCTAAACTTTATGAAGAAATAATTGATATTACTTTTTCTCTTACTTTATACTTATTTAATATTAATATCTTAAAAATGAATATTGTATAAAATAAAACGAAACACAAAATTATTATTTTGAAAAAATTTACAATTAGTCAACTCTCTAAATTTGAATTAGTGAAAAGTGAACTACTATTTTAAATTAGTAAGAATTTTCACTAATTTTTAGTCATTTTTTTTTTTTACTAAAACTTTAGTCAGCAAATTTTAAAACTACTAAATAAAATAGTAATAGTTTACTAAAAAAATTAGTAAAAATTCTTACTAATGTGAATTAGTAGTTCACTTTTCATTAATTCAAATTTAGAAAGATAGTGACTCACCTTTTGCTTCTCAATTAGTAAAATTTTACTAATAATTAGTAACTTTTACTAACAATTAGTAAAATTTAACTAATTTTAAAGCAAAAAATGAGTCACTAATTTACATTTAGAGAGTAATTCTGAATTAGTAGTTTTCTATTAATGAAAGAGTTTGGATTCGTTTACGAACTTGAATTAGTAACAGTTTTGACTAATTTTTAGTAAAAAAAATTACTATAATTCATGAAGTAAATCGTATTTTTACTATTTTAAATTAGTAAGTTGATTTACTCCATGAATTACTAAAAAAAATTAGTAAAAATTCTTACTAATGTGAATTAGTAGCTCAATTTTCACTAATTCAAATTTAGAGAGAAAATTTTTTTTTTTTTATGGAAACTTATAGCATTAGAATTTGAAAATAAAAAATGTCGGATCCAATATGAAGGACATTTTATAATAGAAATGTAACTTGTTACACGGGGGATGATAATTATTGTTAAAATTTAATTTCGTGTTTTTTTTTTTTTTTTCTTTTTTTAATGCTTTAAAATCTTATTGATTATAAAAATAAGTATACACTCTACACTCTAAATCTGAATTAGTAAAAAAATTTAACTAATTTAAATTATCTCTCTAAATTTGAATTAGTGAAAAGTGAGATACTAATTTAAATTAGTAAGAATTTTAACTAATCATTAGTCACTTTTTACTAAAACTATAGTAAAAAAAAATTTAAACTATTTATTTAAATAGTCATATTTTACTAAAAATTAGTAAAAATTCTTACTAATGTGAATTATAATAATACTATAATTCATGAAGTAAATCGTATTTTTACTATTTTAAATTAGTAAGCCGATTTACTCCATGAATTACCAAAAACAATTAGTAAAAATTCTTACTAATGTGAATTAGTAGCTCATTTTTCATTAATTTAAATTTAGAAAGATAGTGACTCACTTTTTGCTTCTCAATTAGTAAAATTTTACTAATAATTAGTAACTTTTACTAACAATTAGTAACTTTTACTAACAATTAGTAACTTTTACTAACAATTAGTAAAATTTTACTAATAATTAGTAACTTTTACTAACATTAAGTAAAATTTAACTAATTCTAAAGCAAAACATAAGTCACTAATTTAAATTAGTAAAATTTTTTACTAATTCAGATTTAGAGAGTAAATCTGAATTAGTAGTTTTCTATTAATGAAAGAGTGCGGATTCGTTAACCATGTGAATTAGTAACAGTTTTGACTCTTTTTTATTAAAAAACTACTAATTGCTACAGTAGAAACTACTATAATTCATGAAGTAAATCGTATTTTTACTATTTTAAATTAGTAAGCCGATTTACTCCATGAATTACGAAAAACAATTAATAAAAATTCTTACTAATTTGAATTAGTAGCTCATTTTTCATTAATTTAAATTTAGAAAGATAGTGACTCACTTTTTGCTTCTCAATTAGTAAAATTTTACTAATAATTAGTAACTTTTACTAACAATTAGTAAAATTTAACTAATTTTAAAGCAAAAAATGAGTCACTAATTTACATTTAGAGAGTAATTCTGAATTAGTAGTTTTCTATTAATGAAAGAGTGCGGATTCGTTAACCAATTGAATTAGTAACAGTTTTGACTCTTTTTTAGTAAAAAAAAAAATACTAAGTGTTATAGTAGAAAACTACTAATTCATGGAGTAAATCGGCTTACTAATTTAAAATAGTAAAAATACGATTTGCTCCATGAATTAGTAGTTTCCTACTAGCAATTAGTAGTTTTTTTTACTAAAAATTATTCAAAACTGTTACTAATTTAATTTTTAATGAATACGCACTCTTTCATTAGCACAGAAAATTAAAAGACATTAAAATAAGATGCAACGCTTCTTATTTTAATCCAATTTTGCTTATTTTAATTCATTTTGGTATTAAAATAAGAAAAATTGGATTAAAATAAGAAGCGTTACAGCTTATTTTAATGTCTTTTAATTTTTTGTGAGTAGAAAACAACTAATTCAGATTTAGAGAGTATTGAAACGGTTGTCATGCTCTTTAAATCTGAATTAGTAAAAATTTATACTAATATGAATTAGTAAAATTTTTTTACTAATTTGAATTAGTAACTCACTTTTTGCTTCTGAATTAGTAAAATTTTACTATTTGTTAGTAAAAGTTAATAATAATCAGTAAAATTTTACTAATTCAGTAGCAAAAAGTGAGTCACTAATTCAAATTAGTAAACATTTTTACTAATTCAGATTTAGAGAGTAATTCTGAATTAGTAGTTTTCTATTAATGAAAAAGTGCGGATTCGTTAACCAATTGAATTAGTAACAGTTGTGACTCTTTTTTTAGTAAAGAAAACTACTAATTGCTATAATAGAAAACTACTAATTCATGGAGTAAATCGGCTTACTAATTTAAAATAGTAAAAATACGATTTACTTCATGAATTATAGTAGTTTTTTTTTACTAAAAATTAGTCAAAACTGTTACTAATTAAAGTTGGTAAACGAATACGCACTCTTTCATTAGTAGAAAACTAGTAATTCAGATTTAGTAGAGTATATATTGAAAATTGATGTAAATTTTTGAAGGAATGTCAATATTCGCACCAAGTGGTGAACCACGTGGACGATGATGTTACGTCACGTTACAGTAATTCATAATATAAATGCGCATTAACTAACTTACTAACCTATCTTACAGTTCCTCTCTACCTTCACACACATATCTCCCACCTTGAGGGGGATTTCTCTCTCTCTCTCTCTCTCTCTCTCTCGCAACGTCTCATCTTTGGTACTCAGCCAAAGTCAGTGGCATCACACATATATATATATGTATAATCCTATATACGAATTTTAACACCATACGTACCTTTTGCAAGAACACGTGGTTAGCCTTGAAATATTCTAGTTTTTCTTTTTTTTTTTTTTTTTTCTTTCTTTTCTTTTATCAAAAGTTGGCCCTATCGTGGGATTTTTGCACATCTGTTATGTTAGGGTTTTTACCCCACTGTGCGTTGGAACGAAATCAAAAGGGGCGAGTATGTATATGTTTGTACTTACATGAACCTACTTGGAACAAAAGTTAGACTCAATATTTTCAAATCTAGAATAAAAAAAAAAAAAACACACAATTTTACAATATATACATATCATATCATATAAATAAAAAAAAATTTTGAATTTGTGATTATTTTTCTCTTTTTATATTGTATATAATTATTATTATTTTGTAATTATCATTAAAAAAAAAAAATGTGATTTTCTTTACACACTTTTAGGCAACATGAACGAAGAAGCTGAGACTGTACAAGAACATCAGTAATTGGCTCATTTGCATATGCATTGTGAATGGCTGAACACTAAACGAAAAGAGGGGAATAAAAACTGGAAGTTAAATCAGAAGAAGCTAGTGCTCCATAAGTTAAAAACCCTTTTTCTATAAGGACTTTTATTTATTTTTTTTTAATATAATTTTATTCTAAATATTAAATTTTTCTAATTTAAAATATATGAAAATATTTTAAAACATAAAACAAAAAAATCATTATATATATATATATTTATATATATGAAATCTTTAATAATAAATAAAAATAATAAATAAATAATTATCGCTCTAAATTTGAATTAGTGAAAAGTGAGCTACTAATTCACATTATTAAGAATTTTTACTAATTTTTAATAAAATATAACTCTTTGATTTAGTAGTTTTTAATTTTTTTTTTTACTAAAGTTTTAGTAAAAAGTGACTAAAAATTAGTGGAAATTCTTACTAATTTGAATTAGTAGTTCACTTTTTAACTAATTCAAATTTAGAGAGATTCGACCATAAAAAAGTAGAAGCAATTTTAAATAAAAAAAAAAATCCCAGAATTAGTAAGAAATTAGTAAAAATTCTTACTAATTTGAATTATTAGCTCATTTTTCACTAATTCAAATTTAGAGAGTTTGGACCTACGAATTTTGAGCTAAATAAATTTTAGATTTTTTTTAAAAAAAATTTCGTTTTTTTATTTCTGTAATGTTTAAATAAGTTACTAATTTAGTATTAAATTAATGACAATGTATTATTGAAAATTTTTTTTATATTACTTGAGTTTTAACATAGGCATCCATAATTACATATATGTATAATACATCTAATATTATTATAGTTTGCACTTACATTTCGTCATAGAAAAAAATCAATATACAGGGGTTGGATATATTTTTCTTTTTTTACTTTTATTGTTTTCTTATGATTGATTTTCTTTTTGTTTATTAATTTCTACATTTATTTTTTAGTTATTATAAATTAATAGTTATAATTTAGTTATAAATACAATATATTTTAAATAGTAAATAAATTTTTTTTTTAACAGTTTCAATCAACAATCGATAAAGTAGATTTTGTCTTTATTAATTGCTCAAGCAGACAATAAAATTTGTTCAATACTTTGTGATATGGTGTCTACAGCAACGGATGTCAAATCTTTGATTTTACTGTGAATAATAATAACAAAATTATGCAGTATTCTGTTAAATTAATAGGAATTTTTTAAGAAATACTTTGTGGTCGGCTAATTTTTGTAACTGGTTATAAAAAAAAAAAAGTTGTTTATCTATTCTTGACGTTTTGTAAAGAAAAAAAAAAAAATTGGTTAAAAATGGATGAAGCCAGATATCTAAAAAGGTATATATTTTTTCTCAAAAGATCATTTTTTTCTTCTTCTAATTTAAAAGCAATTATTAAAAAAATATAATGTGTTTTAATTAATTTTTTTTTGTACTTTAGAAAAATTAGATCTGGAACCTTAGACGTACATCCAACAGAAAAAGCTTTAGTTGTAAATTACGATGTAGAAGCACTTATTTTAGGAGAATTAGGAGATCCTATGCTTGGTGATCGAAAGGTAATGAATATTTTTATCAAAAAATGAATTTTTTTATTTAAAATATTATGTAAGAGTTTATTAATTTTTTGTTAAGTTATTTTTTAAAGTTCGTCTTATCTATTGATTTTAAATTATTTTCATCATAATAATATCTTTATTTATGTTCACAAAATAAAATCCGTATTTTATGCAGGAATGTCAAAAAATTATTCGACTGAAAAGTTTGAATGCCGATACAAATGTTGCTTTATTAGCGAAAGAAGTCATTGAAAAATGTTCATTGATTCACGAATCGAAATTACATGAAGTAGAGCAGTTGATTTATTATCTTCAAAATCGACGTTCAAACAGTGATGGTATAGTTTTTTTATTATAACAAAATTTTTTTTTATGATTTTATTAATTTTTCGTTATATTTTTTTGTTACGTTTTACATTTTAGGATATGAAATTAATGCACAACCACCGAGACCAACATCGACAAATTCAATGAATAATGAAAATAGCAATTTAGAGCGTGCTGTTATTAGTAACATTGACAATTACATTGAATTGCTTTATGAAGAAATTCCCGATAAAGTCAAGGGTTCTTCACTTATTTTACAATTGGCAAGAATTCCTGATAATTTATTGGAACTCGCTAAAAATGGTATTTCACGATTTTTCACGCAAAATAATAAAATTAAGTGAAAAGTGTTTTTTTGTTTTTTAAATAATTATTTTTGTATTCTTAGAGTCATTATTAAGTGCTTTGGCGCGAGTTTTGAGGGAAGACTGGAGACGCAGTATTGAACTTTCCACCAATATAATTTATATATTTTTCTGTTTTTCAACTTATACACGATTTCATAACATCGTTTTGGAATACAGAGTAAGTGCTAATTGAATATGATTTTTTGAAAATTCTCATTTTTGCATTCTATTTTTTAATAAAAAAAAAAAAAAAATGCAAAATTTTTTAGATCGGTTCCCTTTGTATGGATATTATTGATTTTGAATTGCAACGTTACGATCAATGGCGCGAGGACATGGAAAAACATAAACGTCATTTTGAAAGTAATACAGGACTTTTACTTTTTCCAACATTAGGAAATGGAAGTGATATTGGCGATAGGAAAATGAAATTTTTCGACGATATTTGGAATGCAGATGGTCCATTAGAATTTGAAGTTAATAGTAATAGTAGAAAATTTAAAGACATTGATATGTCGTCACTCAAAATTCCCGAATGTGAAGTGAAACGTTTAAAAGATGAACTTGAAAAGAATCGAAAAAAATTCAAAAGTCTCACAAAAAAACAAGAACAATTACTTCGAGGTAGCTTTTTTTTTTTTTAATTTTTAAAACAAAAATTGAATATTATTTTTTAAAAAAATAATTTTACACTATTTTTTCACAGTTGCATTTTATTTATTATTAAATATCGCTGAGAATACGGAAGTGGAGAGAAAAATGCGCAAGAAAAATGTTATTGGAATGCTGATAAAAACTCTTGACAGATTTAATAGTGATTTACTTATTTTGGTGGTGACATTTTTGAAGAAAGTGTCAATTTTCCGGGAAAACAAGGATCTCATGGTAAAAAAAAAGAAAGTAAAAATTAATTTCTTATTTAAATTTCAATAATTATTTATTATTTTACAGGCCGAGGAAAATGTTATTGAAAAAGTGCCGAAACTATTACAAACAAATAATCCTGATTTACTTTTGTGTACATTAAAACTTTTATTTAATCTTTCGTTTGACACAAAAATGAGAGGGAAAATGATTCGCGTTGGATTATTGCCAAAATTAATAAAATTCTTAACAAATGGCGAAATTAAGAATAAATCAACAATTCTTGGATTATTGTATCACGCAAGTATGGATGATAAAGTAAAGGCAATGTTTCCAAATACTGATTGCGTTCCAATGGTATGTCAATAATTTTTCATGTATTTTACTTCTTCTTTTTTTAATTTACTTCGACTTTTCAATAAATTGAATATTTTGATTAATAATTTGTTTTTTTTTTTTTACTTAATTTTTTTGAAGCTAACGGATATGTTATTAATGGATTCTGATGACGAACGACATAAACCGGAATTACTTGCCTTGTGTATAAATTTGGCATTGAATAATAAAAATGCTCAGCTTATGGTCGAAAATAATCGTTTACAAAAATTAATAAAAAAAGCATTTCGAAATCAAGACGCTTTAATTATGAAAATGATTAGAAATATTTCTCAACATGATGCGACTAAAGAAAATTTTGTTGTAAGTATTTTATATATAAAGTAATGATAAAAATTTAAATATATTTAATTAATTTTTGTAAAAATAATTTTTAAAAATTAAAATTTTGGTGTTTTTTTTTTTTGCTAATAATTACAATTTTTAATTCCATAGGATTTTGTCGGAGATTTTGCAATGGCAGTTAATCAATCGGATTCTCAAGATTTTGTTCTTGAAATTGTTGGAATCATGGGAAATTTAACATTAGATTTGGAATATTCGCAAATTCTTCAAACATGCAAACTCGTTCCTTGGATTCGTAATAATCTCGTTCCCGGTAAATATAGCGCAAAGAAGAAAAAAAAGTGTCGGTTAAAATAAATTTTTTTTTAAATGATAAATTGAATTTTCAGGAAAGGCGAAAGATGATTTAGTTTTAGAAATTGTGATATTTTTGGGTACTTCTGCTGCTGATGAGGATTGTGCACAATTAATGTGCAAAGCAGATATTCTCTTGTCGTTAATTGAACTATTAAAAGGTAATTATTGGAATTTTTAAATTTTAATTCTTGTTTAACGAGAGAAAAAAAAATAACTTAAACTTTACTAAATTTATTTGAAGCTAGAATTTTATTTTGTAATATTTTAAATTATACACTTTTTTTTCTCGTTTTACAGCGAAACAAGAAGATGACGAAATAGTTTTACAGATCATATATGTTTTTTATCAAATTTCAAAACACGATTTAACCCGAGACTATTTAATTCGTGAAACTGGTAATGGAACAGTTCTTTTTTTTACATAATTGTGAATGTTTAAAATAGTTTTTTGTTTATAATTTCAAACGTATTTTGTACTTTTTACAGAAGCACCAGGATATTTAATAGATTTAATGCACGACAAAAATTCGGCGATACGAAAAGTTTGTGAAGTTTGCCTGGATGTGATAGCGGTACCTATAATACTAATTAATAATAATTAAATAAATTCATTTATTTTTGAAAAGTAAAAATAAACAATTTCGTCAATTTTCAGATGTATGATAAAGATTGGGCATCGCGTATTAAAGTTGAAAAATTTAGATCTCACAATCAACAGTGGATTGAAATGGTCGAATCAATTGTTATTGATCCAGCCAATCATTTATTGTCAGGAGATGATGACGATGATAATTTGCCTCCATTCTTAAGTGGAGATCTTCTCAAACACACAATGTTATTCCCTTCTGGTAAAGAAAAGAAAATAAATAAAATTTACTAAATAATAAAAGAAGTTAATGAGAATTTTTTTTTTTAATTTAAGGAATTTCGGCGAATTTCAACATGACAGATGATGGAGAATCAGTGACAAAAGCATCATCAGAATCATCGGAAAATCCGAGTCGTCCAATTAGTCGGTAAGAATAATTATTTTTCTGATTTCTTTAATATATTTTATTTTATTTAAAATTGCTTTTTTTAAACGGAGTTTTTTCTACAATTAAAAAAAATTACTATTTTTCCTATAAAAGAAACTCTGTTTAAAAAAATATATATTTTTTTTAATTGACCAATAAAATTAAAAAAAAAATGATTGAAGGATTAATTATTTGCAGATACAGCAGAGATATCGACGATTTAAA
The DNA here is from genome assembly GCF_019393585.1 of Leptopilina boulardi. Taxonomy (NCBI): domain Eukaryota; kingdom Metazoa; phylum Arthropoda; class Insecta; order Hymenoptera; family Figitidae; genus Leptopilina; species Leptopilina boulardi. Next base: position 1,102,020 of record NW_026137806.1, on the reverse strand, counting down.
TGAATTAATGGCACGATCAAAGTCACGTATTTCAATTGGTTCAGTTAGTATTGATGATTTTTATCCACAACAAAATTCCAAATCGAAATTCACTGAATCAGAAAGTACTCACGTTTTAATATAAGAAACAGTCATTTTATCAATTTCATTTACAATAATGTTATTTATTTTCGTCTTGATTTCATTATAAGTGCCATTATTTTTTAATAATTACATTTTTATAAAAAAAAAAACCAAAAAAACAAGAAAAAAAATAACAAATCGAGAATATGAAACTCGTACATCTGTATAAGCAAAAATTAATCATTTTTTCCATACGAAATTAGTATTCTTAATTAGTATTTAAAAAAAATTAAAATTTAATTATCTTTAAAAAAAGAAAATTAAAAATACGATAAATAACTTAAGAAAAACTACAATTCTAGTCAAAGTTGCAATATTATAATTATCAGTATTCTTTCACTTTAGCGAGCAAAAAAATTTTTAATTTAAAAGAATTAAACATTTTAGAATTAAAACTTCCTTTTTTTTAATATACAAGACAAATGTACATGTACTTTTGAAATATTCAAAAATTATTTTGAATTTAAATTGTAAAATAATTTAGAATTAATCTATTTATTGGTTGAAAATAAAAAAAAAAAGGTTAGACTATTTACTATAGAAAATTGGAATTTTTACTATTTATTTATTTCCTTTATAAATATAATGTAAAATTAATTTTTTTTATACGCGGTGAAATGGTTAAAATTTAATATCACATATATATTTAGAGAAACAGTATATGGTATAAAAAATAAAACAAAAAAAATTAATTCTTTTTTCGTTTGTAAATAATTGTTATTGAAATATCCTTGGTTTATTATTTGAGCTAAGGCTTTTACGCGTAATACACTTTCCATTAGGACAAAAGACAATTGTATAACTATTGTCGCCATCCGTATAAAATTGATGTTCCTTTAATCCCCAACTAATGGGACTATCTGCAAAACCTTGTACATCCATACTACACCATGAAATATTATTTTCTCCCATATACTTTTTTATGGCACTATAAACATTGTTGACCATTCTGCGTGTAAAAAATCCTGTACTCTCAATATATTGAACTTGATTCGATGCAAAAACTGATGATTGATTTGTTTTTGTATCTTTATTTTTTCTGTAAAAAAAATCAATATTCTTCAATATTATGATCATAGAATTTATTTTTTCAATCGAAAATTGATAAAAATTCCCAATTAAAAATAGAAAAAAAAGATTTTTTTAAAACAATTTAAAACTTTTCAAACTCACAAATTTCCATCAACGCTAAAAAGTCCAAGCCACTCGAAAAATTGATGATAATCACATGAATCGTCAACAACTGGCACATCAATTGAATATCTCGTTCGATTAACGAAACTTTGATGACAAAGAGATATTTTATAATTACGTTTATGAAACCACGCTGCTATTGATGAAGGACATACATTATCTTCTGAAAATTATCATTTTTTTTTTTAAACAAAAAAATAATTCTTTTTTTATATTATTGAATTAAACAATTTATTACCTGGTGGATCCCATGCGACAATGACATCAAATGTTTCCTTGAAATAATTCTTTAAGCAATTCCTAACGCGTTCATAATTCTTCTTTCCCGGTGTGAAACATTCCTTTTTCAAATCAAGTGTCACGACTTTTACACCGGCAAAAAAAAGAGCAACAAAAAATTCAAAATTTTGTGAAAAAAAAAAAAAAATAGAAAATAAAGAGGGGAAAAAAATATTCTTTTCTACATTTTGCAAAATTCAAGTGTACAAAAAAGTGTAAAAAAATATTCAGTTTTCACTGTGTGTTTTATATTACAAATATTCTTTTTAAGAAAGTTCATTTTTATTAATAATTATTTTTTTTTAGGAAAAAAAAAAAAATAAAAATATGATCACGCCAATGATAATGTGGGACTTGTGTCCAAATTAATATTATTAAATTTGATATCACGACGAAAATTGTCTAATTCATTCGATGTGATTCCTTGCCAACTTTCTAATTCTGAGATACGTCGTAAATTATGACAATTTTCCATAAGTAATTTCACTGTACTCATTGATAAATCAGCGCTATAAAGTATTTTTAATTCCTCCAATTGGAACATTGGATTTCTCAATAAAATTCGTCTCATTGTTGTATCATCAATTCCAGTTGATGAGCCCAATTGAATAAATTTCACATTAACACAATATGACAATAAATATTCCAAATGCATATTTGAACATTCAGAGGCACATTTAATTCTCTCCAAATATTGAAATGGTGTCACTGTTAATTTTTCAACATTAAGATTCATCAATTCCAAAAATTCACAATTATAAAACACAAGTGTTTTAATCATTGGACATGATTGACTTAAACAAACAAGTGCATTCATATCAATTTCATCAACATGTTCCAAATGTAAATTAACAATATTATTTCCTTTATGACAAAATAAATTATTTAATCCATTACGATAGAAACTACATGAAAGTATTTTTAATTCACGTAATTGATTTAATGGTTTTAAAATAAAACTTAAATCTTCAATTTTTTCATCGCGTAAAATTGAAAAATTTGTAATAAATGGACACATTTCACATAATAAATAAAGATGTTTGATCCTTAAATTTCGTGATTCAAATACACGTAATGAAAATGATTCATGAAAATTATCAATATTTTCACGTATATATTCCAATACATGACCAAATTTATCATAACGTCCAATATTTTCCAATTGACGATGGCACAATAATAAATTTGCATAACCACCAATACTCACTGATGTGCGAAATAATTTAATTTCTTTTAAACGATGAAATTTTATTAAAAATGGTATACTACGATCAGTCACACATCCCGATGCTGTGACATCAATTTTTTGTAATTTCTGACAATTTTCACTTAATTCATAAATAATATTATCCGTACAATCGAAACAAAGTGTAAATGAAATTAAATTTTTCATTCCATTAACAGCGGCAATAATAATTTTTTCATAATCCGATGTACGCCATCCAGTTGAACCTGCACCAAGATCCAATATTTCCAAACCACTCATTAAATGTAATTTATTATATAAAACATGACGCATTATTTTTGGCCATGCTGTAAATTCAATTGTACGTAAATTTTCATGTATAACAATTTCCGTTAGTCGTGTTACAATAATTAATTGTATTTCAGTGTGAATTTTCACTTTTGTTGAATAATTATTATTAATATTATTATTATTCATTTCATTAACGAGATTTGAAATTGCACGTAGAACATAAATTGAAAGTTTATCATAAAGATGCCATGGTATACTTGAACTCAAATGATATTTCATTCCTTGAATTAAATGTGTGACAAAATTCATTTTTGATTTATTTTTTTCAATATTCCAACATAATGATGGTCGAATAATATTTTTACCAAAATCAGTTACATATTCGCCAATTGAATGTAATGCTAAATCTTGTAGCATTCGAACTTGACGTTTTTTAGGCATTTTTAGAATTATTATTTTTTTTTTAAATATTGCTCCTTCGGCGAGAAAACTTACCGTGTCGTGATGTATCGTCTTGATTGCGATTAAAAAATGATGATTTACCCTCAAGACCAAGGGTTTGATATGTTTCACGTGTCAATGAGAGTAACAATTCACCTGATGGAACAATTGACAAAATATTGTGAACGTCTATTTTTTTGTCGATCGCCAATAGTGACAATTCACCTTAAATTAAAAAAAAATAGAAAAGATTTTACGCATCAAATTTTAAATTAAAATTTTAATTATTAAAACAAAGAAAATCTAACCTTTCTTAACAAAGGCCTCTATGAATTCCTTGCTCACAAGTTCGTGTGGACATAAATCATGAATTTTGTAATAATCCTTATCACGGAGAAGGCTACTTTGAATTTCCTCTGGTACGTCAATTGTCTCAGGAAATACGACAGACACCTGGCATTTATCCAAAAAGTCATTTTCACAAAATTACGTAAAAATATAACCTCGAAATTGATGTGCAATTATGGTGCATTATATATAGATATAATAATAAAGACAAAAAAAAAAGTAATAAGCCACTTACAGAATGATTGAAATAATGAGTCTTGATAATGGAAGGAGAATCCTTTAGTTGATTTGATTGCTCTATCAACAATGAATGCTGTGGAGGTTTAAAATTCCAAATTTCGGGACACAGCATTTCATCTGCAAAAACTTTTGTTTGCAATCAAAATAAGAGTTCCTTTAAATATTTATTTTTGTTTATTATGCACGTAATTTGCTAAATAATTAGAGACACTATTTTCAAAACATGGTTGTGTATCAACGTGGTTAGTCACGAAAAACAAATGAGAATGATCAGCTGATCTTTTTTTTTTTTTAATTGAAAATGAACACTTTCACTTTTCACAGTGTTATTCATTTTAAAGCCATATTAACACATCGGCCTCGGTAGCGCAGTAGGCAGCGCGTAAGTCTCATAATCTTAAGGTCGTGAGTTCGATCCTCACCCGGGGCATTTTTTTTCGCAAATCATATTTACTGCATAATTTATTTTAACTTTTAAAGAATATTTTTTTGTACGAAAAGCCGTATATTTCAAATAAATAATTTTGAATTTTATATTAATAATAATAAACATAATACATTGATATTATTAAATTTTTATTTATATAGTTATAAAATTTGTATTCTCTAAATGAATATATTTTGAAATTTATCGAAAAATGAAAATTAACTTACAATTACATTTTAAATCTATTATTAATTTTTCCAAAAATTTTCATTTTCTTCTTCTTCTACATTCATTGGGATTTTTTTTCATCCAATGTTTAAATTCACCCCTTCCACTTCGAATACCCAACATTGCCGATTTTGAATTAACATCGCGCGTAACAAATGGCGAATATCCTGCGATATAATCGTCCTTTAAGGGATCATTTTTCATTCGTGCCAATCTCGATGGTCGTTGATCGGGTCTCGGTTGATCTTCACATAAAATTGGATTATTCGCATGTTTCCCACCTTGAGGTGTTGGCAATGAAAACTAAAAAAAAAAAAGATAAAATACGTTTTCATTTAGAAAAAAAAAATTATAGTTCGAAAATAAAAAACAATATGAACTTTACTCCTTAAAAGTAAATTAATAAAAAGAAAATATACCTTTTTTCCTTTTGTCGAAAGGGGCTTTCGAAAATTAATATGCATATGTTGTTTGCCATTTTCATCAATGGAAATCGAAACTTTCTTCAATGTTTTATTACCACAATAGGGACAAAAGATTTTTGTCATTATTCCCGTTGTTCGAAAACACGCGCAACATCTCAAAATAAATGTTCGCATTTGTCTAATAACTTTACCCTCGAGGGATGCAATATTTAATCCAATTTGCATTAAAACATTTTGCATTGCAAAATCCATAGTGAGACACGCAACAGTTGCCGGTTTTTCATCAATTACATCAGATTCCATTTGTTTTTTTATGGCTTCAATATTTCCTGGGGGGGGGAAAGGTTATTTGAAAAATAAAATTTAAAAGAAAGAAAAAATATTAAATTACCTGGTGTTATCCATCCATTGTCATCGTCTTCATCGCTATTCTCTTCTTCGGCTTCATTTCCAGAATCACTATTCAAATTTTCACAATTAATAGGCCGAAGAATATCATTAAAATCATAATTATTTTTTTCGTTTATTAAATCAGTTTCTTTAAAATCTAATTTCTTAAATTTATCCATTAAATCTAATGGTGATATTTCAATAGATTCCAAATCGGACGTTGCTGTATCATAATTTGATTCTGATGAACTTTGAGAATATTTGTCTGAAGAATTTTTCTCCTCTTTTGAATTAACATCTTCAATATCATTTTTTAATTTGCCCGTTTCCTTTAATTTTTGTAATAATCTCTCCACCTCTTCAGCATTATTGTCAATTCTTTTATCATCTTTCTCATCATTTTTCTTGAATAGAATAAACATTTTATTGGAATATATTTAAATAAGAATAATAAATAAAAATTAATTTTTGAAAATTACCTTTTCCGGAAGATAAAAGCCAGCGAGACATTTGGGATGATTTTGTTGTAGCGCTTCGGGATCGTTAAGTGTTCGAACAATTTCAGGAGTTGTTTTTAAATGTTCAGTGCCAATTTTTTCCTTTTCGTATTGATAAGTCAAAGCTATTACTTTAATATCAGTCGCTGAAAGACTTGGATAATCTCCCGTTTTCTTGGCGAATTCCGTAACTTTATTTTTAAATTTAAAAATTAAACAAGTGACATTTTAAATTAACATTAAAATATTACAAAAACGATTTAATTCACATGTTATTTAAATTCAATAATAATAACAACTATTCTAAATATTTTTAATAATTACTTACCAAATCTAATGTTTTCTGGGAAAACTTCCTGAATCTTTAAATCGTAAGGTAGAACAACTAACCTTCTCAATTGTCGTTTGCTTGTTATTTCATGTACAACCGAAGGTTCAGTAATTATATTGTTACCTATTTCCTGTTGCAAATATATTAATTGTTTGCGATAAGTGAAATAAAATGAATTTTATTGTATAGAAAAATTGACATTTAACATAACCTATCAAACATATTAAGCACATTTAATTTAAAAAAAAAAATTCTATTTATAATACTTACATGTAAGGCTGCATTTTTTATAAATGCACTTGTATCTGTTATTAAATATTCAACTCTTTTATTTAAATTCATGTTTTAATCTTGTAAATTAAAACACGTGTGTTGTTTACAACAGAGAAAAAAACGCACAAAAATGACAAAAACACGACCATCACAATAAGGTTAGTTTACAATACAGTGTCATGTGATAATAACTGTCCACCAATCATAAATAAGCCACACAAACCCTCTGACGAATCACATCACTCCACTTTTGAAAATAAACTTTTAGGTTATGTTTCTTTTTAAAATTTGTTAAAACTACATAAAAAATAAATAAATTATTATAAAATGATCTAACAAATTCATAAATCTTGATATGAAATCATTTTTATTACTTTCAAAATCAGAAATACGTGAAAAATTAAAATTTCTACCAAAAGCAAGTGTTTATTTGTCAAGGCAATTTTTTGCCACAACAACAATTAATAAAAAAATAAATATAAAAATGATTAAATATTTAAATCAAACAGAGGCAATTAATGTTGATAAGGAATTATTTAACAATTATAAATTTAGTGTCGATCAATTAATGGAAATTGCTGGTTTAAGTTGTGCAATTGCTATCGCTAAATGTTATCCAATTTTGGAGAATTTGTCATCAAAAAATATTTTAATTTGTTGTGGACCAGGAAATAACGGCGGTGATGGTTTGGTAAATACGTAAATAATTTTATCATTTTTTTTTTTTTTTTACTAAATTAAATTTAAAAAATTTTTTCGGCTTTATATTGTAAAAAAAAAATAATTAAAATTCTAGGTATGCGCAAGACATTTAAAATTGTTTGGTTACAATCCTGAAGTTTATTATCCAAAAAGAACGAAAAATCAACTTTATGAAAATCTTTTGCATCAATGTTTGGAGAATGAAATTGCAATTCTCAATAGTGTGGAAAATTTCAAGGAATTAAATGAATATCGTATTATTGTCGATGCATTATTTGGATTTAGTTTTAAGCCACCGGTAAGAGAGGAATTTATTCGAATAATTGATATTTTGAAAAATTCAACAGTCCCCGTATGCAGTATTGATATTCCATCTGGTTGGAATGTTGAAAATGGTCCACCGGATGATGGTGGTTTAAATCCTGAAATGCTTATTTCATTAACAGCGCCAAAACTTTGCGCACGTAATTTTCAGGGAAAATATCATTTTCTTGGTGGTAGATTTGTACCACGTAAATTAGAATTAGAATACAATTTAAATCTACCCAATTATCCGGGAACGGAATTGGTTGTTGAATTGTAAATAAATAAATTTTCCTATTTTAATATTAAATAGAAATAGAGATATTTAAGATTAATTACCATTAAAAAATTCAAAATATTAAAAAAAAAAAAAAAAAAAAAAACATTTTGAAATTCGATCAATAAGAAAAAATCATTAGAAATTTTTAATATTATAGACAAAATTAAATTATACCTATTGAATATGATTTTTTTATATTAATTTTATTTTTTTTAAGTGGGTTTTACTGTATTTAAAAATAAAATGCAACATTAGCGTCAAAGTAAAATAGCCTTTATTACATTGTGAAACGAAGAACAACAATTCTAAAATTCTATTATTGTGTCGTTTTGTTTCACATATTACGTTCGAAAGAATGTGTTAGTGTCCCGCAGCGATTTTGGAAAATATAATCGTATATATACATACATATATATATATACATATATTATATGTCTTTTTAATACATCAATTTTCATATTGATTTTTAATTATTTTTATTTGTTTTAAATCTCAATTTTTCGTTTTCCTTTTTTTTTTGAATTCTCGCAAAGATGTATCTATTTTCATTCGCATATATATATATATATATACATACATAATATATTTATGTAGATATAATCCTACATTTTAATCGCATTAAATTGTATAATACGGCTAAAGATTGAATGCCAATACTGCACTCTTCCTGCAGAGAAAAAAAAGGCACGAACTGGCGGAAAAGTCGGCCTAACTGTATAATATTTCTTTTTTTTATTTATTTATGGATGGAACTTCGTCACAATACAATATTTTCTTTTTTTTTTTCTTATTCCACAGTAACAAACACGACACGTTATAGTCGTAAACGCATTTTTTTCAAAAAAAAAGACTGCCAAATAGTGTCTTCTGTGCAACGTTTTTTTTTTTTTTTTTTATTATTTTTAATTTAATTTTGAAAATCATTATTTCAAAAAAATATTATAAATATTGAAAAAAATGTGAATTTAGAAAATTTAAAAAATTAAAATTTAATTATAAAATTTAACATTTAATTTTAAACAAAAATTAATTATTTTCGTTTAACTTGATTAATATCAATATTAACATATTTATAATTTAAAAAAGAGACAAAAGAAACAAAATGACACTGCTGACACTAAACAGCGAGCCCCTTTTTTTTTTAGTTCATTTTTAATTTTCTTTCGCCCTTGAGTACGTATTGCATTACATTTCATTCTTATATAAATCAAATGTATTTATGTATATAATATATTTATATATATATATATATATATATATATATATATATATTTATGTATATATATATATAATATATATATACCAATTTAGTAAATTTATATTTTTTATGTCTACAAGTATACTATGCTTTTCTTTATAATTACGAATCTATTCTCTAAAAGAAACGGTACATTATTGTCTGTCGTATCGAATAGTAATATATATATTTACATTTTAATCTGGTACTTAAATTTATTTTTTTTTTTTATAATATATAATAGTTCATGGAAAGCTCAATGGCATAACCACCAGTATTACTGCGTGTACTATTTTTTTTAAACGTGTGAAACACGATCACTTCGATTCAATAAACAATTTTGAATCTTTTTTTTTTTACATTATAATAAAAATTTGTAATTGCCAATTCCAAAACTAATTGAAAATCAATATTCCTCTTTTTAAGTAATTTATTTTTTAAATATTAATTTTCAATGTTTTAAAAATGTACATATAAGAAAAGATTATTTTACAAAAGGCAGTTTCATTTGTTTTCGATGTCTTTGCGACAAAAAATTTAAAAAATTGAATAATTTGATTCAAAGAAATGATTCAAGCAAATAATAATCGAAGTGATCGGATTTGCCAAGTCTCGTTTATTTTTATTTTTATTTTTTTTTTCTTTAAATTCTCACTTCGTCGAATTATTATTTGGCAACTAGGCAAGCTCGGTCGTTCACGGAAGGCATCGTATGGTGCTTTAAAATCGTTGCTTCAACAATTGTAACAATTTTTTTTTTTTCTTTTATTTTCATTATTAGGAATTACAGATACACCATCATTTATTAACATTTAGTATCGCGGTGTGGTAAACAACAGTATATAGCAGAAACAGCATCACTATTGCATTTCAAATATCGAAGGAATTTTTTTAATTTAATTATTCTTCAGTTTTTATTTCTCTATAATTTCTATTTATTATTAACGAGTTTCAATAATTATTTCTCTAAATTATCATTCTCGTTAATTAATTATTATCCATTGTTATTAGTCATTAATTTGTCATTAATTTCTGACAGTAATAATAATAATAATAATAATAATAATAATAATAATAATAATAATAATAATAATAATAAAAATAATAATATTAATAGAAATAATAAAAAATAATAAAAATAGTAATAAAAATGCTAATAATATTAATATTAATAATAATATTAATAATAAAATAATAAAAATTACAATATAATATAATAAAATAATAATAATGTAATAATATTAATAATAATCGTTCTATATGCAATAGAAAGTGTGGCTTCCACTTTTATCAAGTTAGAATACATTAAATGCATTTAGAGGAATATTTTTATCTTGAGAAAAATAATAATAAAAAAGGACTTGTGGAAAACAGCACACGAGCGATCATTTAAGTTCTATCGTATTTTTTATAATTATTATATTATAATTATATAAAAATATACTTCTTAAGTGTTAACACTAATATAAATGAGTATTATTATTATTAAGCAAATTTGCTTGTTCGTATATAATATATTATTATTATTATAATAATGTGGACACGATGCCTGTCGCGGATAACCGAAGCTTCTACATGAGGAAGTACAATTTTTTTTTCTCAGCATTTTGGGCAAAAAATGCCTTTAGGCAATTAATTAAATATTTATATTTATTTATTCTTATTATTATTATATATATATATATAATAATAAAATGCATTCAGAATCCACGAAAATTATTAACCTCTTCACCATTTTTAAACTGCTTTTTGAGCACTTTAAAGATTCATTTTTTTTCTTTAATTCAAAAATTGACTAACTTTTTTTTTCTTTTGTTTCCCCGTTATCGAATTAATAAAAAACGCTCCTTTTTTTTTTTTTTTTTTCTTTTGAAATTAGAAAAAATTTAATTTAGAATATTTAGAAATTCAATTGATTTTGAATTTTAAAATCTTTTAAATTTATTAAAAATTTTTAGAAATTCTTTTTTGATTAAAAACTACGATTTACTTTAATTAAATCTCTATTTAATTAAAAACATAATTCCAATTATTTGCATCAAATATTTTAAATTCTTCATAAATTTAATACTTTGTTAAATTTGGAAGATTAATTATATTTTTATTACTTTTAATTGCCATTTTTGTATACTATAATTGTTAATCAACTAATAAATGAGAATTTAATTCATTTATTAGTTTATCAAAAACCAAATTTAAAAATTCTCTTAAAAATAAAACATAAAGTGAAAGAAAAAAAAATGAGTGTTTTTCATTTATTCCATAATAATTGGCAGCAAATCTAGATTATTATTTAATTGAGAATATTTTTTTTTTTTTTTTTAAAAAAAGCAAAAACAGCTTTACAACTATCTAGTTTTTTCATTTATATAGAATTAACTATATATACATATAAGATTAAAGTTATCGATTTAATTTAAATTTTTTTTGTAAGTTCGATGTTTTCATGTTTCGTCGTCAATTTAAAAAATGAAGTATTGAGGTTTCTGTTTTTTTTTTTCGTTGGATTTTGAATTCACGCGGTATTCATTATTTGTTTTTATATATATATTTTTTATATATATTTTTTTAATAACAATATCACTTATCACTTGTGGTATGTGTAAAATAAAAAGACGAATAAAAACCTTTATAAAATACAATTCTCGAGTATTATCGCATCTGTATAGAGTATACTTGCTTATCTAGGCGTTCCGAATGAATAAATCATCATAATACAAATATTATAATCAATAATATTATTTTTTTTTTAATCGTACAGTGTATTGGAAGCATTTAATATCATATTTAGATCCTTACAGAAAAAAAAAAGAAAAAAAAAATTGGGCCTCGAATCTCGGTGAATGTAGAAAAAAATTATTTTGCAAAAAAAAAAGAAAAAAATAATTCCTATTTCATTTTTTGCTCAATCACTTATATGGAACGTTAAACAAGTGATAAAAAATTAAGAAAAAAAAGGCCTCAAGAAAGGTCTTTTTACGGAATGTGCGTTATAATTTCAACAAGGACCAATTTCTTCAAATTAAATTTTTTATTCCTTTCTTCTTCGAATTATTTTCTGTTTTTTTTCAAATGAAAAAAAAAAATATATAAAAATAACAGAAAAAGGATTATTTAAAATTTATTTTTTCTTACATTTAATGAAAAAATTTTGTTTCTAAAGTTTTTTAAAAAAACATTTTTGATTTTTAACTTTTAATATTTTATTTTGATTTTCATGTTTGATTTATGGGGAATTTACATAAATATAGATATTATAATTGTTTAAAGGGACATTTTTTTAGTCGTTTAAATTCTTTTTCTATTTTTGAAGAAATTGGTCGAGATTAAAAAATTTTTTTTTCTAACTTTAATATTAGTATTGCATAAGTACATAAAATTAGGTATTGGAAAGATGTGTTTGCATAATTTTTCACCGATCCACAAGGCCCTGAAACCTCAACTCTAATAATTATAGTCCTTTGGGCTGAGCTGAATAAAACTCTGTTTTTGTTGATTTTTTCTTTAAAGTGAGGAGGCGAGATTCGAGATTTTTCTTTGTTCTGGCAAACAGGGTAGAATTTTTGTTCTTTTTTTTTTTTACAATAAGCTCTCTTCGCAGCCAGATTTTATAATTCGGTACACTACAATTCATTATTTTCGCTTTCCCCCCCATCGAGAGCCTTTCAAGTTTAAAAAAAAATAATTCCGAAATATTATCATTAAATTAATATTTCACAAAATTTCCAAATATAAAATGTTTTTAAAAAAATTCGTCTAATACTAAAATGTCTAAAGCAATTGAACTTTTAAAATTATTTTTCCTTTTCTCTATAATTAGTAAAGAAATTATTAAATTGATAAAATTAAGGAACTAATTTTTAAAAAAAAATTTACTTTTGTTTTCAACACTCGTCAATAATAACACAATTGAAAAGAATAAATTTCATGTTACTCAAAAATTACAGTATAACTTCAAAGGCTCTCGTTATGAAAACTTTCATCTTAATTTCATTTCTTAATTAAACTCATTTTTCTGACCCGCGTGTCGATTTATTATTATTTTTATTAGAATTCTAAAAAAATAGGCTCAAGGCTACCAAAAGCCTTTTCTCTGACCAAATTTAACTGCGCCTCGAATTAAAAAAAAAAAAAAAAAAAAAAAGAAATGAATATTACAATAACAATATTAATGTAAAAATAAAATTAAAAAAAATATTTGCTAACAATATTGCTAATTATATTTCTATTTATTATTTTGTACTAGTTTCGTGAAAAAAAAGGAAAATTAAATATATTAATTTTTTTTTTTTTTTATTGTTCTGCGTCATTATTATTATTATTTTATATAGAAAAACGTTGTAATCCTGTAGCAATAAAAAATATATTTTATATATATTTATATGAAATATTCTGCAATTACAGGAAAGCAACTAATTGAATACTTCTAAAAAGTATATTACAAAAATACATATTATATTTTCTTCATTAAATTTTATACACAAGGGAAATATTTTGATTTAGTGAGAGAGATATTTAAAAAATCTATTTCTAAATATTGTCTATTGTGTTAACATTAAGTTTAAAAAAAAAAAAAATTTTTTATCCCAAGGCGCAGTCAATTTGACATATAATAAATTTTCTCATATTCAGTATTAAGTTTCATCTCCTCTTTTTTTCGTTTATTATTATTATTTTTTTTTTTTTTTTGGTAAAATCTCTATTCATAAGTGCAATATCCATTTTTTTTAAATAACGTCGTTCATCCCGTGTGGATGGTTTTCTTTCTTTTCTTTTCTTTTTTTTTTTTTTTTTTATTTTCGCCCTCCCCAGCGAAATATCTTTTTTTTTTTTTGTAACTAACAAATTTGTACATTAATTAGTTTCTCCTTATTATTGTCAATGGTATATATATAATATCTTGTTAATAAAAATAATAAAATATTATGTATATTATATCATATTTTATATCTATATTTTTATTTATAATAATAGATTATTGCATTATGCATTTTTGGTACCGTTACGTGTTTTGTTTTGGTTAAATTTGTATAATATATAAATCTTGGGCAGAGATTTATTAAATCCTGTCATTAAACTTTGGTTTTTGTTTGTCATTTCATTTTTCATTTGTGTGACAATATTTCAAAAAAAAAGTGTCACGCATAATTCGATTACTTTTAGTCGTTGCAAAAGGAATTTTGCAAATTTCTTTTAAATTAGCTTTTTTTTTTCTTTCTTTCTCAATATCCTTTCACTCGGTATCGCTCAACTGGGGAATTACTCTTAAATATTATAAAAATGATAATAATAATAATAATAATAAAAATAGTAATAATAATAGTAATAATAATAATAATAATATTAATAGTAATAATAGAAAAGTAATAATAATAATAATTAAAAATAGTAATAATAATATTTAAAAAAAAGCCTCGCTTAATATTTTTCCAAAAAAATTTTGGAAATTGCAAATGTTTGCAAAATTTTAAAGAGAGGTACTTTTTTTTTACCAGCACAGTCTTTAAATAGTCCTCTGCGTGAGAATTTGCGCCTTTTTTTTTTTGCACAAAACTAAATTTATATATAGAAATTAAACTTAAATGCTAAATCCTGAAGAGAGTCGATACGTGACCGGTTGGAAAAAATCTTTTTTGTAAAAATTTGTTAATAATTTTCTTTGTTTTTTTTTTTTTCACTTACCGGTAAACACGTAAATTGGGCGACAAATGGTGAAGGGAAGAGAGAAGGGGGGGGGGGGTTATGTACTTAGCTAAGTGGATGGGCCTCATCATTTGAGAGCAATTCGGTAGTCCTATTCTCTGTATGGTTTGCAATAAGAGTACCGATGATTCATATGTTGGCTGTAGGAGCCAGAGTGAGAAAAGCGCTTTAGGCACTTGGAACACTGAAATGGCTTTTCGCCGCTGTGCAGACGTTTGTGCTCAGTCAAATGATGTTTGTGCTTGAACGCCTTTGGGCACTCTTGGCACTTGTACGGCCTTTGTCCTGGAAAAAAATGTATATACTTATTTATTAATTATACACTTTTTTTTTCTCTCTCTCTGTGATATTACACTCCAAAGAATTAATAACGATTATTTTACTCTCTAAATTTGAATTAGTGACTTACTTATTGCTTTAAAATTAGTTAAATTTTTTCTAATTGTTAGTAAAAATTACTAATAATTAGTAAAATTTCACTAATTTTAGAAGCAAAAAGTGAGTTACTAATTCAAATTAATAGACATTTTTATTAATTGACATTTAGAGAGTACATCATTGAATAAAAAAATTGCCCTTCCTTTCAATATTCTTTAAAATGTAAATTTAAAAATATAAAATAACTCACCGGAATGTTCGTACTTGTGTCTTGCTAGGGAACTTTGCTTTGAAAATGTTTTATCGCATTGATTACAAAAAAAGAGACCTTCTTGCTCCGTCTCAATTGTTGGAGTCACATCAGCTTGAACGAGTATTCCTTCATTTTGTACTTTAACAATTGTTTGATTTTGACTCTAGAAAAGAAAAAGTAAAATTAAAACCACATTATAATTAAACAATTAAAAATTTTCTTTTAACAATCACCTTTGGTAGAGCTTCATTATTTGATAAAGTACGTCGAACTTCAGCCGAATCGGTCGTCGTCTCTTCATCAATAATAAGTGGCGAATCCTCAAGATCAGTGTCGGGATTAATAATCAATGTCGGTGTCATTAGAGTATCTTCCTTTGGTCCACAGGGCGATGCTGTATTTCTACTTGACGTATCACTCTCTTTTATCACGGATATTGTCAGTTCTTTTTTCGAGAGATCAAGTGGTTGTTCATTTATCGGTTGAATGCCAGCATTCGCCAATGGTAGAAGGGCCGGTATTTTTGATTCTCGACGATCTCTCGCTCTCGAATTTTGAAACCAAACCTAGATTTAAAAAAAAGGAATTTTTATTTATTTTGAAAAAGTGAAAGAAAAAAAATTGGTCATTTATCGCCTACCTGAACAACACGAGTGGGAAATTTGATATAATCAGCAATCATAATGATTTCCTCTTTCTTTGGCCTTGGATTAATTGCATAATACCCCTTAAGAACAGCCAATTGTTCATCATCAATTAATGATCTTGCTCTAACTCGTCGACCACTTTCACTTTGTGGTTGACTTGTCTCATCTTCATCCTCAGTATCAACATCCGATGAATCAACAACATCGGCTTTTCTCTTGCAACCCTGTCTAATTGTTGTTGGCTTTTGATTAACATCCTCAAGTTTTATCGCCAAACCCTCGCTCTGCGAATCGCATTGATCTGTCGTTGGCCAATCAGGATAATGGGTCATTTCACTTGAAATCTCACTGTCTTGATCCTGTAAACAAATTTTTTTTTTTAATAAATTATTCCTCAAATATTCAAATTTTATAATTTACCTGATAATCATCATCAAATTCACGTTTAATAGTGGCTGGTGATGATGAGAGTTTTCTCACATTTGCCTCAAGCAATTGTTTCGTCACTGATGTATTGACAGTCTCAAGAATACGACGAACGGCATCGAGTCCCTCATTTGGTGCTGGCGATTCTTTTCCCTCAGTTCCTTCTGTACCCTCAGAATCGGCTGTCGATGGACTCATAACTTCACCATGAGATTCATAATTCTCCGATGATAAATCATCACCTCTCTTTGTGTGCAATTGATGCAAAAATTTTCTCAATGACGATTGTAAAAAATACGTTCCAAATCCCATCATTTGCGGAAGTAATGTAGGCACATCGTACATACCTTTAAAAAAATAATTTAATTATCAAAAGTTGCAAATAAAAAAAAAAAAATGGTTAAATTAAAATACTCACCTCCTCCTTCATTATGAATGTCATGATAATGAGAAGGCGAAAGTTTAGGGAGAATTGGCAGGAAAGTATTATTATTTGCAGCAATCATATCAACATCGCGACGATTTTGTAATGGTGTTTGATTTTTTCTCGGCCCTCTATCAACATTACTGATTGATCCTTGTCTCGATTTCTTTAGATTAACTATTAGACATTTCTTTGATGTCATGTGACTTGAATAGGAACCCGAGTGCGAGAATCGTTTACCGCAATTATTACATTGAAATGGCTTCTCTCCACTGTGAATACGAAGGTGCTCCTGTTAACAATTAAATTTTTTATGATTATTTTCAAACACAAATATAACAATAATTCTCAATATATGAATAATAATTTACCTTAAGATGATGTTTAAATTTAAATGCTTTCTCGCAGTGGGGACATTTAAATTTACGAAGAACTGCACTCTCATCGTGGCTGATCATGTGCCTCTGAAGACGATAGACGTTGGCAAAAGTTTTATTACACACTTTGCAAGACTGTAAAAAATTAATTCAAATATTAAAAATTCATCTAATTCAAATTCAAAAATATATAATTTTCCAAACATAATAAATCCAAGCTTCTTTTTAAAAATTTGAAAAAAAAAAAAAATGAAAAGAAAATGTTTTCAAAAAGAAATGAAACCAGAATCCAAACAAAAATCGTTTTCCCATGCGTTCCAAAAATATCTTTTCGTAGATGAAAAAAAAAAAAAAAAGCCCCCTCCATAGTTTAATAAACTCCCCTTCATACAGGAAAAAGAAACGATAAATCAGAGAAGTTTAGTATTTTAAGGTCAAGAAATGTGAGTTGTGCGGAGAATTTAAATAATCAGGATGGAGATTATGAAAAAGGAAAAAAAAAAAAGGAGGGGAAATCGGGATGTTGCTGTATAATACGCAAGTGTAGGATAAAGTCCTGCGATGTAAAAGTTGTGAGATGATAAGCCACTTACGACTTGCGAGAATTGAGCACCGAGGTCGTGCTTATCGATGACGTAGGTTGTCTTGTGAATGTCCTCGAGATGGAGCTGCAGAACGTTTAAATTCCGACAGAGAATACCGCACTGGGGACACCTTTCACCCTGTTTCGTCGAACCTCCTTCTCCTCCTACGCCGCCACCACCAACACCTCCACTCGCAGTACCATCCGCGCAACCGCCCACTTCCGTGTCCGCACCTGTCTCGTCCTCGCTGCACCCTGCTCAAATGAAACGCCCTATATTAATTTCCAGTCATGGCCGACCATCTAATATCCCTCCAAAAAAAAAAAAAAAAAAACAAAAAAAAAAAACACTACTATAACCCCTACAGCTTTTTTCATTCATTTAAAAAATATTTTAATTAAATTGATTTTTTTACTTTATTCAATTTTTCAAAATAATATTAAAACTATTTTCAATAATAATGTATCGAAAAAAAAAAAAATATCCACAATTTTGAAAATCAGAAAAATTTTGTTTAAGGCCATGTCCAAGTGTGGCAGCGCCATCTACATTGAAACTAAAATTTTTGATTTCCAACAGCCTTTTCTTAAAAATAAGAAAATAAAATGCTTTTTCCTTTATGGATAATTGATTATTGGCAAGAAATACACCAGCTGAAACTTTCTTTGAGTTAAAATAATATGGGGACGCATGATTATGTTCTAAAAATCATTAGTCATAATTTACATTTTATCGAATTTTATTTGTCCTAATCAATTTTGAGCCGAATTTTAATTTATTCGAAATAGCATTTGGCATAATTTTCATCAATCCGATTTTCTCTATTACAGAATTTTTATATAACGGAAAATTCAACACACAGAATTTTTAATTCTTCGAATTTTTATTTGCTCGAATTTTCAATTTAACATAATCGGCATTTTAAAGAATTTTCATTGGGTAGAATTTCATTGAATAGAATTTTCATTTAGATGAATTAAACTCAGGCAACGTAAGGGTTAAACCTATAAAAAGATTTCTTGATTTAAAGAAACCAATTTCTTTGACTTCAAAATAAAATTTTCTTTGAAACAAGAAAAAAGCTTTGCAGAGAAATTTTTGTTTTAATTCAAAGAAATTTTCTTTGAATTAAAAAAAATTTTCTTTTGAATCAAAGATAAATTTGTTTATTAATGGCAGGTCAAAGTAGTTGTGATTTTTTCATTGAAGTTCTATGAAAAAAAAAAAATTGCTACGACTTTGACATGCCCTTAAATCAAAGAAATTCTAACATTGATAGGGTAGTGCATCAATTACGACGCGTTCAAAAAAAAAAAACAACACAGAAAATTAAAAGGCATTAAAATAAGCTGCAACGCTTATTATTTTAATCCATTTTGGTATTAAAATAAGCAAAATTGGATTAAAATAATAATCGTTGCAGCTCCAATTACAGTGTAGTATCTTTAAAATACACGTAATTTTTGTCACCGAAACTGATACAAACGAGCGGTTATAAAAAAAATTACTGTATTAGTTTCAATTTCTCATATTTGTTTAAATAATTGATTTTTATAAAGTTAAAATTTATTTTTAATATCTAAATAACATATAACTTTTTCACAGAAAATTATAAGGTATTAAAATTAATATTATTTTAATGCCTTTTAATTTTCTGTGTTAGTTTAATAAGTCTTAAATTGACTTTATACAATATAGAAATGTCGAATTTTTTTATTTCAAAGCGTGTTTTAACTCGAATCGCGCCATAATTAGTGCATTTACCCTAAAATAATCAAGGTAACATTTATTTGAATTAAATAAAAAAAATGTCTTTGAAACGAAAATAATTTTTTTTTTTTTTAATCAAATATAATAATTTGTTTGAAACAAATAAATTTTCTCTGTAACAAAGGAAAATTTGTCAAAGAATTTGATTTCTTTGAATGAAAGAAATTTTTTTCTGAGACATATAAAGTCGAAAACAAAAGCAGTAATTTTTTTACTATACTTTCACAGTAAATCCTAAACTTTCCGGAATTTCTGGCAAATTTTATACTCTACACCGAGAAAAAAGATTTCTTTATGATTCAAAGAAAATTTATTTGTTTCAAACAAATTATCTTTGATTCAAACAAAATTATCTTCGTTTTAAAGAAATTTTTTATTTAATTCGAATAAATGTTTCTTGGAACCTATATATATATATATATATATATCAAAACAAAAATTTCTTTGATTCAATTATAAATATTTAATCTAAATGAAAATTCGTTTGGCGCAATGTTTAAAATTCATCAATCAATATAATCAATGTCAAGAAAATTGTGATTGGTGAATTTTAAATAACGCGCCGAAATTTCGGATAAATAAACATTTCGGTGCCTAAAAATTCTGTTAATTGAAAATTCGTTAAAATTAAAAAATTCTGACAAATGTGACGCGTTCTAAAGAAAAGGACCTTATAGAAGCAAATTAATTATAGGTTATGTTGGCGATAATTTTAACTTGATTAAAAATTTCTTAAATATAAAATAAAAATCAATTTTTATTGAATATTTTTGAATGTAATAAAGACTTAAATATCAATAATTTGAAAATTTATTCTCTGTGTGTATTTTCGCTTGGAAATTTTAAAACATAATCTATAATTTTTTTTGCTTCTAAGGTCCCTTTCTTCAAAGTGTTAAATGTTAATTTCAAAAATGAGAATTCGTTTAAAATATAATTATATCTAATAAAAATTGTTGAAATTTCTAACTACAAATGATTTTTATGCACACACGAAAAAAGAAGTAGAATTTTTACCCCAAAATCGGTATAAAAATTACCTGCAATAAATTTTATCCTAGTTGAGGGCGCCACTGTCTATGTGAATTAGTATTGGTTAAAATTACCAGCAACAAAATTTACCCAGCGTTTTTCCGTGCACGGAAAAAATGAAAAAGTAATTTTTACTACTTTTGGAGTAAAACGAGAATATTGTCCGAAGTTTCTGCGCATCTCTGGCAACTTTTACTCCTAAAAATAGTAAAATTTACTCTAGAAATAGTAAAAATTACTACACGAAACAGAAAAATTTACTACAGAAATAGTCAATTTTACTATTTTTGGAATAAAAGTTGCCACAGAGATGCGCAAAAAACTTCGAATAGTTCGACACAGAAAAAACGCTGGATAAATTTTGTTGCGGTTAATTTTCATCAATGCTAATTCACATAGACGGTGGCGCCCTCAACTAGGATAAAATTTGTTGCATGTAATTTTTATACCGATTTTGAGATAAAAATTCTACTTTTTTTTTCGTGTGTGATCCCGTTTATTATTCTGAAAGTAGCAAAAATTACACAGAAAATTAAAAAGCATTAAAATAAGCTGCAACGCTTATTATTTTAATATCCAATTTTGCTTATTTTAATACCAAAATGGATTAAAATAAGCAAAATTGGATTAAAATAATAGTTGCAGCTTATTTTAATGCCATTTAATTTTTTGTATTTTCTTTCTTTCCGTGTGAGATAAAATCATGCTCCCAATTTTAATAATATAATATATTATTTCAATGGAATAATGATGCGCCGCTTTAAAAAAAAAAATTCAATATTCTCAAATTAAATCGAATTTACCAAACAATTGATAATTTAACAAATTAAGATTTTAATGGAATAATATATGATGGTCTAAAAAACAGCCCACATATATTATACCTATATATAAAATGTGGCATAAAACGGTTAATTGAAGAATTAAGGTACATAGGGGCACCTTGAATTATCGAAAAATGTGGCCAGTTTTTGGGGGGCACCCTTTTTATTATCAAGGCTCAATGCATTGATAGAGGGGTGGAAGAGAAGGAGTATAGTGAAGGTGAAGGACGCACGGGGGTAGTTTGGGGAATGTGGGGCGGATGGTGAAGGTCGTGATGATGGCTTAAAGTCACGGCGGAGGGGAAATAGAGAAAGAGAGAGTAAGAGAGAGAGAGAGAGAGGTAACCTATAAGGTGGGAGATGAGGGCTATTCGATTCGAGGGCACAGGGGTGAAAAAGAGAGAAAATCATGAAATCTCCAGCAAAAGCATTGTTCGAATCCCGGGACACGAGCGTGTGTCGATGCTGGGGGTGCCACGATAAAAGTGGCACATGGCAGGGTCATTCAACCCTGTCTAACTTTTTCAGGGGCCCATTGTCAGTTGACGGGATTTAAATGCCATACGATTCGCAGAGGTGATTAGCTGGGAAAAACCGGTATATATACGCCGATTTAATTTCGTCACAGGGAACACGACGCTAGAAAAGAGAGATAAACTGATATATATATATATATATATATATATATATATATATATACATTTTAATATATATACATTTTATACACACACACAAACTCTCTCTTTCTCTCTTTTGGTCCATGTCTGTACGAAAGATATCAAAAAGGGAGCAGTCAACAGAAAAAAGTCAACTAAAAACGCGCACATCAAAATATTTATAAATATATAATACTATAATTTCAAAAAT
This sequence comes from Leptopilina boulardi, assembly GCF_019393585.1. Lineage (NCBI taxonomy): Eukaryota > Metazoa > Arthropoda > Insecta > Hymenoptera > Figitidae > Leptopilina > Leptopilina boulardi. The sequence goes on along the minus strand of NW_026137806.1, from coordinate 1,079,540 downwards.
TTCTTTTTAAATTCAATTCTTTTTTTTATTTTGCAATTCATATTTAATTTTAAATAAAAATTCAATAAGAAAGGGACCTTAGAAGCAAACGAATTATAGGTTATGTTTACTCTCTAAATCTGAATAAGTGAAATTTCACTTAAAATGTATCAAAAGTCTTCCACGTAGAAAAATAAGTGTATATGCACTTTTAAATAAATGGTTTTCACTCAAAAATAAGTGATGTTTCACTTATTTTTAAGTGCATATACACTTATTTTTCTACGTGGAAGACTTTTGACACATTTTAAGTGAAATTTCACTTATTCAGATTTAGAGAGTACACAATAGTTTTATAAAAGATTTTTGTTTTTTTCTAATTTAAAAATAAGTTTTTATTTAATATTTTCAATAAAGGCATAAATATAAATAATTTTTATTGAGAATTGATTATGTTTGTGTATAAAAATTTCAAAACATAACCTATATAATTTTTTTTCTTCTACGGTCCTTTTCTTCAAAGCGCATCACACTCTCTAAATCTGAATTAGTAAAAATGTTTACTAATTTGAAATAGTGACTCACTTTTTTCTTCTGAATTAGTAAAATTTTACTTAAAATTAGTAAAATTTTACTAATTCAGAAGCAAAAAGTGAGTCACTAATTCAAATTATTAAACATTTTCACTAATTCAGATTTAGAGAGCATATAATAAATAAATAGAGGTTAATCGTATTTTTTTAATCATTATTTATATATGTATATAACACACAAAAAACAAATACTGAAACTGTTAACATCTTAAAATCAAAATGCCTTAAAACTAGTGTAATTTTAATCTTAAAACTAGATTAAGTCAATTTTAGGACTTAAAATCATACACTCAAGGCTGAAATTCAGTAAAAATGATTCTAATGTTAACGGTTTCAGTCAACTTTCAGTGAACTGAAAGTAAGTATTACACAGAAAATTAAAAGGCATTAAAATAAGCTGCAACGCTTATTATTTTAATCCAATTTTGCTTATTTTAATCCATTTTGGTATTAAAATAAGCAAAATTGGATTAAAATATGCAATTTATTTTAATACCTTATAATTTTCTGTGTATTTTTTAGTGTGAAGAGTTTTTGACTTTCGTCTGTAAGACTGTGTGTGAAGCCACGTGCGATATCATTATTAATTGGCATATCGAATGAGCGGAAGCTCAACATTTTTCTCTTGGCAAGAATCTTGCCGCACTGCCAACGAACTTTGCCCGCAGTTTGCTTTGATAACGAATACTGAAACGGGTCAAAGCCGTGACCCCCCCCCCCCTTATATATATACATAAATTCCACATTTTTCGCACCTAGTCATATTTGTTTCTCGACATTTTTAGATGAGTAAATACATATATATATAAAAGAAAATAAATGGAACAGAATATTTTCCAAAAATGAAATGCTATGAGAAAAAAAAACGAAATAAATCCCCTTCGGCAAAGGAGGATACAGAAAGAGAGAGAGAGAGATAAAATATCTATGACACACTTCAAAGAAATGAAAAAAAAAAAATTACGGATAGATTTTTCAGAGTTGAAACTTTTTTGATTTTTATCCTGTATATTCGTATATACTTTCTATTTATAAACTTCTTTTCTCATAGCCTTATGTTAGTTATATAAAAAGAGAAAAATGATTTCTAAAACAAAAGTGTGAAAAATTAGGAGGACCATGAGAGGGAGAAGGACTATAAAATTCCAGGTGGAAGCAAGATGCGACGGAAGTGTTACCATACCGGAAACTTACGGATGGGACCCAGATGTGAAATTTTTGTTGCGGCTCTCCATTTCTACGTGCTTTTATGACTTTTTGAAAATGTAAATTCTAAATTGAGGTAGGACCCATTCACACAAGCGCAAGCTGCATTCTACCCAGACAAATTTTAACTTTAATGTTTTACACGTTTCTTCGAAATTCATCTCTTCGAAGCGGAAATCGAACTTTAAAACATACATCACTTTTTTTTTTTTTTTGTTTTAAAATAAAAAGAATTTTCTATAAATATTTCTTCAATATAATTATTAATTTGAGACTCTCTAAATCTGAATTAGTAAAAATGTTTACTAACACAGAAAACTATAAGGCATTAAAATAAGCTGCAATGCTTATTATTTTAATCCAATTTTGGTATTAAAATAAGCAAAATTGGATTAAAATAATAGTTGCAGCTTATTTTAATACACACAGAAAATTAAAAGGCATTAAAATAAGTTGCAACGCTTATTATTTTAATGCAATTTTGCTTATTTTAATACCAAAATGGATTAAAATAAGCAAAATTGGATTAAAATAATAAGCGTTGCAGCTTATTTTAATGCCTTTTAATTTTCTGTGTACCTTATAATTTTCTGTGAATTTGAATTAATGACTCACTTTTTGCTTTAGAATTAATTAAATTTTACTAATTGTTAGAAAAAATTACTAATAACCCAACCAAAAATTTCAGTATTATACCAGAGTTAACTACTGGCGCAGTACTGGTTCAGTATTGGCTACCGAGGCTGGGCAGTCTGTACTGATCCAGTACTGGTATTTTCATTGTATCAGTACTGGTACAGTACCACCCTTCCAGTACTGGCAAATCAGTACTGAGCCGATATTGAGCCAGTACTGGCTCAAATATATTTTCTTTTTGATTAATACTATAGTTTACAAAAAGTTCTAAAGTGAACCTGATAAACCTTTTTGTTTAAATATTTTGTTCATAAAAATTTTTTCACTTTGATTTTATTTTTGAAAATTAAAAGGTATTTTATTTTGCTTTTTTGAGGGTATAAAATTATTTAAACAAAAAGTTTCCTGAGACTAATTCCAAAACATTTTGCAAGTTTTTTTTTGTTGTTTTCAGATATGCAATAAACCAAAAAAATTCTTTAACGATCAAACTATAAATAAATAAAATTTTTTATAAAAAAATTAATAATTTTTAAAATAAAAATTCAAAAAAATTTTCTTGACAACACTTGTTAAATATTAAAAAACAACTTTTATTTTCTTAAAAAAATTTTTCAAAAATTTATTTTGATGCAAATAATTAAAGTGAATAATAAAATAATTAAATAGCTAATTGTATAATTATTTTATAAACATTTTTATTTTTACTGAACTGTTTTTATATATTATAAAAACTTTGGTTTTATAATAAATATATTTTTATATTTATTTTTTGATTTTTTTAAATAATGATTTGCAATATATTTTATATTTAATAAAAAATAAAAACTGTTGGTGTTTTCGATTTTATATATAATAAAATATTAATTAGTTAGTTGACTAATTTAATTAATATTTAATTTGTGTTGGGTTACTAAAAATTTCACACACTTTTTCCTAAAAAAAAAGTATTACCTGGAGCAGAGATTTCACTATTGCAGTGAAACTTATCTCTGTTACAGTTAAAGCTTTCTTTTCGTATACAATAAATTACAAAACTGCCAGTACTCAGCCAGTACTGAACCAGTAGTGGTTACCAGTACTGGTGCCAACTCTGGCAGCCAATACTGGTAAAATGTTATCATCCCAAAGTTACGCCAACTCTGGCGCCAATACTGGGTGCCAGTACTGCGCCAACACTTGTCAGTACTGCGCCAGTACTGCGCCATTAGTAAATTTTTGATTGGGAAGAAGTAAAATTTAACAAATTCTAAAGCAAAAATTGAGTGACTAATTCAAATTAGTAAACATTTTTACTAATTTAAATTTAGAGAGTACGAAGAGAACGCGTGGTATTCAGTCATTGTGTCTGAGTTACAATAAGATCACTATCTGTTGGTCCATATGGATATAACGAGGCAATATATACGCCCATGACGTCAACGGAATGTGGAAACAGACATTGTAAATTGCAAATAATAAGTGTAATCTTATATATATCTGGAGCGCTCGTCTGCGATTTATAGAGTTCTACTTCCACAAAATTTCTAGACAATGTTTTATCAAACAATGTGTATACAAATTGTGATTATTGACAATTTTATATATTTGTAACGAGACAGAGAGTTAATTCTTAAAAAGAAACGAAAATAGTAAAAATTTTATATTCTCGTTTCAAGTATATATAAAATTAGGGATTTTAGAAATGAAAACAAAATTGTTTTCGCATATGATATGTATATAAAATTTAATTGAACTGATTTTATATTCCCAATTGAAAGACGTCAATTATATATGCGATGATAATAGCATTTTAATGTTTCTTTTCTGAAAACCGGGGATTTATATCTCTCTATATATGATAAACACTGAAAGTAAAGAACAATGGGTCAAATACGCTCGCGATATGCATAAAGGATAATGTCATCCTTCTTCACCGCTCATAAGAATTATGATTCACTAATATATATAAATTAACTAATATGATAATTAACGACATTTATACGACATATATAAATTTTTTGTAATTAATTTTAAATTATAAATTATTAATTAAATTTGTTAATTAAGTAATAAATTTGAATTTTTAATAAATTTTAAATTACATATTCAATTGAATGTATATATAATATAAATGAAGGCGCGATTTTCTGAAGGAGAATAAAATTTTCTCGCGGTTATGTGGTCTCTGATAATACGCGATCTTCATTCAAGAGAAATTGAGCAAGATAAGAGTGTCGAGAGATGTTTTTTTTTTCGTTTTGCTTATAAATATGTACGTTGCGTAAGGAAGTATATTTCTAAATTACTGTATCTAGAAACTTATAATATATACACAGAAAATGAAAAGGCATTAAAATAAGCTGCAACGCTTATTATTTTAATCCAATTTTGCTTATTTTAATACCAAAATGGATTAAAATAAGCAAAATTGGATTAAAATAATAAGCGTTGCAGCTTATTTTAATACCTTTTAATTTTCTGTGTATGTGACGCTCCACGAGAAAAGGGGCAAAAAATTTTAGGTTATGTTGAAAAAAAAAAATGATTGTTTAATGGAACAAAAACACAGAAAATTAAAAGGCATTAAAATAAGCTCCAACGCTTATTATTTTAATTCAATTTTGCAGCTTATTTTAATGCCATTTAATTTTCTGTGAACATAACCTAAAATTTTTTGCCTACGATCCTTTTTCTTGTGGAGAGAGTCATAGAAAATAACAAATGAGTAAATAGTCAAAAAAAAAAATTATCTTCGTTACAAAGAAACTTTTTATTTAATTCAAATAAATGTTTCTTTAATCCTATATATATATCAATGTTAGAATTTCTTTGATCGAATGCACAATTTTTTTTTTCATTCAAAGAAAATTTCTCTGAATCAAAGAAATTTTCATTATGAAACTAACACAGAAAATTAAAAGGCATTAAAATAAGCTGCAACGCTTATTATTTTTATCCAATTTTTCTTATTTTAATCCATTTTGGTATTAAAATAAGCAAAATTGGATTAAAATAATAAACGTTGCAACTTATTTTAATACCTTATAATTTTCTGTGAAGAAGCTTTTTTTTGTTTCAAAAAAAAATTTAATTTTGCGAATGAAAGGAAAATAAGTCAAAGAAATTGGTTTCTTTAAATCAAAGAAATCTATTCTCTGGGTGCGAAAGGTATAGCCGAGGCAAAATCATGCTGGATAAAGGTTTCGGACATGGCGGCCGCGCCCCATCAAGCTCAATGACCTCCACCGGAGAAATCGTTTACTTCACGCGTAGGAGATCGCGCGTGGCTTCTTTCAAATAAGTAATAATAAAAAAATATGTATATATATATATATATATATATTTATTTTTTTTTTAATTTTCCATTTTACCCCCTCTCAAAAACGAAGCTGAAATACGTAACGTTTATATAAACGATTTTTAAAGAAATAATTTTTTAAAATAAAAAATTCTATAATTTTTTGCCTAAAAAATATTTTTTTTCACACAAATTTAAAAATATCAAATTAATATCAAAAATATCAAATTGATACAAAATTTTTATATCAATTTAATATTTTTGGTATCAATTTGATACTTTTAAATTTGTGTGTTTATAATTTGTTGATTTAATGAAAACTACAAGAAATATTTTTTAGGCAAAAAATTATAGAATTTTTCATTTTAAAAAATTATTTCTTTAAAAATCGTTTTTATATAAACGTTGCGTACTTTCACAGAAAATTAAAAGGCATTAAAATAAGCTGCAACGCTTATTATTTTAATCCAATTTTGCTTTTTTTAATACCAAAATGGATTAAAATGAGCAAAATTGGATTAAAATAATAAGCGTTGCAGCTTATTTTAATGCCTTTTAATTTTCTGTGTTAGCTTCGTCTCTCAAAAAAAGTATTTTAAATTAATATACAATTATATTTTATTAATTATATATATTGTACTATAAATATTAATTTAGATTATAAATAGAAAATTTAAAATATATATTATTTTAAAGAAATAAAAAAAAAATTGCATCTTCTATATGGATTAAGAATAAAAAGTAAAAATAAATGTTAAATGAAACAATAGAAAATATCTATTGTGAATAAATTAAATTATATATATATATATTTAATTTGTTAAAAGTGCAGCGTCAACTGCAACGGTTGTTATAGCATGTTTACGTGAATCAAGAGTAAATTTTATCGAGGCGGAAACAATGAGAAAATTAGCCGATTTGCAGCAGTTAGCGCTCAACGAGGCACAAGAAATATTCTGTTTCCGACATGCCAACAAATGTTTTGGGCATTTTGAAACATGACATTTTGTTTATTATATCAATTAGTGACACCTGTCACTGGATATTTCAACATGCGTATTCCTATATATATATATATATATATATATGCTAATGCAAAATAAACATATTTTTTTATTTTATTTGCCAGAATTTCTTTTTAGACGAATTTACATTTTTCGAATTAATATTTGAATTACTTTCTTTGTAAACGAAATTTTATTTAACATAATTTTTAGGTATTTTTATTTGACATAATTTTTATTTTAATGAATTTCTTTTTATCCACCTTTTAAAAATATTATAATTTCACTCAATATTTTAATTTATCAGAATCACAGAAAATTAAAAGGCATTAAAATAATCTGCAACGCTTCTTATTTTAATCCAATTTTGCTTATTTTAATCCATTTTGGTATTAAAATAAGCAAAATTGGATTAAAATAAGAAGCTTTGCAGCTTATTTTAATACCTTTTAATTTTCTGTGATTCTCATTTAACAGAATTTTAGTTATTCGAATTGTTTTTAAAGTTAGAATTTTTAATTTATCAAATCTCTATGTGTTAGAATGTTTATTTACACAAATTTTTATTTTGATATAGAATTCCTAAAACAGCGAATTTTCATTTTATAGAAATTACAAATGGCCGAACAAATAAATGTCAGAATGATTTCGGCGCAGTTTTTAAAATAGACCAATCAAAAAATTATTATAAGAAATTTGTGATCGATTTATTTTAAAATTGGCGCCGAAAACTTTCTGACGCTTGCTTGTTCGGCCATTTATGTAATTTCTATCAATTCTCTGTTTTAGTGGTTTTAACAAATAAAAATTCATGTAAATAAAAATTCTGACACATGGAGATTCGATAGTTTTAAAAATTCTGACCTTATACAATTCGAGTCACTAAAATTCTCCTGAATGAGAATTTTGATAAATTAAACAAAGAAAAAAGCTGGTGTTATTTTTGTTGTGGGTAATTTTCTCCAATGTTAAAACCCATAAGATTTAACCCAGATTTAGGGTAAAATTTGTTGCGTGTTATTTTAACACCAATTCTGGTGTTAAAATCACAGAAAATTAAAAGGCATTAAAATAAGTTGCAACGCTTATTATTTTAATGCAATTTTGCTTATTTTAATACCAAAATGGATTAAAATAAGCAAAATTGGATTAAAATAATAAGCTTATTTTAATGCCTTTTAATTTTCTGTGATACTAACACTTTGTTTTTCCTGTGAAATTGGTTTAAATTGTAATTCTATAAAATAAAAAGTTGGATAACAAAAAAATTTGGTAAAATAAAATTTATATTAAATTAAAATTCGGTACCTAAAAACTATGTTAAATAAAATTTCGTTTACAAAGAAAGTAATTATTCAAATACTAATTCGAAAATTGAAAATTCGTCTAAATAGAAATTCTATCAAATGAAATTCATGCGAATTTGGAGCTTCGTGGCGTGGGCCCCCCCAGGGCCCTTTCAAAATTTTTGCACAGGTTTTTTTTTTTGTAAAAAATAACCTCAGATTTCGAAGAAAAAATGATTTTAATTTTTTTTTTCTCTGTACAACACAGTTCCAAAAAAAAAAAAAAAAAAATACGAAATTAACCTGCGAAATTTGGTGAAAATAGACGCGAGATAAAAGCCAAATGGTAAACACTAAACAGTATAATAACCATTGAGATTGTCCTATGTACATTATCGCATTGCCGATAGTTAAATGCAATGTCAGCTTGAACTTTCGGGTTAGGCTAGATCAAACAACGAAATGCTGAATATAAATACACGAGTACATGTGTTGGGATAATCATTATTATTGTTCCATTGCAGTTACAGTATATATATATATATATATATATATATATATATATATATATATATATATACGATTTACTCCATGAATTAGTAGTTTTCTACTATAGCAATTAGTAGTTTTCTACTAAAAAAGAGTTACTAATTCAATTGGTAATCGAATCCGCACTCTTTCATTATTAGAAAAACTACTAATTCAGATTTAGAGAGTACACAAATTTTTGTACAAAATGTATATATGAAAATTGAAATTTAGAGAAATGTCTAAAACGAAAAAACTTGAAAGTCACAAATATTTTCTTTTTTTTCATAAAACGGACAATTTGTTTTTAATTTCTTTGTCAGATTTTTTTTTTTTTTTGCTTTCTTTAAAATAATATTTTAGTTTATAAATATAGCTTTTAGAGAGAGGGGAGGGAGTATAAAAATAGTATATATGGAAGTCATGAAATATCGTTTATATACCTGGTGGCAAAGACCTGAGAGAGAGAGAGAGAAAGAGATTTCTTGAAAAATGTATTATAATACGTCGAAGAAAATAACACTTTGTTTCAAAAGTTGACTTTAAGCTGAGCGTGCGAAAAAAAATCATTTTAACCTTTCTCCTGTAATTTAAAACCTTATATACCGTTTGTTATGGTATTCGTATTACCTCTTGTGACCTACGTTATATATGAAGGTGTGCCGAATATTCCATTAGAGAATTTTTTTTCTACGAATATGAATGATTCATATATATATATATATAAGTATTATATCAAACATTTGAAGTTTAAATACCCTTTTAAGTAATCTACATTCTAACACGTATTTTTTAATATTTCATCTATCAATGATAAAATAAAAGAAAAACTTTTTAGTACCTATATGTAAATTTTCAAAAATCCATTTTTTTTTTTTAATAAATGAAAATTAAAATTGTTAGAAATTATTTTTAAATTTAATTTAATATCGACTTCAATATATATATAATATTAATAACCAAAGGAAATCGTTTACTTGTCGTTAAACATTGTGGAGTATGCTACAAAAGAATGAAAATTCAAAGGCTATTATAATCCTGCCTTAATCCTCTTATCCACCTGCTATTTTGAGCCTTTATGGCAAGCCCGAGATTCGACCGCTCTTTACGCCTCAATGCTAAATTCTATATATATATATAAAATAATATACTAGACATTTTCAACTGTTTAAATTATCTTTCTCCAAAACAAACTAAATGTTTAAAAAATAAAATTTAACAAAAATTTTTGTTTTCTCTGTTCTTCCGAGGGAAAATAAACGCTATATATGTATATATAAAAAAAGAAAAGTTGAACTAATTTTCAATTAAAAATTAACATACACAAAATTTTTAAAAATAAATCAAATTAAATTACCAATTAAAAGTGAATTTTAATTTTATTTATTTAAAAATAGGGAAATATGGATCTATTTTCTTATTTAATACTTGATATTTAAGAAATGAAAACATAAAGAAAGCAGAATACCTATCAGTGAAAAAAAAAAAAAATTAATGCGCGTCAGTTCATGTCAAGCTATATGTCATCCCATATGCTGATACAAAAACGTTACACAGTGTTTGTGTCTGCAAGAAATCCCTCTGGACGAAATTTCCACGTTCAGAGAGAAAGAGAGAGAGAGAGAGAGAGATAACCGGCGGGAATTTTTGTTTTTATTTCATTATTCTTCTTTTTGTCAAAGTTGAAATTATAAATGATACAATGTAGATATTATTTTTCAAAATTTTAATTTAATGTTAAAAATTTTACTCTCTAAATCTGAATTAGTAAAAATGTTTACTAATTTAAATTAGTGACTCACTTTTTGCTTTAGAATTAGTAAAATTTTACTAATTGTTAGTAAAAAATTACTAATAATTAGTAAAATTTAGTAGCAAAAAGTAAGTCACTAATTCAAAATTAGTAAACATTTTTACTAATTCAGATTTAGAGAGTAATTTGTTAATTATTATTTTGATTACGTTATAGTATTCTCGATTATTTTTGTATTAAAATAATAAAACGATTGGTTGCGATTAGAAAGAATTTTTTTTTTATATATACGGAAAATATGAATGACACCGCAGCAATTTACTATTGCACAATATTATTGGAATTCACATGGATTTCAAAAACATATTGTGTAATGCTTTAAGATTTATCTGCTTTGTTATTTTCACTATATTTTGTGCTCTAATCAAGTTTCATAAAAAAATTTTGAATTCTATTTTATTGTAAATGCTATATCTAAAATGACGTTCACACACAATTTCTCAATATGATTTTCATTAAGGCGTTTGTAATTGCATCGAATATAATACGTAATTTATTTAAAGCAGCAATTATACTGAGAAAAATATGCTATATTATCAATAGCATTTCTGTCAAAGGTATAAAAATTATTGATTCAAAAGCATATATACAAATATTTAACAATATTTAACAAATTTTATAGCATATGCTTCAGAATCAATAATTTTTATACCTTTGCGGCAGAAATGCTGTTAATTCAATAGCATATTTTTCTCAGTGTAAATAAAAGTATCAAATAAAACTAATTTGGATAAAAAAAGGGTATGATTTTTTGACAAAAACTGTTTGGTATTTAAAGAAAGCAAAATTTTTTCCGTTGCTTCAATAAAATTTTGGGTATGATTTTAACAAAAACTGTTTGGTATTTAAAGAAAGCATAAAATTTTTCTGTTGCTTCATTAAAATTTTGGGTATGATTTTGACAAAAACTGTTTGGTATTTAAGGAAAGCAAAATTTTTTCTGTTGCTTCAATAAAATTTTGGGTATGATTTTAACAAAAACTGTTTGGTATTTAAAGAAAGCAAAAATTTTTCTGTTGCTTCAATAAAATTTTGGGTTTAAATACATTTTTTCTTAAACCTGCTAATATACTTTAAAGTAAATTATTAGAAGACGCAAATACAGCTAATTCTGTATTTGTTAAAAAGCATAAAACTGGTAAAAATTAAGAAACATTAATTATAAGAGCAAATGTCAATTAATGATGATATTGAGTTTGGAAAATCTATTTTTCTCAAAGGACACTGGAATTTAAAACAAGAAGATAAAACAAAAAACAAATTGTTACCTAAAGCACAAAAAAAAATTCATCAACTTATGCGAAAATTTTTAGTTTAATGACCCAACCCTGAAGTTGTCAATTGAAGTATGCTGCAGAAGAGGAGGAGTAGGAATCCCCCCCCCCTTCTTTTTTTTAATTATTATTAACAATATAAGTAATCGGTCTAGGCAACTTCAGTGTCCGGTCGGTGAACTGTAAGGAAAAATATAATATCTACAGACACACACACACACACATACCTCTGAACACGTTTCGTACAAGAGTCATGCTCATATTCACGTGCGCGAATTCCAAGCCTATAGCCTCGCGCCTCTCTTGTTGTAAAAGACGACGTTGTCGTAGTTGTTCCTGTAAATGATCCCTTAAACGTTCAGATGATATTCATATCGAAATATCCTTGTTTTTTTTTTTTTTTTTCAATCTGAGATAAGAAGCGCGTGGTGGTAATGCGTCGCCGCTTCGCGATCTCGATAGCGCCTCCTGGCGCTTTTTCTTGTGACGCGACAGAACGGATAATTTATCAGCGACAACGGGCACAACACCGGCACTAAAAACCCGAACATTAAGCACAATTTTTGCCGACAAACATTGAAAACTTTATTTCACACTATTTTTTTTTTAGAAAAAATATTTATTTATTAAAAAGAAATGGAGTATCGTGATAATATATATATTTAAAAGGAAATGATTCACTATTACCGACGGCGGGCGTTCATCTCAAGATCTTTCTTTATTTCACCTTGAATGAGATGAGGAGATCCAATTATCGTGTGAGACATATCCTTCTCTCGTCAGATGACAATCGGCACTAATTTCACAAATATCGCGTTCTAAAAATTGAATCCCATTTTTTTTTTTTTTTTTTTTTTTTAAATGAAACAAAAAACCTTTGCACCAGTTAAAATCCTCCTGCACTTGGATGATTTGTCATGGAATGAAATGAGGAGGAATATTAGAATTTGTATGTAAAAATAAAAGAAAGAGAGAATTAAGGAACGAATAAAAGGGATGTTGAACACCGGTGTTAGGGCATGGCAAGGCAAGTAATGTCGGTGTTACTCTAAGCACCGGTACGTTTTCTAAAACTAATACACATACAGAAAGAGAGAGAGACGGATTGGGACTGCTGGGTTTACTATAGGATGAAATGGATGGCGATGGCGGCGAGAGAAGCAGCAGCCACCGCCCCCATGCTTCTTTCTCTTTACCTCCCCCGCAGAATCCCAAACAGAGAGAGAGAGAGAGAGAGAGAGAGAGGGAGTATCGCTCCCTCTACAGCGAGCAAGAGAGATTCATCCTCCCACCCCGGGGAAATCCCTTCCCCTCATCCGTTCCCCTCTTAGGATGAAACTAAACTATACAGTTGGCAATGGGATGCTACACATGTAAACCCCAGCATCTCCCTCTTTCTATTGTATGTACCCCCCCCTCCTCTTTCCTCCTCTTATCACACGAGTTCATATCCCCACCCCTTTGGTCAGTTGCCACGTATATCGTCATCGGGTCCCCTACCTGCGCGTAGCCAGGAACGTATCGATGGAGTCGAAAACTACTTTTTTTTTCTTCTTCTTATCTTTTAGAGGGATGCTGGGCAAACTTTCTCCGATTTTAGGGGGGGGGAAATTAATTGTCGAAATGCGATACCATCGTGAATTGGATAAATAGTATATCCTTTAAATTAGATCTATAAAATAGAAATTTCGAGAAAAATAAACAAAGATAATAATTTTTGATAAGATGGAATAAACTAATTTCAAAATCATTTTCTAAGGAGAAAACAATATTCAGTAAAATAAAATTATAATAACCGACAAAGAATTGAAAATTTCATCCCTTAGCATCTAAACTAGCAATTTAACATTGCCTTAATATTTTTGCAATATTAGAATATTAAATCAATATTGCTTTAGTGTGATTTAATCATTTTTGCATCAACTAAATTAATTTACGATGATTAATTCTAAATTCCAACGAATTTGCTTTTAAAGAATATATACATCCGCTTTTTTAAATTCTATATCTATATTGTAAGTATATATATATATAGCAAATTAACAAATTATATCGAATTAATAGAATTATAGTAGCACTGTAAAAAGAAGGTACTAAAATAGTATACCAATTTTAGGTATTCACAGAAAATTAAAAGGCATTAAAATAAGCTACAACGCTTATTATTTTAATCCAATTTTGCTTATTTTAATTCATTTTGGTATTAAAATAAGCAAAATTGGATTAAAATAATAAGCTTTCTGTCGGGCAAAAGGAATCGGATTAATGTCCAATCGGGCATATGCCTCATCGGGTAAAATGAGTCGGGCGGATGAAATCGGGCAAATATGGGCAGCAACCCAAAAAAATTACTATACTGAAATAGTAAAGTTTACTACGGAAATATTCTTACTTTTTTTTTACTAAGCATTTGCCGGAAATGCGCAGTTATTTTCAAAAATTTTAGGATTTACTTTGCGATTTTATTTTTATTTTTCCATTTTTCTCCGTATATATATATAATTCCTTTTAGTTATTGAAATGATTGTGGAAGTTTAGACATTATTCTTAAGTTAATGTAAAATCTCTCTTAGTTAATACAAGTGACAAATGTTGACTATATCTTGCTGCATGGTTGGAACCATTTCTCTCTTTCTCTCTCTCTCTCTCTCTCTCTCTCTCTCTCTCTCTGAACGGAGATATCTCTTAATCAAGAGAGAAGGCGATATCAAAGTTTCCGGTGAACCTTCTCGGTATAGAGAGAGATTAGTTTTGGAAACTAACATATAAACTGACAGCCTTTCAAAGTCGCGGTTTAAAAATTTTTTCTTCAATCTATCGTTATACACTCTAATCCGACTCTTTTTAAATGATCAAAGAAACTTTAATTCATTAATAATAGAGTAAAAATTAAAATTATAAAATATATAGAATAAATAAAAATAGATCAGTTAATACAGGGCTTCAAAATGATATAAATATTATAAATATATATATAAAGACAAATTTCATATAACATAAAAACACATAACACTTATATAAATGAGATTCTATATCAAAAAAAGTTTTCGAACCCGAAGCAATATAACTGCTAAAATTAAATGGCTTCTTTGTAAATTTGTTCTTTTTTTAGATTTTATTTTCTTTATAATAGTATAGTATATATAAAAGGGTGAATTAGAAATATTATTTTAAGACTTGTAATTAAAATTATTTTACATATATGGAAATGTAATAAGCAAGTATATGTATATATGGAGATTTCAATTTCAGTTATTGGCACTAAAACCATTTCCATTTCGCGGATTAAAAGTAATTTGATCGAAATGAATTTTATGACAATACACAGAGCATCATTTATATATATATATATATGCAATGAGAAGGATAAATTTTATTTGAAATTAAAAAGAGTTTTGCGCGATTAAATGAAATTTTGCAATAAATGAAAAAACACAAAAATTTAAGAAGAAATTAATAAATTAATAAAAAAAAAAAAAATTTCATCCTATATTGTACATTTAAAAATTTTCGCATCTCTTAGGAATCTAATAAATTGGCTCGAAATAAATAAATGCACTGATAATGAAGAAGATGATCGGTTATCGTCTTTTGTCATTATAATTTCATTGTCCGTTTGTTTATTAGTAGGGTATAGATAACAGTATCAATTGTTGGTCACGGAATTAAAAATTACAATTCTAATAATATAAAGTTAATTAGAGTATATGGATAGACACAAACTTCGAGATTATGGTATATAGAAATCAGAGTGGAAAAATTTACAATAAAATTGCAATATGTGTGTCAATCAATTTTGCCATATATGATAAAAATTTTTTATGGAATATAACAATAGAGTATAACAAAAATTACATTATACATTTGAAAATGAATTAATTCTAGTACAACATATAAGGGAGAGGTATAATAACGATGCGTCTTATTAGAAATTAGCTCTCTCAAATGAAGAATAATGACCCTAGCAACTAAATAGACGTGGCATATGTCATATAAAACCTCAAAACACTTATATCTATGAATTTTAGCCTAAAAAATAAAATCAAGATAGTTATAATTTATAACAAAAAAAGGAAATTATTCGTGACAATAAAAAGATTTCTCTTTTTTTTGTTTTGTTTTGTTGATGCGTAATTTTTTATTAGCCAAATAATCAAAGGTGACTTTTAACTTTTGAAATAACTGATAATTTTGTTAAATAATTTCGAATATCATCTTGTTTCTATAATGATAAAATTCATGTAGCGAGAAGAAGAGCGATAGTGAGGAAACAAAGTCATATCACCATCGACAAGATTACTAATTTACGTGTCCTATTTCTATATAGAAAATATATAGATAACACAGTTTCGGTATATACAATTTCTAATATATATATTTATAATTCTTAAATTATCTAAAAATTAATTTCCTCATGAAATCTGTATTTTTAGTTAAACTTAATCATTAGCAATGATTTCAAATAACTTAATAAAAGAAAAAAAAATGTAATTAAAGATTTCAATTTAATGATTTTACAATATTTCAAAAGAAATTGATAGTAATAAACTTCCTGATTTCTAACAAATTTATTCGATCCATTTGCCTCATTCGTATATATATATATATATATATATATATATATATATACCAATCCGTAAATTAGTTTCATTCCAACACTTTATATATATATTGAAATCGACAATTACAGCAAGAATTTCAGTCTCACATTCTTCTCTTAGTCGTGCGTTGTTAAAGCTCTTAATTTACACCGCATTCAATTAATGTATACACAAATCGAAAAGTACAAATCGATTTAGTAATTTTCATTCTCCTTGTTACTCCCACAGGAATAGTAGGATTCCAAATGAAATAGAGGTAAGGTGGGGAAGAGGGGGGGGGGGGTTTAAAGAAGAAACAACTATATATATATGAACAGTGGTGGGGAGGGATAACGGCGTCCGATACTATTATTAGTATGCAGCTGCCTGTGAATTACTGAATGAACCAAGTACCGTCTCTCCGAACAATGCGAAACGAGTGTAACATTCTAAACGAGAGGCGACAGACAATGTTTATTAGACATGACTATCATAACTTGAAATAAAATTCTCACGAGTCAGTGGGTTCACCAAAAATGAAAGTATTTTCTAATGATCATTACATAATCAATTCTGTGCCACATTTAAAAAACAAAAAAATAGTCAAAAATTTAAGTTCCGTTAAAATTGAAATGAATTTTAGAAATTTAAATGTTATAAATTTTCAAATCGATAAATATTAAGGAATACTTTTTTAAAAAAATATTTTTTATGCTTTATTTGCTCCGCCCCTTTTCCCCTAAATATGTTAGCTCCTCCCATTATTTAAATACTGAAAAAAATAATATTCATTTCAAGATAAAAAACCTACCCATTCTATGCAAAAAATTTAATTATATAAACCGCCCTTTTTGTGTTGAAATTAATTATACACCAACCCTTTTACTAAACCCCGCCTACGTAACGCCTTCTATTTACTAGTCCCACCTACTTTTTTTCACTTCGAAGAATGCTCCGCCTATTACATCCCCCACTATTACTCTGACTCGGACACTCTATTCCTTCTTATTTGTTCAACTCCCACCCACTCGATTTTTTTCGCATACTCCGCCCAGTTCCCGCCTACTATTTTTCACGTTGGACAATGCTCCGCCTACTTTCTCTCTGACCCCGCCCATTTACTTTCTTTTATCGATAGTCTCCGCCTACTATTTTTTTCACGTTGAATAATGCTCCGCCCACTTTCTCACTGATCCCGCCCATTTACAATCTTTTATCGATAGTCTCCGCCTACTATTTTTCACGTTGGACAATGCTCCGCCTACTTTCTCTCTGACCCCGCCCATTTACCTTCTTTTATCAATAGTCTCTGCCTACTATTTTTTTTCACGTTGAACAATGCTCCGCCCACTTTCTCACTGATCCCGCCCATTTACATTCTTTTATCGATAGTCTTCGCCTACTAATTTTCACGTTGAACAATGCTCCGCCCACTTTTTCACTGATCCCGCCCATGTAACTTCTTTTATCGATAGTCTCCGCCTACTATTTTTTTCACGTTAAACAATGCTCCGCCCACTTTTTTCACTGATCCCGCCCATTTACCTTCTTTTATTGATAGTCTCCACCTACTATTTTTCACGTTGGACAATACTCCGCCTACTTTCTCTCTGACCCCGCCTTACGATAAAAGGAGTTTTTTTTTAATGTCAAAAAGTATTTTTTAAAATCTGTTTTTCTTTAAAAATAATAAATGTAATTTTGACTACACGATGATATAAAATAATTTGAGGATGATGCATAGAAAGTTTTTTTTTCTAAGTCTGGAGAATGATATTTCTAAATATTAACTTAATGGCGTGTGACTCACCTTAGACATGACCTTAAGACAACTCGAGATTTGTGGATTCTTTCAGTAATGTAAAACTTATCTTTCTCTATTGTCAATATAGGGTAACTTGAGAAGAATAAAATGTTGATACACTCCTGGGGTTGATCTTCGTTAAGTCAGATCGTAAACGGGGATTCACGAGATGAAACGAAGGTAAACGAAGGTGGCCGAATCGTCTCGAGAATTTGTTGTGTGTGATATAGGGAATCGCCCTCACCTCCCCCTCAAGAGCTTTCTATTCATTGGTAGATGATGGTGGGGATTCCCCAACTAGTGGACTATATAGATATACCTCTCCTCTTCCACCCCCTCGTTTCCTCTTTTGTTGCCGCCCATTAGGCGCCGCCACGGCGTGATTCGCAACTGTGTTTCTTTATCTGCAGGCACAACGTACCGGTGTCGCGACTCTACGGAATTCTGAGACACGACGCGCTTTTGCGATTCCTTTCTGTTTCATCGGTACAAACACAATAGAGAAATGTGAATCATCCCGCCGCGTAGCCATGACGTGTTTACTTATATATATATACAACATGAAGCGATACTGCTAATCGTCGTTAGTATTAATGCGCCAAGTCCTAGAAATTCTTTTGTTTTTCATGTAAAATATGAATGATTCCAAAAATATATTTGTTAATTAGATGCATGCTTAAAGGTTATGTTTCTGTTTTAATTTTAGAATTATTTAATATTTTCCCTTTTGGCAATGTTTCAATACTACATATATGGTTGTTATAGGGTCAATGCTGGGTCAGAATATTGGAGATTTATGTTTTCCAGTATAATTCTTTTTTTTTTTTTTAAATTTAGTCACATAAAGTGTGACCTTAAGACACACAACATAAATTTAAAAATGTCTATAATTTTCGCAAAACAATTTCAAATCATTTGGACATTAAGTTTCAAAGGAACAACATCCCCTTTTCATTACTTAAAAATCAAAATTAAAACCTTAACAAAAATTGTCTCGTATAAAAAATTATTAATAAAAAAAAAATTGATATTAAGCGGGTGTTCTTTGGGTAATGTTTTGAAAAAAATAATTATCTAAAAATCTATTCTATCTTCTACACAGCGAATTTGCCAACAATTAGAAACATAATAATGATGATCCATCTGATTGTAATTCGCAACAATCAATACAAGATACAATGTTAATCTAATTTTTCAATTTTATAATTTTTTTAAGTTTAATTATTATTGGAAACTTTTGTGATGAAAGAAATAGTTGCGAAATCCCTTTTTCCACACCATCATAATGAAGAAAAAATAAAATTTTAATGTCAATATAAATGTGCGAACAAGTGCATATATATATATATATATATATATATATTATATTTATCATTGAGATTGAAATTGACAAGGCGAATGATTGCTCTCGTTTTCTTTTACCTTCGATGTCAGAAAAATATTCTCTTCACGATGGGCGACTTTATCTTGAGAGTTTATCAAGTTGAAAGACGTCAATAAGCAAAACGTGAAATATCATATTACGGGTATGAATATACATATATGCAACAAAAACATTAACCATGAACACATCAAGTCAATTCCGCGATCTAGGAGGCGGAGGCTAAAGGCCATACTTGATATTTCTTATATAGGTGCGCGCTCTTATCTCAAATCATTCTTGAGAGTTATATATTATTTTAAATTCTCATCAAGCTTATTCTCGAATCAACTATTTTAGAACTACGCATTATATTAATATATATATGGAAACTATTTCTTTTGTCCAATTTTTTTTGTTATAATTTTATTTTTTTAAATAAAATTTATAAGATTATTGTAATATTAAATTATTTCTGTGATATTTATAATGAAAAGAACCAAAAAAAAGTACTTGGGATATATTTTACAATGCCCGGATGTACAATTTTCGTGACGCTCAATAAAAGGCAAACGAAATACTAAACTGTTCAAATGGTACGAATTTAAAAGTGAGCTAGGTACAATACTTATAAGGCTAAAAGGAAAACATTTGGAATGAAAGTCATATACCTTCGGTATCCAATTATTGTTTGCTCTTTTGAGTGAACCCATCGGTCAAAAGTATAAGAATTCATAATTCACGTTGAAATGAAGTGCAACTAAACCATATGGACCAAAAGAAAATATTAAAGAAATTTTTATTATTCTTTAGTTTTTTTTTTCTCAACAAATTATGAAAATCTTAATTTTCATGCCTAGGGAAATCCCAAAAAATTTTCTCTTTCAATAAAGTTTGCATTATTATTACTATATTCAACTTGTTTTGAACCGAAAAGAAAAAAAAAAAGGTTTCATATTGAAAACACGTGTCTATTACAACCCTTTTCGGAAATTTTTAAAAATCTCATTTTCTTTTTATATATTTATCTATTCTAGAATATAACTTTAAAGCCTTTGAAATTAGTCTTTCATAATAGAAAGATTATTAAAAAGAAAAAAAAGTTTAAAAATTCCCATCAAAATTAAATATATAAAATTTTTGTAGATATTCAATTTTCTGAAAAAGCTAAAGATTCCTTTGGTCCTCTTTTTTATCATAAAGATATGACAACACAAAAGAGGCTTATTGCCCCTTCAAATATATATCTAAATCCTGTCTTTAACTTACATTATCTTTATGCTATATGTCTACTTAATTTTTTCTTCATTATTTGTAATATATTGCTACCAAAAAAGGGACTATACATTATTAGTAGCTGAATTTTGAAGATTAGAATGCCTGTGAAAACAAGATTATCTTGTTAAAATTTAACGACTCTACTGACTCAAGATTTTGACTTTGAAAATTATATTTACACAGTGTCATGATTTAGAAACAGTCACCGAATATTTGTATATCTATAGATAAAATGAATTAAAAAAATTTTTTTTTTAATTATTTGAATCATTGTCTGGACTTGGTTTTAAATTATTTCAAAATTTTAAATAATTCAAATTTAGAGAATTTTTTTTTTTAAATCTCAAAAGTAGAAGAATTTTTAACATTTTCTGATGAAGAAAAAAAAAATGTAATATTACTTTTATACAACTCCTTTGGGGAAATCTAATTAAAAAATACTTGAGGTGAATGAGTGTCTACAAAATATGATTATATTTCTTTTTTACTTTTGATATTAAATTCCTTTTTGAGTCAAGGCTTAACATTATGTTATTTTATCGCCCTAAACGTTTCTCAGTGTGTGTATATATCTTTCTTTCACTCATCTGTTTCCCCTTGGCTCTCATATTTCAGCAATGCAACGGCAAAAGCCTGAGCAATCGAGCACCCACTCAAGAGAATGTTTATCACGTATCCGGCAAGGTAAATGAGACTTTGGAGCTCCTATTAATATAGATCAATGCTTGGAATTTTTAGTTCATAGAAATTTTACTATTATATATATATACTAACCGGAAATTAAGTTCATTGTGACTTTAAAATTAGAAAAAAAAACTATAAAAATTAGTTTCTACTTTTGTTGCTTAGCATTTTTAAGGTTAGGATTGTTGTGAATTAACAAGAGTACCAACCATGTAACAAAAAAAACTATAGATAATGACGCTAAATTTAAAAATTATCTAAATAAAATGACTATTTAATGGAAAATTATAAAGAAATTACAATAGTTATTGAAAAAAAATTTCTTTCTTTCAAATATCATCTACAATTTAAAGTGTGAAAATGATGAAAACGTGTAAAATGAGAGTTAACGAAAAGAGGCCTAAAAATCGATTTGCTAGAAAAGACCGGGGGTCTATATAGGTAGAAACGAAAACCTAGCCGGATCTGAAAGCCCGAAAGCCGTGTGCGGACAAAAACCTGACCTCTCGAACAACTGTGCGCCATGTGTGCGCCACTTGTGTACTCTCTATACTTTATTCTCTCTTGCTCACTAATTTTTTATCTCTCTCTATTTCTCTCGTTTTCTCAGTTTCTGTCTCCAATCCTCCACCCTCCCATTTTGACCAAAGTTCGTCTTCGCCTCCTTTTATCCTCTTACAACTAAAACCATAACGCCCATAACTGGGTCTTCAACATTTATGGAAGAACTCTAAAAATTCAAGTTTTTTTTTTTTTAGATTCTGAACTATAAAATAAATAGTGAAACTTTTTACAAAAACAATTCTTGTTTTTTTTTTAGAGAGAAATGAAACTATTCACCTGATTGAAAAATAACGAAAGAATAATAAATATATTTTTGAAAATTAAAAACATCGATGTTGTATCATTTGAGAACTTTGCTCATAATCCAATTTGAGTTTAAGGAAAGTTTTTTGATGGGACTTTATATAAGTCTAAAACGAACTTCGGCTCCTTGTAAAAATCCTTTATCTTATGCTCTTATATTCTTTTCTTTCTATACCGCATCGACCTCTTTTTTTTTTCTCAAGTGCCACAAACTGGAAGAGTTCTGTGTGTTATTCTTATTGCGTCAGTAACGCTAACGATCCTGGCACCGAGTCATGTGTATTATACCAGTGGAGCATGTATTGGACACATAAAATTCGTCAACGATGCTTGTAAAACAATGTAAACATTTCTTATACTGTATATATTAAAAAAAAAGGTCAAGTAACTAAAATTCTCCAAAGAAAAAGAATATTATTGTTAGGAGCAATTAAAACCTTCATTGAATCTACATTTTACTACTTATTTTTACCTTATTAAATCCAAAAATCACAAACATAACATTTTTGTCACTTTTCTCGTCATATATACAATATTTAAAAAAAAATTTCAGAGACGAATTGTGCCAATATGAACCAGTTGTTATTTTCCAATTGATTAACAGTTAGCCATTATAATCTATACATCTTTTGTACGATAATCAAACTTCTTTGTAACGAACTATTCAGGTATAAAAAGTTCTTCAGTACGGGGGTTTATAGACAGATTGAAACAGAGGCCTTAGGGGGTAAGTGTCGCTAGGGGGTTGCCAAACATGATCCGAATTGGTGAAGAGATTTTTAAAAAAAAGGGGGGGGGTACATGATAAAGTAGGTGGAAGAGAAAGGAGGGAGGGTAGAGAATCTCAACAGAAAAGAGTACTAAACAGGAGCAAAATGTGTGTGTGTGTATGTGCTTACCTATGGTCCTGAGGCTATGGTCGCCATATGGGCAACAGCCCGAGGGTTGTAAACGTGCACCTTCGATTTCCCACCCTGCATGCGGGCCAGATTTTATTGCCATGCTCACACACATACACACTCATTAATTCTCAACTTATATATGTGTATACACGCCTCGAAAAACACATGTGAATAATGCTTAAATGCACGTATATTTACGTGCGTGGGCTATATGAATATACATGTATAATAATTGACCATATCCCATGAGAACCTTATGAAGTAAAATCTCTCATCTTATTCTTGCAGAGACAAAATTTTTCCTTATCCTTTTCTCTCTAAATCTGAATTAGTTGTTTTCTACTAATGAAAGAGTGCGGATTCATTTACCAATTGAATTAGTAACTCTTTTTTAGTAGAAAACTTCTAATTCATAGAGTAAATCGTATTTTTTCCTATTTCAAATTAGTAAGCCGATTTACTCCATGAATTAGTAGTTTTCTACTAGCAATTAGCAGTTTTCTACTAAAAAAGAGTTACTAATTCAATTGGTAAACGAATCCGCACTCTTTCATTAGCAGAAAACAACGATTTAGAGAGCTCAAAAAGCTATATAATTTCATTTTTTAAACATATAAAATATTAGTTCTTTACAAAAAACGGATGAAAAGAAAAGTCGAGGGAGAATTCGCCTTTTTTTGGTCATTTGTGGAATTGTCAAAGGGGGAACTTTTAAGATTTCTTGCTAGTGCTTTATATATATAGATATTGTGCCAACATTATGGTAACTAATTTCTTTTAAATTAAATTCCATTTTATAGAGAAAAAAAAAAATTAAAATAACTTTTCTCAACATAAGGGAATTTAGATAAATATTCCAATGGTTCATATAGTTTTAAAATTTCTTTCTTCCAAGAACACCCTAACACACAGTCTCTTCTGGTTTCAATCAACAAACACGATTTATCGCGTGCCTCTACCTCGAAACTTGACGACGTCGACAAGTCCCAGATATAACGAACCGTTGACTTATTTATGGGTTACATACTCTCCAGTGATGAACAAAGGTATTCTGCACACGTGTGTATGTATCATGATTTTAAATTCGTTCATGCCAAGATGATGGAATAGAAACATTTTTGTATTTAACACCCGTAAATATAATCTATATATATATGTATAATACTATCAGATGAATAAGATGTTTTGTCAAATAGAAATAAATTTCTAATAAATAAGATTCAATTATTAATTTCCTTTACTTCAAACAAATTGAAGGTTATACTTTTTAGACATTTGGAGCATTTCCCCTATATCGAAGAAATATCTCAGATATACCACGTGTGGTTAGTAATTTTTCTATCTTTTTTATTATTCAACGACAACATAAATATTATATAAAGTATAAAGAAAGAGTTTTAAGAATTTAGGGTTTAACAGATACAGATTTATCGATTGGTGGCCCTATATACTGAAATAGAGAACTATCCCAAGGGATTTTGACAAAGCGCACACTGTGGGCTTCTATGACAGAAACTAAATGAAAAAATAAAAAAACCTATATTTGTTGAATTTAATTATGAAAAACAAATCTCTAAAATAAAATGAAATCAATTTAAACAAAACACTAAAATAAAATTCTAAAATTTTATGGAATCAAATATATATATACAAAAGCAGGTCGACGTCAAAAATCAGGTTGGTAGGCACTGGTGGGTCTTTAAACCAATATAATGAAGCGAGATTTAAAGGGATCGAGCGGTTACTCGTTTTAGAAAGGTGTGCACTGCAAAATGCTACGAATGGATATTGGATGGATATATATGTATATGCTATAGACAGGGGTGGTCCAATCGTTTGGGGAGCAAAGCTAAGCCAGTAATGCAATAACTTGAATAGAAACGCACGCAGCCGGAAAGAACATAGTTCTCCTACCTTACCCCTCTTTATATGTATATATATATATATATATATAGTATGGCTCGATTCAGCAAATGCGAATGTGCATATTACGTGCAACTTGGTGAGATGAACGTGCTCGGGGATTGAGGGTTGTTCGAGGGGGATCGTCCCGCTATAGAAGGTACCATAAAGTATACGAATACGAATCTCAACAGTGTAGAATTAACGACTTCAATTCGTATATAACTATGGGGGTTTAAATTTCTAGTTAACTTTAACCCTAATTTCGATTTTCTTTCTTACAGTCATCACTTTTTCGAAATTCCAATATATTAGAGTTAGTATAGTACATGTATATATGTATTAGAATATTCTTTTATATATAAATAATTCATATATAGAAAAAGAAACTAAGGAAGTAAAATTAATGGCAATGCTAGAAATGATAGATGACAATGAGTCTAGAGATGAATATGACACGTGGTATAGTGAAAGAATACAAAGAAAGATATATGATATGTTAATAATTATCAATAAAATCAAATACTAACACAGAAAACTAAAAGGTATTAAAATAAGCTGCAACGCTTCTTATTTTAATCCATTTTTACTTATTTTAATACCAAAATGGATTAAAATAAGAAAAATTTGATTAAAATAAGAAGCGTTGCAGCTTATTTTAATACCTTTTAGTTTTCTGTGAAATTATACAATAAAAACTGAAATTAAAGGAACTAAATTTTCCATCATAAATTAATGTAGTCAGCAGCACTATATTTAATTTTCAGTAAATCAAATGAGAAAAGTAAAAGTTTTCCAATTTTTATAAATTGAAATTTCCAATTCTAAAAGTCACCTGCGATAATAGCTTTTCACCAAAAAAAAAAAAACACAATCATTTTTCACACACATTCTTCATTGCTATTTCAGCATACACAAATTTTTTTCACAGTGGAAGAAAAAAAAGTGACGGAGGTGTGTAGTAGAGAAAAAATTAAAAAAAAGACAAAATCGAGAAGAAAGATAGATAGTTAAAAAAAAAAGATAGGAAATGTGTACTACTATATATGTATAAGAAGGTGCGGATGAAAGTACACACATATGAGATATGAGCACACATTTATGAGAGTATTTAAACAAGGGGGGAAGAGAGGAGCCAAGTAAGGGCGAGACAGGAGGGTAAAATCGGGTCCCCATTGTGCTCAG
This sequence comes from Leptopilina boulardi, assembly GCF_019393585.1. Taxonomy (NCBI): domain Eukaryota; kingdom Metazoa; phylum Arthropoda; class Insecta; order Hymenoptera; family Figitidae; genus Leptopilina; species Leptopilina boulardi. The sequence goes on along the minus strand of NW_026137806.1, from coordinate 1,053,379 downwards.
GTGTGAGGCGTGTGCTGAGGGGGACTTAGGGGGAAGATTTGCACACGCGGCACGAGCCGCTAACAAAGGGATGGAACAGATTGGAAGCCATTCATTCATTTCACTCGTCTTTTTCTATATATATTTGACTGGGAGCATCAACCACCCACCCCATTCTAAATTTTTTTTTCCCTTTACCTTCCATTACCTTCAACGACACGCGCACCGGCTCATTTGCACGTGTATGCACATTCGTACGTATCGTCACATTAATAACAATGATCATTTTTCTGATTTCAAAATGCGTGCGACACATAGAACGAATCCCCCACCCATGGAATACACACACACACACACCAGTAAAAATTATTATTGTTAATGTTAATAATTTTTTTCTAACTGCTTCTACAACGGGGAAAAATATGTGCAGCGATTGGATTGGCCAATTGCTAAAATTTTTGCACTGGAATAATAGCAAAACATAACCTCAATCATGGATGAAAAATTGTTGTAATTAACTGGTCCACCATAATTTATGAGTACAGAGTACATCATTGATTGAGGTTATATTTTGATATTATTCCAGTGCAAAATTTTAACAATTGGCAATATTTTGTTGTAGACGCAGCCTTAAGACACTTTCGAAATTGCAGATGTTTATAACATAAGAATTTAACTAATTTATGCCCATAGTTTCACCAAATCCGGTTAAAAGTTAATCAGCAATTAAATCCCTAACCGACTAATCATATGAGCGAATAAATTATAGCTTTAATCGCTGATTAACTTTTAACCAAAGTTGGTGAAACTGGGCCACGGAGAAAAAAAAATTGTTGTGGTTACTAAAAATTAAGTCCACACAACAATGCCAGATTGTCAATGTAGAACGTTCTATTTGTTTTTGGGAACTAAATTTGGCAATACAATTTGTTGTATTAACAAAGCTTTGATCCATCTAATACAATTTGTTCAGTTTCTTCGCCTTCTAAAATAATCGATAGCAGATTTTCTTAGGTCATATCACCAGTTTCATTTGCATTAAAATCTGTGAAACATGCAGCTTCTAAATCAAATTCTTTGACCTTAAACCAAATATTTATTTTGAGTTGAAATTTGTTGTTAAATAATATTTAATATACATTTTGTATTTTTTAAGGTGAGAGGTTCTGTTCAATAGTAACCGAGTATAATTTACCGATAAACGATGAAATTGTCTCTTCATCCATTCACTACACTTGCAATAGATTTCTCACTTTAACCGGATTCATTATTTAACAGCACTTTGTCATTTAAAAAAAAAAACTAATAATAAAAGCAAAAGTGGCACATTTTAAAACGTTTACATGTACAGTAAAACATTATAAGTGTTTTAAATGTATCGAGTCACTTTTAATGTTCGAAAATGAAACACGAAGTAAAATCAAATGTCTTATTTTAAAAACACATTTCCTATCTGAATGATTTAATACACTTACTTTCTAAGTTACCAGTTTATTCAGTGTGTGATATGAATTCTAACAAATTAAATTTAGGCCTTATTCATGTCTCCAGTATTTCATTTAAAAATTATTGTCCGAAAAATTTGTAAATCTTTCATCAAGACATTTTTTCCATCTAAGTATAGATTTCTAAATCTAGAGTCACGCAATTAATTATGAACATATACGGAGAGAAATAGATGGTACTGGGTACTATCTAGATAGTACCAGGTATCATATTTGATCTTACATATACGGACAGCAATCTAGATTCTATTAGTAACAATCCAGATTGTACGGAGTAACGTCTTGATTGTAGTGGATAACATAACCATACTTTTTGTAATATCTTTGATAGTACCGAGTATCATAATGGTAGTACCGGATAACATCTACTTTTTACCATCTTAAGATCATAAGTTTTTACCATCTATTTCTCTTCGTGTAGTGATAAAATAAACTTACCAAAATATATGCTTCATTTTTCAAATGTGACGCTTTGTCCTTCCTGTTTATTTTTATTAAGCATCTTCTGAAACCTGTAACAATAACCATTTTTATATAAATATAAATCGTTTTTATATAATAACTTAAAAAATATTAAGGACATTTTCATACAAGAATAAACTTTGTTGCAGATAAATTTTATTTTTAAAATAAACAAAAAAAAAACCAATGAATTAATTGAGTATCTAATTTGAATAAGTATTTTCTAAATGAAAAAGTAAATATTTTTACACGTGATCATATAGCGACTGATTTTCTAACAGAAACAACAAGAGAAGATTCATTGGAGGGTTTTTAATCGAGGCAAAGTCCGCGCTTGTCTATATATAATGTACATATATATATGAGAATAAACATTAGTGCGTTGTTGGAACATGTATGTCGTGATTAAAGTACAGCGATCTCCTTTTTGTATAGTTGATGACCAGTCTCTTCTCACGAGGAATGTATGACGGTCGCACTTTGATATCGGTGCTGATTGACCCCACGGACAATTTGAAAGATTGCTCTAGAGTGAGCAGAGATCTGTCTTGTATCTAATCTCTCTCTCTCTCTCTCTCTCTCTCTTTTTCTCTCATATAAAGTGATGCCTTCTATTAAACCAACAATGTTAACCGTAAACAGCTTCAATCTTACTTGCGTGTCACAAGTTTTTCTCATAATACCCATTTTTAAATTACGCAAACCTTTTATTCATCCATTAATTAATATTAAATTTTTTTTTTGAGAATTAACGATAGATAAGAAGAAACTTTAACCTTTGCAAAGTTATATTAATTTAAGATTGGATTCGAGGTAAAGTGTGTCTAGACCGGGTCTAACAATTGGTTAGAATTATAGCGGCTTGAAGTCAAAAAGAAGGCTGAATTACCTGTCATGAGTCATATATATATATATATATATATATATATGAAGAACGATATATGGGGGCTTTGTAAGTATTGAACTTATTAAACCCAGTGAAGCTTATTAAGGTTGAAGGACACCTTAAAGGCAATAGGTATATGGACACGAGAGAATCTTAATGATCATGCGGGCGCCACGGTGAGCGTTGGTTCAATTTAAGTCTAATTGTTTAATTGAGATCCTCACCGTAGGCGCTTTACTTTAAATTGGCATCTGCTGTTTTCAAATATGTACTTGAAAATATTAATAAATAAAAAAAAAAAAAATGTCAATTTTCCCATTGAATACAAAAATTGATCATTTAATTATTCATTTTATATTTATTTAATTCTATAATTTTTGATTTAAAAAAAAAATAAATTTTTTAAAAATTTTAGACAAAATTTCGAGAAAGGACTATATATTTGTATGAAGTGCTACGCCACTGGTTAGAACTCAACAGAGATGACTCATGTACAATATCGCAGCCTCCCTATATTCTCTCGTATCGCAGTCATATACAATAGAGAATAGTAAACGCGGTAAAGGTAACTCGCAATGGCCACGATCGAAGCTCCAAGCTATACACGAGCTTGCGGCATAGAGATGGGGTTTTCTCGGGTACCCCGAGAGAGCCCGCGGGCACGTGGCACTGACTTCACCCTACACACATATATCTCGTGGCTGGCAAACCAATTCCATCCCTCCTGAAGCGTCCACCTAACCCTTATTCTTCCTATATCCTATATATATATCCTAGATATAGAACTTCTCTTTTACATATACATTTATTTGCATTTAGCTTTAAAATAATAATTCACCTTTTTATTTATTGAAAAAAATTTCAAAAGGTCCTCTGTGAGAGATATGAAAATAAAATTAATACCTGAATAACTTATCGTTTTTTTTTTTTTTTTTTTTTTTTTTTTTAAGAAACGCTTACAAGTACCTCTTGTATGCGATCCCCATAAGCGAATAAAAACCATTTCATTAATCGTTACTGCAGTGTTCGTGGAAAAACATTCATCCGGGATGTCGTAAAGTGATAAAGCTACCAGATGAATTTAAGTAAAAAAGACTGTTTGTCAGGGTGCTCAAAAAAAAAAATACAATCTAAAGTATTGAAGTATATTTTTTTTGTTTAGAACATTCGAAATATTAATTTAAAAAATAGATAACGAGGTAGATAATAAAATTAAAAATAAATTATTTTAAAGTACCATAGTAGAATTACATGCGCCGAAAATAAGTCAGCGTCCTATAAACAAAATGATTAAAATCAATAAAAAAAATTGACCCCACAGGTTAGTCTCAATTAGGGTTTATGAGGTGATTCAAAGGCAGATTCAATATCTTAATATATTATTTAAACAAAACCTGGTCAATTTTTAAATAAATTATTATTTCTACTTTCTTAAATTAATTATATTTGAAAAAAATTTTTTCAACAAACTTTTCTTCTAAGAAAATTGAATTTCTTTATATATAGAAGAGTAATAATTTGTCTTTCTTATAGAGACCCACTTTTCCCCACATAATAATATTATAACCCAATAAATATCTTTTACCCACATTTTTCCATTCTCAATCCTAATAATTATTCCAACTTTCGACGCAAAGAAAACAAAGAAGAATATTTTTTATCTCGCACATAAATAGATATATATATATATATATAGATAGTAAAAGTTTACTTAAATTCTGATTAATTAAAAAGATTTTATCTTTATATTGAGATTTCCATTATTTTTAAGATATAGTTGTTCTAAACTAATATTACTTAAATGCCTATATATAAATCACAAGGATTTCTTATGCGCAAGTTTTTTATGAGACACGTCCTTGACTCGAAAATTCTGAATATATATTTTGTCACCCCCTATATAAAATGAATAAAAATGGAAAAGTGTTGACGATATATGTATGTGTGTATAGAAAAAGAAGGGTAGCTACGACACTGTACTCCGGTCAAAATGCATCAATCCATTCTGCATCTGTATGTATTTACCGTGAACCCCTGTATGACATCATCCCCCTCCCTGTCGTACGCCTGGTTCGTTTCGCTGGGTGACTTCTGTCGCCTAACTTCAAGCACCCCTGCCTATTTCTACCACCTCCCTTTTACCTTTAATCTTTATCAATCCATCCAGCAGGGCAAGCAAGTCGAAATGCCCGACCAACTGAACCAACGACGACGGACGGACGCCACCGCGCATTATTTACGCCCGATAACATCCCTCTCTTACATTTTCGAACTATATATATATATATATATATATATATATATATATATATATATTGCTCACAAACTTATATATCTATATCATTTCCTTTGCTTCCGCTGACCTGTCTCCAATTTCTAGTCTAGAAAGAATGCTCTCTTACCGAGTTTTCCCCACTGCAAAACATTCATCAGGGTGGCTAATAAAAACGATAAAAATAAATTTTATATCCCTAATATAACTTTTCAACTTTTCTCTAAAAAAAATTATTAAATCAACTTGGTTATGTCTAATTATTAATTTAAATACTCTCTAAATCTGAATTAGTAGTTTTCTATAGTAATGAAAGAGTGCGGATTCGTTTACCAATTGAATTAGTAACAGTTTTTACTCTTTTTTTAGTAAAAAAACTACTAATTGCTATAGTAGAAAACTACTATAATTCATGGAGTAAATCGTATTTTTACTATTTTAAATTAGTAAGCCGATTTACTCCATGAATTACTAAAAAAAATTAGTAAAAATTCTTACTAATGTGAATTAGAGTAGCTCACTTTTCATTAATTCAAATTTAGAAAGATAATGACTCACTTTTTACTTTAGAATTAGTTAAATTTTACTAATTATTAGTAATTTTTACTAAAAATTAGTAAAATTTAACTAATTCTAATGCAAAAAGTGAGTCACTAATTTAAATTAGTAAACATTTTTACTAATTCAGATTTACAGAGTACTTTCAAAGTAAAATGGAAACTGTCCAAAGTTTCTGCGCATCTCTGGCAACTTTTACTCCAAAAAATAGTAAAATTGACTATTTCTGTATAGTAAATTTTACTGTTTCCATAATAATTCTTACTATTTCTGGAGTATATTTTACTATTTTTGAGGTAAAAGTTGCCAGAGATGCGCAAAAACTTCGGACAGTTCTCGTTTTACTCCGAAAGTAGTAAAAATTATTTTTTCTTTTTTTCCGTGTAAATAATTTTGCTGTCCTTTCTGACTTACACTCTCTAAATCTGAATTAGTCGTTTTCTACTAGCAATTAGTAGTTTTCTACTAAAAAAAAGAGTAAAAACTGTTACTAATTCAATTGGTAAACGAATCCGCACTCTTTTATTAGTAGAAAACGACTAATTCAGATTTAGAGAGTGTAAGTCAGAAAGGACAGCAAAATTATTTACACGAAAAAAAAAGAAAAAATAATTTTTACTACTTTCGGAGTAAAACGAGAACTGTCCGAAGTTTTTGCGCATCTCTGGCAACTTTTACTCCAAAAATAGTAAAATATAATTCAGAAATAGTAAGAATTATTATGGAAACAGTAAAATTTACTACCGAAATAGTCAATTTTACTATTTTTGGAGTAAAAGTTGCCAGAGATGTGCAGAAACTACGGACAGTTTCCATTTTACTTTGAATGTACTCTGTAAATCTGAATTAGTAAAAATGTTTACTAATTTAAATTAATGACTCACTTTTTGCTTTAGAATTAGTTAAATTTTACTAATTTTTAGTTAAAAATACTAATTATTAGTAAAATTTTACTAATTGAGAAGCAAAAAGTGAGTCATTATCTTTCTAAATTTGAATTAATGAAAAGTGAGCTACTAATTCACATTAGTAAGAATTTTTACTAATTTTTTTAGTAATTCATGGAGTAAATCGGCTTACTAATTTAAAATAGTAAAAATACGATTTACTCCATGAATTATAGTAGTTTTCTACTATAGCAATTAGTAGTTTTTTACTAAAAAAAGAGTAAAAACTGTTACTAATTCAATTGGTAAACGAATCCGCACTCTTTCATTAATAGAAAACTACTAATTCAAATTAACTTTCTAAATCTGAATTGGTAAAAATGTTTACTAATTTAAATTAGTGACTCACTTTTTGCTTTAGAATTAGTTAAATTTTACTAATTGCGAAGCAAAAAGAGAGTCACTAATTCAAATTAGTAAAATTTTTTACTAATTCAGATTTAGAGAATAGTAAAAACCACTTTTTCTTATTTTCCGTGTACTACACGGAAAAAAAAATTTACCTAGAATACCGAAACGTTTCACTATAAAGTTTTACTTGTTTCAATTAAATCTTTCGCTATTCTAGTGAAACCTTTCGCTATTTCAGGTAAATAATTTTGTCCGTGTAGAAAATAATATTTATTTCATTCAAATAATCAGTTACTTTATTATCAAATAAATATTTATTTCTATCAAATAATTATTATTTGGTATATTTGTATCAAATATAGAGAAATTATTGGTTCAAATATTTAATTCCAAAAATTATTTTGTTCAAGTAAATACATATTTATTTGATAATAGTCAAGTAATCAAGTATATTTGAATCAAATAAATTTTTTTTTCAGTGTATTTAACTTGCTGGCAGTTAAAAATTGAGAGAAAAAAAATTAGAATATCATTTCCTAGAAGGACAACATTTATTTTTATAAAAATAAAAATTTATTAACAAACAAATGACCTATACTGCGATATTAAAGTATATAGTTTTATGTTTATTTTATTCCTAAACAGACGCACAGTTATGTTAGTATAAACTAAATGAGACCTGAAATGCAAAGAGATGGTCTCTCTCACGGTTTTTTTTTTCATGCCTATATCGACCTTTATACTCTCTTACACCGCTTCAGCCACTTATTCTTTCCCCTTACACTCCGCCCCATTTCACTGACGGCGTAACGCGCTTATCAACACTAAAGCAATTAAGACCCAAGAGCCTCTAAAGTTAAATTCTTAGAGAGGATGTGAGTAACATCCCAAGTAAACTTTTGTAGATACAAATAAATTTACGGCTTTAAAAAAAAATTAATTTTTACACGCTCAATAAAAATAATTTTTCAATAAAAAAAAAAAAAATTCAATTTGAACTTCTTTCATATAATTTTCTATTATTTTATCATTGCTACAATGAAAAAAAAAATTTTTTTTTATTTGATTCAAATATACTCGATTACTTGGACTATTATCAAATAAATATTTATTTTTATCAAATAATTATTATATATTTGAGTATATTTGTTTCAAATAAAGAAATTATTGGTTCAAATAAAATTTATTTAATTCAAAATAAAAATTATTTCGTTCAAGTAAATATTTATTTGATAATAGTCAAGTAATCGAGTATTTGAATAAAATAAAATTTTTTTTTTCAGTGTAGTATTTTTTTTTTTAAATACTTTTATTAGAATTCTAAACATATTCAAATTGTATAAATTTAGTTGTCTACCTTCAATACTTCTTATTTTATTAAAAGAAAATTTATTTTTGATTTTTTAACATAATAGAGCAACCAAATATATTTATTGATTGATTTTTGTAAAAGAATCAATAAAAATAATTTTAAAAAAAAATAAAAACAATGATTTAACTATAGAATATGATAAATTAATTTTTTTAGTAATAAAATACAAATAAATAAATATATATATGTATATATTGATAACGTCATGCATTGATAAGGTGACCTGTTCGTTTATCATTATTATATTATCTGTGATAACGTAAGTAGAATTATTTTTATTTCTCTGAAGGTAAAAAAATGCCATTAAAGCGTGGGTGGAGTCAGTATAATATGAAACCAACTAAAGCCACACCTTCTATTGATCATTCGTCTACGTTCAACAATAACTCACCTGCAGGGGCTATAGGTGGATCCAATCCACCTGCTGAATGAGTTCCTCAATTTTAACCAACGTCCAATCAATTGCCGTCTTTCCAATATATATATATATATATATATATTTGTGATTCTCTAAAAAATTAAATTAAAAAAAAAATTTTAATTATAAAATTCCATTTAAAAATAATATATTTTTAAATTTAATACAATAATCTAATTATAAAGCCTATATTTATTCAATTTATAATTATTTAATTTATATGTTTAAAGAGAACATTATTTTATTGTTAGTACAAAACAAAACGATATCCTCTCTTTTGTTTACTCATGTATACTTGTTACAAGAAAAATTAAATTGTTCTTCAAATTTCGGAAATTAAAAAAAATTTTTAAGTCCAGAAATACGGAATTTTTTTTTTAAACTTCCTCGTAATAATTTAACAAATTGTATAAAGTATTTTTTATTATAATTAATGAAGAAATTCGATATAATATTTTAAAGGTTTGGAATAAATAAGAATTTTTATTAATAATAAATCATTATAATTCGAAAGACAGAAAAAATAAAGTTTGATTCAACGCGTCTTGATTTTTGCAAAAATATAAAATCAATTATAATAATTGACAAATTATTGAAATTATTTTTGCGTATAATCAAATCAATTATATAAATGTATTCAATTAATTACTTCGATTAAATTATATAAAATAAGAATTTATATTACCTGAATTAGATGAGATGTATGAGGTGGATACACACCGGCACTTTTATAATTCTAACCTAACTTTTGTTGCAGCACATTTTCAGTTTTCTACTATTGAAAATAATTATAGATGTCACTTCACTAAACAAGACACTGATAATGTTTACCTATGAGATTAATTATTTCTGATAATTATAACAAATTAAACTAACTGAATATTAATTACGGTGTGTGCAAAAAATATATACTTCTGTTCGACCGTTACATTCAATTTCTTTGTTAGCCTCCCCCCACCATCATTATAATCCATTTGAAAAAGTTAATATTTTAGTTTTAGAATATTGGTACACCTGCAATCAAAATGGCGATTAGCCGCGAAAAACAAAATCTCTCTCTTTCCGTGTCTCTCTTATTACTCTTTTAATATATTGTGAAAATTGTAAATTAAATTTAACGTTATTTAAAAAATAATAAATGTTTTTAATATTATATTCAAATTAAATTAAATTAAAATCCACTGCACATTAAATTGATATTTGTTTCTAATATTGGTACTACGGAAAATCAAAATCTGGGTTAACCGCGAAAATTCAAAAATATTAAAACAAAAAAGTTCTTTTATTTTCCTTTAAATGTTGTAAACTTAAAACTAATTTAATCAATTAAATTTTAACATTATTTACTACTACTAATAATAATTATTATTATGACATCTTACAAAACATTTACTTTGAACATAAATTAAAATAATTGTATATAAATACCAAATTAAAAATTAAACACACAATCATTATATAATTTAATTATTTTTTAAATTACATTAAATAAATTTAAAATAATAATTACAATTATTACTATAATTCTATTTAAAAGATAGGAGATCTTATAAAAAATTGTATGAATAATTTCAGGATTATTTTTTTCATTATTATTATTTGAATTATAAGCAGTTTTAACTATTAAATAATATTTTTATTAAAACTATGTTACATTATAAATTTCTAAAATATCAGAATTTCATTATTATTGTGAAAAATATCTTAAGAATATATATAATGGATAAATAAATGATTACTTATTATTATAATACGAGAATATTCAAATAAACATAATTAAGATTTTTCAAAAATTATTCATGTACCTACTTAACTAAACAAAAATGTTCTTTCTTTAAATTAATTTTGAATAAAATATGCTTCTTTTAATATTCTATAAGTGTTGACAAGTTTTTCTCGATTGTATTTCCTTACAGGTAAATAATAAGTATAATATTTAAAAAAAAAAAAAAAAAACAACAACAACACGTTCTCCTAGAAGTTTATCAAATAAATAATCAATTGAAAATTGATCTTTTATTATCTAAATAATTATTGCCAATGAAAACGTATTAATAAAGCAAAAATAAAATAAAATAATATAACTATTAATATTGTTAAGTAAGTACAAATAAAAATACCTAATAAATGCATTTCGCATTCGACATCAAGCCGACAAACTTTTACAAAAAATTATAAATTTCATTTCCATAACTGAATATGTTTTAAAAAAATAAGAATATTAATAAACGCATTCACATTCACAGTATTATACCATCGAAATAAAATTGTTATCTAAATTTTAGAAAAATATACACCTTTAATGAGTATTAACCAAAGAAAAAAAAAAAAAAAAAGAAAAATTTTTTACTGACTTTAATTTCCGTTTAAAAAATAAAAACAATATTAAAATATGAAACTAAAATGATGTTGCACTTGCATTTTTTTTTTATTAGCTCGCGATCACAACAAATAAAAGAGAGCCTTTATTTAATTATGCTGTTTTTCTAATTATATTTATATTCGTTTAAATGATGTTAAAAATTGTGTAATGTTAGAAACTTTAAAAAAAAGGTGATATTTTAAAAAATACAATGTTTATTATTGGGCACAGTTGCTAAACGCGGTGTGTGCATAACTCGTGGTGTTCGTGGTGTTAATGTTCGGGATGTTGATGCCACAGATCTTGGTGTTAATTGTGCATTATTTACTGAGAGTAAATTTTTACGCAACGGTCTAGCTGGTGTTCGTACTGGTGTTTTTATATTAGTACCACGATCAAATGCATGTTCCAATAATTGTTCTGACAATATGGAACTTCGTAATTCTTCTCTTTGTTCCAAGTGTTCTTGAAATTTTCCATATGAAGAAATACTGAGATTCGCTTTATTACAACCATCAGCTTTTAGTTTTTGTTTTTTACCCGATTTTGGCGTATTAGTTTTATTAATACTCAATAAATTTTTTTTCGATATCTATAATAGAATAATTTTAATAAATAATTAAATTAATTAATCATTTTTTTTAATTAAAAAAAAAAATTATTTTAATATAATATATAATATAGAAAATAAAAACTTACTCTCCCACTGCGTCTCGCCTTGGTTGATATCACAGCAGTTCGATTTTTTTCACCGCTCATATTGCGTTTTTTTGAGAGTGTGGTACTGTTAGGAGATGAGTCGTATGGCAATTTTCTTTTCGCCCCCGTTACAGTTGGCGTTCTCACATGAATACTCATTCCAATTGGCGTTCGTTTCGATGTGCTAAGAGGCGTTTTTTTGCCCGATTTGTTTGCCGATTTATCTTTTGCCTGTTTCTAAACGTGAGAAAAAAATGTCATATTTTTTATATTGTTTCTTAAATTTTATTTTATTTTAAAAACTAAAACAAAAAAAAAAAAAAAACAACTTTTATTCCGAAAAAAAAACTTTACATATTTATATATTCCTTCTGTTACCTACACGAGCTATTTTCACATTTTCTTTCTCCTTCTCGTAATCTGCTTTACTTTGATCCAAATATTCATTAACGGAAACACCTTTAATTTTAAACATTTTTCCACATTCGAGTTCATATTCTTTTGTTGCTTGAAGCAATTGCTCTTCAATTTTCGGTAATTTCTGTTTAAAAACAAATAATATTATTTTAATAATTCAAAGAAAATTTAAATTTTGAAGAAAAAAAAAAAATAATAATAAAACTTTTATAAAGCCACACAAACCTTTGTTGTATTTTTTCTCTCTTTTTCCTCAGCTAATAATTGGCCACCTCGGTTATGAAAACGGTCGGGATCGTTTGCTCTTTGATCAAGCTCCTTCATTTTCTCCCAAAGATTTTCTCGTTCCTCGAGAAGATCGAATATCTTTCTGTAATTTAATTTAAAAAATTTTATGAATAAAATTATAAATAGACAAAATTTTTTAATAAATTTTGCAATAAATGATAATATAATATTAATTATTTTATGAAAAACAATAAAAAAAAATTATGTGAAAATTATTTAGAAATTATAAATAGACCATACTTATTTGATTTGTAAAATTTACGCAGTTTTTCTGCCTCTAATTCATGGAGTGTGAGCAAATCTTCAGTGTAAGTTTGCGAATAAAATGGCAAAAAACATCTTTGAGATTCACTGAATTGGCACAAATCCCACAATACTTCCAGTTCCTCTCTCACTTTTAATATATATTTTCCAATATTTTCACATCTTTTATCTTTGCAACGTTTTATTTCTGCATTAAACTGAAATAATTTAATATTTTTTTAATAAGTCAAATATAAATAACTTAAAAACAAAAAAAAATTATTCATTTTTTTTTCAATAAATATATACTCAATATTTCAAAATTGAGGATCACACAACAAAAATAAAACTCACTGCAGAAATAGTTGTGACTGTATGACCTGGATATTTTAAAAGGAAAGATTCACGATATTCATCAGGTTCATCAAGATAATTCCAAAGAGCTTGGAGCTCATTTTTTTTCTCAATAATTTGCTGTTTTGCATCTTCCACCTGAGCCTTTAAGTCATTTCTCACTTCTTTTAATTTTGTCATATTTTCAACAGTGTATATAAAATTTTCATAATCATTACAAACAATTCTCTCAAAATCCAAGGAAGGTGAAATTTGTAATTCATCCATTAATTTCATAATGGCTCTACGCAAATCTTTAAATAATGCATCCAAACGAATCTGTAATTTCGTGAATTTAAAAATTTTATTTTAATTTTTAGTTTTTTTCAACGTATCAATAATATATATATATATTTTTTATAAATGAAGAACATACAAAAGAAACTTTACCTTTTCACGTTCCTGAATTTCCAAGTAATCGTCGAATTGCTTGAGATCTTCCTCAGAAGGCATTTCTTTGCTCAAGCCAATGGGTTTTGTGCCAAGTTTTTTACAAACAACTTCCTCCTGAGGAATTGACAAATATTTAAAGATAAAACAAAAAAAATCACTAACTTTCTCATTTACAATTGTAATTATAATAAAATAAATAATATTGAAAATAATTAATAATAAATTTATTTACATATAAAATTTTCAAAAATGTTCAATTAAAAAAAAATTTCTGAAATAAAATATTTGATATTTTACCCGCAATCGAAGTTCCTTTAAATATTCGAGACGACTATCTTTCATTCTTTGCAATTCATGAACTTGTGTTCTCAATTTTTCCTGAATTTCAATAAGAGGCAAGTGTTCATAATCTGGATTTGTGCCAGGAATATCATCCATTTGTAATTCCTTTAACAAAATAATAGTCAATAATAAATTTTAAAAATGAAGCAAATAAAAAAAATGTATGAAAAAAATTCTTATTTAAAAATAAATAAAAATTTAACATTATTGTATGTTTAAAATGAACAAACCTTAGCAAGTGTATTTGCTAATTCCATTAAATTTTGCACTCCTTGTAGAAGAGAATTCTTTTTCTCTTCCAATTCAAAAATCATTTCACTCATCAATTCCTGTAAAATTTCATTTTAAAAAAAAATATATCATTTTATAATAACGAATATTGTGTAATACATAAAAAAAGAAGAAAGAAAAATTATAAAAATTGAAATAAACATACTTTAATGTGTTTGTGAACTTCTTGACAGTATAAAGTCCTAGTTTCATCATTAAGACCAATATCTTTCCATATATTGTACAATCGATTCAAATCTGTTTTAATCGTACTGGAAATATTTTCCACTGCCATTGATTGTAATGTATCATCTCTATAAGTGAAATAACTTTTAAGAATATATATCTAATTTAATTTTAACTATCAACTATTAAAATTACTGAAATTATCTTTAAAAAACATTAAATGAAATACTATAAATATGCAATAAAAATTATTTCAAAAAATCAAGCACATAAAATTTGTTCTTTTTTTTCAAAAAAAAAAATATATGACGAAATGTATATTTCTAAAATAATGAAAATTGAAAAATTAATTCAATTTTCTATTCACATTACACAAGAAATTGATAATAAAATAAATAAATAAATAATTATTGAAAATTTTATTCGCAAGTTTCAAATAGACGATTTTAAGGTTAGAAAAACAATACAAGATAAAATTCAGGTATTCTAAGTTTTTAATGTCCCTAAACAAACTGAATACATTAAAAACTTCAACCAAATAATGCTCAAGAAAATCGACAGAATGATTTGTTTGATCAGAATCCGGAAAAAATTACATGTTAAAAAAGAAATATTTCTGAAATTTATCTCAATTATTTGGAATCATTGACCAAAAAACATGATATTCAATGAATTTCTTTGGAAATATTTTTATTATGAGATAATAAGAATTGAAATCAAGTGGAAATATATCCGATTATGTATACAAAAAAAAAAAGGCCAAGCACTATACATGGAATACGTTGAAAAAGCAACGCACACTTACCCATTTGTAAAATCAGTCATTTTGTCTTGTTTCTTGTCACTGAAAAGTTTAACTAACAACAATTCGAATATTTATAACGTTTGCAGATATGTTGATTCACTATTTTACTTGTTCTATACATGAATATAATTGTAAATATATCACTTAAACATCTTATAACAAATGCACAGGACGGTTTCTAAATCCTTCGTGAGGAGTCAACATACAAACGTCTTTCTTTTGAATTAATAACAAACTTTGATTGGTCGAACGGGGCCCCTACTTTGGCTTGTGTTCCAAAATACATCCATTTCCATCCTTCTATTAAGGTGCGCGCAATGATTGGTCGATTCCATTTGGCGCAAAATATTTCAAATCAATCGTCAAATTTTGTCTCTATTTAAATTTAACAATAAAAAAATAATAATAACTCAAAATATCAATAAACCAAAAAGAGAAATTTTATCTTTTTTTATTAAAAATCTCTCTTTTGTTTTTATCATTAAAGAGATGAATGTTTTGAATTTCCCGGAAAAGAATTTCACAGCCAATGAAAATAGTCCATGTGACAATTATTGAATTTCCTCGCTTTATGATTGGTATTTCCGTTCTAATCGTGTTTCTAATTTGACAGAGGTAAAAAATCAGTGTATTTTAGAACGATTATTAATTTCGGGAATCAAAAAGAAAGAATTCGTGATTTCCTTTTGGTGTTGGAAGTTTTGCAATTTCGCGCACATATAATTTTATTCCCGACCACCCGTTCGTGATTTACGGGGATAGTAAAGTGTGTCAGTTTCATTAATTCTCTTTATGATAATTAACGAGTGATCATCGCTTCAAGCCAAACACACACATATATAGAACAGTAAGTAGTAGCGAAACGAAAGAAAAAAAAAAAAAAAAAAAAACTTGATGTCGATTTGGAAACGCGAGTGACACACCGAAGGTTACAACATCGTGTTCCAGGGAGTTCCAATTTTCATACTAATATACCAATGTTACAATTTTCATTCGCATAATTATCAGAGATTAATTGATTTTTAAGGTATTAGAATTACAAAATTAATTTATCGTAAGTATTATATGAAAAGAAAATTTCTTTAAAAATTTTGCCAGATTTTAATCAATTTTAATCGATTACACCCACTTGTGTCAGCACCTAACCCTTACGACATTTACTCCATTGTCAAAAAACATTTAAATCGCGTATATGGGAGGCATCCATTTTATATTGTTTCCATATATCACTTATACACATGTATATATATACATTTGACGATTACATTGAAAATAATTTTTTAAACATCTATTTAATTTATAATTTTTTTTATTATTTAGATTGTCATTTTTAGAAATGACGTTTATAGAGATTATATATTTTCCTAAATAAACAGTTCTTATCACTGTATATAGCCGAATAATATTGATGATTCATTTTTATTCTCCTTTTATTTTTAGTTATATTTTATTTTTAGATAACAATTTTGTGAACATTGTTTATTAGATTTTTTTTGTGTTGCAATATAAATTGCGAAGTTAAAATAATTTTAACAGCTATAATTATTATTTTCATAATGAAAAAAATTAATTTATAGATGTCGACTGGGCCGACTCACAAATATCGTTACAAAAATGTAGGTCTCGATTCTCAGGAATTGAGGAGACGACGTGAAGAGGAAGGTGTGCAATTACGAAAACAAAAACGAGAACAACAATTGTCAAAGCGAAGAAATGTGCCCAATATTGTCACTGATGATGATAATGTTTCTTCCACTACAGATGAATATCCCACAGTTACTACAACTTTACAGGTAAATCGCTAGCAAAAAATAGATTTGTAAAAATTTCTAATTAAAGATGTATCTGTAATAATAGAAAATAATTTTCCAACAGCAACCAGTAATAACACCAGAAATGGTTCAGGATTTATATAGTGTCAATGTTGAACAGCAATTAGCAGCGACGCAAAAATTTAGAAAGCTTTTATCACGAGAGCCAAATCCACCAATAGATGAAGTTATTCAAACAGGAATTGTTCCGCGATTTGTCGAATTTCTTAGAAATAATGACAACAATACGTTACAGGTAAATAATTTTCAATTATTGAATATTGAATTAGAAAAGAATTTTTAATTTTTACATAAATTATAGTTTGAAGCAGCATGGGCTTTAACTAATATCGCAAGTGGAACATCTCAACAAACACGTATTGTTATTGAAGCTGGTGCTGTACCTATGTTTATATCATTGCTCGGCTCATTGGAATATCCAGATGTTCAAGAACAAGCGGTTTGGGCTTTAGGAAATATCGCCGGTGACAGTCCTGAATGCAGAGATCATGTTTTAAATAATGGCATTCTTATGCCTCTTTTACAGTAATTTATTTACTTTTTTTAATATAATAATTTATCACTTGTTAAAATAATATATAATTTTAATTATTTGAGAATAATGACAAATATTTAATATTTTGTTTTGCTTTTTTTTAGAATTCTTTCGAAAACAACACGTATTTCAATGACACGCAATGCAGTTTGGGCACTTTCAAATCTTTGTCGTGGTAAAAATCCAGCGCCAACATTTTCCCAAGTTGCACCATGTTTACCTGTATTGGCTCATCTTCTCAATCACGATGATTGTGACGTTCTTTCTGACACTTGTTGGGCACTTTCCTATTTGAGCGATGGGCCCAATGAAAAAATTCAAGCCGCTATTGACGCTGGTGTCTGTAGACGTCTCGTTGAACTATTAATGTAAGTTCAAATTCTCGAGAAATAATTAAAAATTTTTAATTTAGTACCTAAATTAATTAATTTTTTTTTGCTCATTAAAGGCATGAACAAAACAATGTAATTAGTGCAGCGTTAAGAGCCGTTGGTAATATTGTAACGGGTGACGATGTTCAAACCCAAGTGGTACTGAATTGTTCAGCGCTTCAATGTTTACTTCATTTATTGGGATCAAATCGCGAGAGTGTTCGCAAAGAAGCTTGCTGGACTGTTTCCAATATTACTGCCGGCAATCCTCAACAAATTCAAGTTCGTCTAATTTGAATCGATTTTTTAAAATGTATTTCGTTACATAAAAATTAACTTCTTTTTTTTCCCCTATTTTTTTTTGTTTTCTTTACAGGCTGTCATCGAGGCAAACATCTTTCCGGTTTTAATAGACATTTTAGGAAAAGCTGAATTTAAAACACGAAAAGAAGCAGCATGGGCAATAACAAATGCAACGAGTGGCGGAACACCTGAACAAATTCGCTATTTAGCAGAGCAAGGTTGCATTTCGCCATTGTGCGATTTATTGACAGTTATGGATCCAAAAATTGTGCAAGTTGCACTCAATGGATTGGAAAATATTCTCCGACTTGGAGAACAAGATGCAACTTTACACAATGGTGTAAATCCATATGCAGTTCTTATTGAAGAATGTTATGGTAACTATTTTTTTTTTTTTGGAAATAAATTTTGAAAAGAAGTATAATTTAAAAGACGAATGGAAAATTGATTTTTTTTCTGCAGGCCTAGACAAGATAGAATTTCTTCAATCACATCAAAATTTGGATATTTATCAAAAGGCTTTTGATATTATTGAACGTTACTTTGGATCGGAGGAAGAAGACACAAGAATTGCTCCATCTGTTGATGCGCAATCACAACAATTTCAATTTACATCACCCGACTCTTCTCAAATACCAATGCAAGGCTTCCAATTTTAAACTATACTATCAATTTTTCTGATATGAAACAAACAAAACAAGAAAAAGTGTCAATATATCCCACAATTTATTCACTACTTGGTGAATCAAAAAACAAACAAAAAAAAAAAAAATATATTCAGGCGACTCGCGTAATTCCTTCCAAAAAAAGAGAAAAAAATAATACAATCGAGAGAGCAATTAACATTTTTTTTCTTTTGTTTAGTCAATTTAAAATTTTTCATTTTTCGAGTCATTGTCATTCAAAAATTTTTCCTTTATCTCTCAAATTTACTGAAACCTCTAAACACTCTACAATTGTAATTTGTTTTTTTTTTCTTTTAATTTTTGGTTAAACCAACTAGGTGTTTAAAAAAACCAAGGTTTCAGTAAAACAAAAAAAAAAAAAAAAAAAAACTAAATAAACTTTAGGTTTAAGTAGAATCTGTTAGGTACTAAAAAAATACACATACACACACACACACTTGGGAAAATGTAAGTCACAATGACGATACTTGGAAATTTAATTTTCAAAACAAGATTTACGATTTATTCAATACACTTTTTTTATTGAAAAGAAATATTTCTTTTTAAAAAAAATTCTCCCTTTAAATAATTTATTTTATACAAAAAAAAACTATTTTTATTTCTCAAGAAAAAAATTACAATTAACAATTTTTTCTATTAAATTTAAAACGTAAATGAAATTTAATATTGAAAATAAAATATTTTTTATTAAAATTCATAAAAATATTTATCAAATTTAAATAATAATTGAAATTAATTTTGAAAAAAAAAAATTGAATTTCATCTCTTGTATCGTCATTGAATTGAAAAATAAATGATTGCGATTGATTAATAAAATAATAATAATAATAATAATAATAAAAGATACTGAGGCAGAAACACAATCAAGTTTGACGTTTAGACTGACTGTGAATTACGGAATAAATAAAAGAAAAAAAAACGAAAAAAAAGAAAATGAAAACAGAGAACTTGCAGGACTTTTTTTTGTTGCAAGACACTGATTGACTGAAGTACGCGACTACGTAGCCAATCACTGGACAAGAAATACGCAACGCGGTACTCAACTCTTACATTAAGTAGGAAAAAAAAAGAAATGAAAACATGACCAATTAAACTTTTTTACTGTAAATATCTCGTAATTTTTTGAAAGGAGAAAGTCCTTCTATACAGAATGCCCTTACAATTAAATAGATCAAAGAAATTAATTTTTAATTTATAAGAATATTTGTCAATAAGAAAGAATTTTTCTTTTTAATATTTCATATTTTATAAATAAATTAAATTCTTTTTTTCATAGTAAAAAAAAAATTGAAAACAAAAACTTAAGAAACAAAATCGTTACTAATTTGTATTTTCACAAATCGGGGAACGTTTTTTTTAAAAAAAAAAAAAAAAATGGCAAGTTTGGACATTCTGTATGAATGACTTTATGACTGTATAAAATGTATTTATTATTTAGGTTCGACGATACTATTACTATATTAATACGAGCACTATACATAGAAAACAACCTACATTTAGTTACCGACTTTTATTTCGACGGAGCTTAACAAAAATTATTGTATTATTATTAGAGAATCACTCATCTGTTTGCTTTGCTAAAAAGAAATAAGATTTTTTTTTTCTTTGTACTATGGGAAAATTTTTGCCGTTTTCTAAAAAGAAAATTTTTTTTTTTAGGATGACTGAATTTATCTCCGAAATTCAAATTTTTCTTGTAACAATTTTCAATTGATCCAATTTTTTAAATAGAGGGAGAGGGAAAATTTTTAGATAAATTTTATTTATATCGATATTTAATTAATTTCGATAAAATTGAATTTACATCTACATTAAATTAAAAAGAACGTAAAAATCAATTGAAAAATACAATTTTTCGTGAGATAATTCATGAATGCCGAATTTTTTTTTTCTTCATTATATAGGATTAATTTGAGTAGATGCCTCGTTGTCAATTGACAATGTCAGAATTTGTTTATAGTCGAAAGACGCGCATTAATCACTATATATATTATATAATTGTTAATGTTATTTTTTTTGTATTGGTCTTTCGATATTAGAAAGAAAAAAAAATGATGTTTGTTATCGTGTTATTGGATAAATAATCAAATATCCAATGCAGTGGTTTTTTTTTAATTTAGAGAAATATATACCTAGGTAATAATTTTCTTGTACAAAGTTATTTTGTTAAATGGCAACGAGGCGATTTTTTTTTTCTATAAAATTTTTTTTCCTTTTTTTTTAATTTTTTTTTTTTTTTTTGTGATTGAAGACGGTATTTGTAACATTACGAGGACTGCCGACAGTTACACAACGCAATTATATTATATATTTATAATTTGTTCGATGAAACGTTAAATTTCATGTTATACTTTCTATCAATATTATTTGAAACAGAAAAGAAAAAAGAAACCATAAAAAAAAGAATCGTGAAATTATTTTGATTTTTTTTTCAATTTTGAATTATTTTAATTATATTTTTTTTTGTGTATGCCTCGAAATTTTTGAGTTTACTTTTTTTTCATTTTATCATCTATTTATCGAAATTTGACAATAGGTCAAAAAGCTAATTACACAGTATTTAAATTACATGCGTCAACTTTGAATAACAAACATTATTCTTTCAATAATTAAATTTTTCTTTAATTATGCGTATGATTAATTTTACATTATATAATTTTTTTTTTTTTTTGTTGAGAAATTATAATTCCGTCAATTTTATTATTAAATAAAAGGCATTGCATTCTCTCTGTATAATCATTCGTTAAGAAGGAAATAAAGTTGATTTTATTGCATTAGAATTTTAATTTAGACTGTGCAATTAGTATATTAGATTTCGATAATAAAAACAAAAAGTTAAATATTATTTGTAATGCCTTATTGAAAGTAAATTCGTCTCTTAAAATAAAAATAAAAAAAAAAATGGCGTTTTTTTCACTTCCTTATTTTTTTTTTTTAATTATTGTAAAATGAATGAAAATTATAATTAAAATAATAATAATAAATTAATTGAGTAAAAAATTAATAAACTGGAAAAATAGAAAAGAAGTTTAAAAATACATAATTTATGTTAAAATTACTAAATTTTATAAAATTTAAAGGTGTCTAAAATTACTCAAAATTAGAAAAATTAATTTATGTTTATTTATCACAAGAAATTCAGATCTTTAATAATTCATAAGCAATCTAATTGAGTTTTTGCTATTAAAAGAAAAGTACGATTTTTTTTTATCACATAAGTTGTAAATTAATCGAAAATTAGGTTTTATAAATATTAACAATTAAGAAACAATATACGACAAAATATCTCACTTTTTTTGTACACATTAAAAAAAAAAATTAAAAAAAAAAGTCTTTACATTTTAATAAATATAATTTTCTTAAAGCTAATAACAAATTTTAAACTTGAGAAATTTTGGTTTTAGGATAATTACGAAGAGAAACAATTTATACAATTAAACAACTAATATCTGAAAAGTTAATGAAAAAAAAATCAAATATGCGACGTTTTGAATAATAATATGATTGCAGTGTCGACAAAAAGTGAAAAATATTATTATTATAACTAAAATTCAGAATAAATTTTTAATTAACACACGAGAAAAAAAAAATAGAGATGTGATTTTTTCTACTGTCAATTAATAATCAAGAGTATTTTTAAATTTACATTGCATATTAAATTCTGGTTTCACGGAGATAATAGGTCCATCAGTGATTCTCGTTATTAGTGGCATTAGAGAGTCCTCTTTAATTCTTCCAGTTAAATTTGATCTCAATTTATTTTCTATAAATCGTAAAGGATTTTCAGATTCATGATAACCTTCGGCTTTCACAGTAATCACATAAATGGCTTGTTGAACCAAAGGATTCTCCCTATCGCAAATAAAGTGAAAAGCCTTTAAGGCTTTATCGTTTATGCTCAAAAAATCCCAAAAGATCTGTAAATAATGAAAATATTTCAAAAATATTTACATATAAAAATTGTTTCATTTAAAATTCAAGGAATTAAATTTAAAAAAAATAAAATATATACTGACTACAGATTTTCGTTGAGGAATAACCAATCGTAATTTATCAATAACATCGCCAGTGTCACTGTTTAATTGTGTTGGTTTAACTGTGAGACTTTTTTCAGTTCCAAAAGCCATTCTACCAAGTTCACCGATTGTCAATGCCAAACAACTCATTAAATCATTACGATCAGCAAATAAGACAAATATCGATGGCCTCGTTGGATTATTAATAACATCAATAATACCCGAATAAATTTCGGGCCAAATTTTTTTCTCCTGATTACGAAATTCTTTTTTCAATTCACGTATTTCATTTTCAACATTTTTTAAAATTTTCTCTCTACTTTCTGGCGTACTATTATTATTATTATTATTATTAATGGCAAAAACTTTTTGCATTTCTGGAAAAATGAAAAATAATCCAATAATAATAAATACAGATATTATTATAATGAATAAATTGCTATTAGTTGATTCATTATTTTTTGATGTATTATTTAAACTTAAAGTGAATTCATTTTTATTTGTGCTATTTGAACTTTGATTGGATTTTGTGGAATTCCTTCTTTTTTTAATAGTTGAAGAATAATTTTTGTTTCTTTGAGGATTTGGTGAGGGTGTTTTTGATGATAGTGATGAAGAATGTGAATTTACATTGTCAGTGTTACTATTATCACTGTCATCACTTTCATCACTATAATTACTGTTTGATGATTCTGAATTATTAAATTCGTGATTATAGTGAAACTTTCGTTGATATGACATTTCGTCGGATAATCTTGGCAATGATGCTCTACTTCTTGGTGTTTTTGAAGGTAAAAATTTTTTTTCTCTACATCTAACCTATAAATAACACGAAATACAAAATTTATTGTATATATTAATAAAATTAAGTTTTTTTTTATTTTTTATAAATAAAATAAAATGAAAAATATATTTAAAATTTCAATTATTACTTTTAATAAGTAATATTAATATAAACTCTTAAATATATATAATTAAAAAATAACAGTACTTGTAAATCAGGATTATACATATCCCTTGCGTTGAAACTGTAAATTAATGTCCACAATTAATTAATAACTTTTTAGAAGCTAAACGTTTTTTAAAAAAATTAATTTACTTCTTTATTATCGCTGACTAGATAAATAAATTTAGAAACGTATTTTTTTTTTGGATGACAGATTTGTTTTGATATAAAAAAAAGAATCACATCAAAACATGGAACATGGAACGCATTTAACAATAAGGTTGATACACAATATGAAAATGACATATTTTGGACGTTCTACTATATATTTTTTTAAATGTGCATTCTCAACCCTGAAATCAACAATGCTACCAACAACAAAAAATGAAACGTCAAGTTGTGTATTTATGATTCAGTAGAATTTTATAATGAAGAGAAATTATTAAAAATCAAGAATTAAAAATGACGTGACTGAATTTATTTTTCTAAATAATTGACATGAAAGTTTCATAGAGTAGTTGAATTAACAAAAGTAATGTTGAAATAAAAGAGATTTGCAAATATAATTGAAGGATGTGTACCGGTCCAATGAAAAAAGTATTCCATTGGGGTCCACTTACAGCATTAGGTATGAGAAAAATTAAAATAATTATAATAATTGAATAGTGTTTCTTTTTTGTTTATCTACTTTTAGACTTTCTCACACATATTTCAAACATTTAACATATAAATTATTAATTTGAGATGTTTTTCAATAACATTAAATTTAAGGTTATGTAACTGTTTATACTTTGCAATTTTGTGAATAATAGCGCTAAATTTAAATAAATGCAAATCAATTTTTTACTTACAAATAAAAATAGCTTCAATTATTCGTTGAATAAATTATTTTTAATTCAATTTATCATTTAAATTTCATTATTTAGTAAATTCAATGTTTTATTTAAATTACATTGTTAATTAAATTCAAATATGTGGTAATTAAATTATTTTTAAATCCAATTATTTCGAATATTAAAATAAAAAGGTCTATTAAAATTATAAATATTATAATTATATGTTATGTTTATATATTATATTTAAATATATAATTAAATTATTCCAAGTAATTTAATTTAATTTATTTAATGAACTAATGATGCTAATTAATTTAAAAATGTTCAATTTAGAAAAAAATTATGAATTTTCAAAACATATTTTTAATTTCAAAAGAATAATATAAATATATAACTTGTGTTTAATTTATTACTTTTTAATTAGGATTAAAAATAAATAATTTTATTATTTGTTCAAAAAAAAAAAAATTGCAAGAAGGAAATAAAAGTTCAGAATTAAATTATTCATTATATTTGTTAAATAATCTATTATTTAATTAAATATAATTGTAAAATTAGTATAATTACAAACTTAATGTAAAATTATATCTATATTTTAAAAAAAATTATTTTTGAAATTTATTTAAATATATTTTTTGTACTATACGCATAATTATATTAAGTAGACTTCTCTTTTATATATATATATATATATATATATATATATATATATATATATACGTGACTATTAATTTCATTAAGATCTCACCTCGTTTTCACAATACAAATCACTTGAATCAATGGAAATATTCTTATATTGTGATATCATGTTTATTATTTACGATTTTTCTTTTGTTGAGAAATGATTAATGAATTTCCACTCCTTATCACTGATTAAAGAATATATTCTCTGCGTTGGAGAAAATTGTTTATTCTTTCTTTTTTTTTGTTTTCTATTTTTATCTTTCACGCTCTTTAATATATATATATATATATATATATATACGATTTGATGTTATAAAATTTCACAAAATCTTTATTTTGCATTTATTTTTATTATTATTTTTATATATACTCTTAACAACAAACATCATGAGCGGGAACATTTGTTGTTTTTAATATTTCCCTGAAATTCTCAATATCATTTGTCACCTTTTTCGAAGAGTCAGTTAATTTTTTTTTATTTGTCATTGTTACATTTTTTGTAAAATTTTCCTCGGCGCACACAATTTCCCTGTAGAGAATTATGAATAGGTGTGAATTTTTTTTTTTTTTTTTTTTTTTATTTCTATTCTGAGAAAGTAGAAAATAATAAAAATTGAATAATTAACTCACCATTCACTTCTTCGTGTAATGGGATAAACTCTTGATAAATTAAAACCATGAGATGATGCAGCCAAACTTATTGTGTAAGCTCCCATATTTTTCCAAATTAGCCAATCGCCAATTTCAAATTCTGGAAGTGAAATATTTTTCAAAATGCAATCTTTTTCATCGGCTGTTTGTCCCCACATTATGCTGACAAATTTTTTATTGCTTTGTGTCTAAAAATTATCAAAAAAAAATTTAATTTAAGTTTATTATAAAATTTTTTTTTTTTTTTAATTAAAACAGAGAAAAGAGAAAAACTAAAAATAGAAGAAGGAAAAAGTAATTAAAATAAAAATGTTTTATCTTTTGAAATTTGCTTATTTTGTTAAGCTCACTAGTAAAATTTTCCTGCATCATTGAAAATTCCTCGTTGACTTACTTTTCTTAAGGAAGTTGGAACTCTTGCTTCCAATCCCATCATTTCGTCTTTAAATGATCCAAATACACCTTCATTAATATAGTAAAAAAATCGTTCTTCATTCCCATGGTGAAATCTTTTTTTCCCTTGAACTTGTGCAACTAATTTAAATGCTGAAGTAACATAATATCTTCCGGGTTCACTGATTATTTTTATTGATGAATCGACATCTTTTAAAGCTTCATTTATTACTTCTGCAAACTATTGAATAATTTTTTTTTTTACTATTAGAAATAATGTTTATAAAAATTTGAATTGGTTTTTTTTTTCAGAAAAAAAAGAAGTGTACTCACTTCTTGTATATTTGCATCAGTTTCTCCGGGGAATCCCCCGCCAATATCAATAAGACACACTTCATTGCATCCAATTAATTTTGCATAATCGATTAAATTATTGCAGATCTTAATTCCTCGACAATAAGCTGTTATTTCTCTACAAAGGCTACCAACGTGAAAACTAAAGCCATGCAAATGAAGTCCCAGTTTTTTTGTCAAATTAATTAATTCCTTTGCCTCATGATCGGGATCACAACCAAATTTATTGCCCAAATTTATTTCCGCTTTTTTTGCATCACAACGTATTCGAATCACAATTCTATTTTAAATATTACATATATATAAAATAATATAAATTTTATATTATTAATTTTTTAATTTAAATTTATTTTTCAAATAAATTTTATGTAAATTTATTTTATTTATTATAAAAATTATTTTTTAATACCTTTTATTGAACAATAAGAAAACATCCTGTTTACGATGTTAATGAAAAAAAAGGGAAATACAAATTAATTACTCACTTTGCTTCTGGAAAAATACTTTTAATTTTATGTATTTCATTCGGATTGTCAACTGTCATTCTTTGAATACCAACTTTTTTGGCGTATTTCAAGTGTGATGGAAATTTTACTGGATGAGCAAAAATTATTCTATCTCCTGTAACTCCACATTCCATAACTTGCATTATTTCTTGCTAATAAATAAAAAAAAGTAATATAAAATAAATAAACGTTTGAGTAAAATTAAAAGGAAATATAATAAATTTAATAAAATATAATTATTTAATATTAATTAAAATAAATATTTCATTAAGTAATCATTTAATTAACACTTTTTTCATTTCGTCAAATCGCAAAAAAAAATTTATTGAAATATTTGAATTTTATTCCCATAAAAATTTTAATAAAACCTAATAAATTTCCGTTTTTAAAAAATTGATGATAAGTAATTCATAGTTCGAATAATTAATTGCTATTCATATGTCTGTGAAATACGTGTAAAAAAAGAGTTTATGCATTTGAAATAAAAATTGTGAACGAAGTTCGAGATAGAATTCTTTTTTTTTGCTTTTTTAATTTACTGAACAATCTGGTATTGAAGCATTCATACATTTAATTATACAATTCAAAATGAAGTTACTCGGAAACAGAAAGAATTAATTAAAAGCGAAGGAAAAAAAAACTTGGATTCACTCTAGATTCTTTAAATGTTTATAGTTAAATAATTATTTTATTCTATTTAGAATTAAATTATTGTTAATTTTATAAAGTTATAATTATTAATTTTTTGATATCGAACAATTTTTTTTTCTCAACTCACCAGCGAAGCGCAATCGAAATTTCCATTGAGTGCGGCTATCGTTTTAATAACCATTGAATTCGAATTGCTTTTTACGGCTAAAAAAAATATTATATCATACGTTGAGAAAATTTATTAATCAATCAGAGTAGAGGAAAAATTATAAAATCATAATTTACATAATATTTTATACTGAATCAAAAAGGGGAAATTTACATCTGTAATATTTTTTTTTTTTTTTTTAATATTATATTTATATATTTTATAATTTCTTTGACAATTTTTTTTTATTTCACGATTTACTTACCAAAATGTGGTGTTATTCTTGGAAATTCCTTTAACCACATTTTATGTTTTCTTATTAAGTCACCGACATCGAGAACGAAAAATGAATCTTCGTCCATTTGTGTTTTAGTTATTTTTTTAATAATATCTTCATCAGTTATAAAATCATCGACAATTTCGACGCCTGTTACTTGAAGACAATTCATTTTTTTTTAAATGATTTATTTAATAATTCTTTTAATAATAAAAAAAAGAAGAAATTAACAATTAAAAAAAATATATATTTTTTATGTAAAATAAAAAGAAATAAATTAAAATGAAGAAAATAAAAAATAAAAATTAATAGAAATATCTATTGGTTTATAAGGATGTGTATCAAAAAAGTATATATTGTTATTAAAACGATACAGAAGCAACTGAGCCTTTCATGAGTGTAACGCATTGTTTTTGATAAACTCTTTTTCCCACTGAATTCACAAAGGACACTTGAGAATCATATTTCTACACATCTGATTGGTTTAAAAGTCATTCGTTTGTTTAAAATCATTTTCTAATTTTTTTTTTTTTTTTTTTTGTTGTTGCATTTTTCATATGAAGAAAATGACAAAACCATATTTATTACATAATTGTTCATTGATTTCTACTTGAAATGTTATTCATTAAAAAATATTTTTTTAAATTTATTTTCAAATAGAATAATGCCAAAAATATAACAAATTGATAATTATAGATACGATGAATACCTTCATTATTCTGGTTATCATATTAAAGAAAAGACACTAATCTTTTGTAAATGAGATCGGGCTTTAAATAGAATTTAAAAAAAAAAGAAATTTTACATTCATTTTTTTCATATGAGTGAATATTTTTATTATAAGATTTGTTTTATCTCCGCGTAAAAAAAAAAGATTTGTTATAAAAATTGTTTCCTCATTTAATTTTCTATCTGGAGGTATCAATTCTTTAAATTATAATCTTAGATTATAATAATAATAATTATAACAATTACCATCGATTGGGGTAAATTTGTAACACGCAATTTTTTTTTTTTTTTAATCTTAATAGTGAATTATTGAGGGTATTATTAAAAGTAAAGGATTATATAATTTAAAAATGATAAAATAAAAAATTTTCTTTATGTTTCAGCTCTCATTAAAATAATTACATTGATGACAATACATTGCAGTAGACAATTGATGTTACCGCAAGAAAGTTTTTTGGGTGCAATGAATTTTTTACTTTTCTCTGCTCTCAGTGGATCGACACTCTATCATTTTATATATTCCATTTACGAGGGACCAGGATTTTTACCCTTGAATTGGATGCCGGTTAATAAACAATTTATTAATTATAATTATTTTTAATATTCATTTAGTCGAATTTTAATTAAATTATTTTTAATTAATTAAAATTACAGAAAAATGAATCTGATTGTGAATTTCTTCAATTTTGCTCAATTTGTCAAGGATATAAAGCACCAAGATCTCATCACTGCAGAAGTTGTAAGTTATATAAAAAATTAAATATACAATATACTTTTGTTAACTAGTTTTTTTTTTTAATCGTTGAATTCACATAAATAATTTAGTTTTCGAATAAATATACAATTATATTGGATAAAAAAATAGGATTTGAAAATTTGTAGACAAATCAATTTTTATATGCCTTTAATTGGACAATATTTCGAAATTTATTCTCGATTTTTATTGTTTTCAGGAATTTAATAAATGTATTTTATAATTTTCATCTAATTAAACCGGTTGTAGGCAAATAATTTTGTTTTTTTTTTCTTTAATGTTATAAATTAAATTTTTTTTTTAATATTCGTTTCAAAATAATCATTATTTTTCTTTTTTTGAAAAAAATGTTTATTATTTTTTCATATGTAATTTTTAGGCGGTCGCTGTGTTATGAAAATGGACCATCATTGTCCATGGATAAATAATTGTGTTGGACATTTAAATCATGGATATTTCACGGCATTTTTAGCAAGCGCCGTTGGTGGCTCTCTACTTTCGACAATTATTTTAATTTCATGGATAATGACAATTTTTTCACCAAGAACCATGAAATTTCCACCACCATCGTTATTTATTCTTTTTTTTGCAATTTTTACCATAAGTCTGTCAATTGGTGTCGTCATTGCTGTTGGCATGTTACTTTATTTTCAAGTAAGTCTCGCTCAATTTTTCTATTATGTAACTGATATTTAAAAATTTTATTTTTACTCCCAACTTTATTTTCTTTCCGATTTTAGGATTTAATGAATTTTTATTTCTATTAATTTAATTTTAATTGTTTTTTTTTTAATAAATTATTTTAATTTTTTTAAATTTACATTCAATTCATTTAATATTCATAGATTGTCGCTATTGTAAGAAATAGAACTGGAATTGAAGACTGGATATTCACAAAGGCGCAATATCGTCGTTACAAAACAAATGAAATATTTATTCATCCTTATGACATTGGAATGAAGGAAAATATAAAGCAAGTAATTTCTCATCACTGTATTCCGTCAGGTGATGGAATTCATTGGCCTGTTATTGATGGCTGTGATCAATATACACTAACTGTAAATATTTCGTTAATTTTTTAATTTTCTATTTAAAAAAAAAAAATTCTTTTTTTTTTATTCTACATAAAAAAGTATTATATTTATTTATTATTCAAAAAAGAATTGATTTATTTTTTTCCATCTTAAAAATTAATTTCAATTATTTCAGCGGGAACAATTGGCCCAAAAAATGGAAAAACGTCGACATGCCCGAAAATTTCGAATTGTTGCACCAGCATCGGGATCATGGCTGCCTATAAGTCATGGTTTCAAAGTATTTTGTTCGCCACCATTCACCAATGATTCGCGAATTAAATTGAAAATTGGTGACGTAGTAAACGTCACTAGACGACACAAGTTTGTATTAATTTTTTTCTTATAAAATAATTTTTAATCTTCCCTAATGGCGTAGAATATTCATCAAAAAAATTTTATTTCTTTTTTTACAAGTTTTATTAAAATAGAAATTTTGTTTAATTAATAAAATAAAAAATAATTTTATGGAAATTATATCAAATAAAAATTCTTTTATGTAAATATATTTTGTTGAATATTTAACAATATTTCATTCAATTAAAGAAAAATCTAATTAAATAGAAGAAATTTCTATTGAATAAATATTGTGTTTAATAGAAATTTTTTCTTTAATTAAATATTGAATTAAAGAGAAATTCTAATAGATATAAATTCATTCATTGAAATTATAAATTTATAATGTTTATTTGTTTTCTTTTTTTTAATCTAATTTTCTGATTTTTCTTTGTGTACAGATATTGGCTTTTTGGTGAGAGAGAAGACGAGGGTTCCGGTGACAATAAATTGAATCGCATTCGAGGCTGGTTTCCTCGACCGTGCGCGATTGAAGTCATCGAAAATCAAAACGAACAAATTTCCCATTTTAAGGTGGATTAACAACTGCAAATTTTTCTAAGGTTTTTATTTCAATTTTTTTTTTTCTTTATCTATTTCCCGATTTTTAAATTAATTTTTAATTTCTAAAATGTCTGATGATTTTCTTTTATCAATTGAACATTTTTTAATTCTAATTTCGTTGATTATTTTTATTGACGATTATTTAATAATTTTTATTTTCTGATTTAAGTAAAAAAAAAAAAAAATTGCTATTTTAATTGTATGCAATTAAATTGAATAATTTTTTTTCTTTTGTGTAAAACGAAAGCGCACAGTTATCGTGAAGTTTTCTTCATTTTTTCTTTTTTTTTTTTTTTAATATCTAAACGAAACTCTTCGAGGAATTGCATATTTATAATGTCGATGTATTTTATCATCAAAAGAATAATTCAACTTTTTTTTCTATTTTCTTTTTTTGAATTTTAGAATTTCAAATTCTAAACGAAAATATATTTATATTGGCATTTTATAGCAAAATATAAATACGCCATTGCCAAATATTAAATATTTAAGTGTTTAAATAAATATTTTCCAATGGACATTTAATGTTTCATTTTCTTTCTCTTTTTAGGCAATGATTATTTTAGGAAATTTTTTTTCTTTTCTTTCTTTTTTTTGAGACTTTAATTATTTTGATTTATTTTACGTTTCTTCAATTTTTTTTTTAAAGTTTTTATAAATTAAAAGCATTTTTATTTGTTTTTGGAATTTTATAATGAAAAGAAGTGTAGAAATGGGAAAAATTGGAAAATATATTCAGTTTTGACGAATTATATGCAATGGGTTATTCCGCTCGGAATATTTTGCTGCATAAACGTCCGAGACTGAAAAGGCCAGGAAAATCAATATGATTGTATGAAAAGTCGTATTTACACACGCGTATAAAAATATATATATATATATATATATAATATATTGTGATATAATATAAAACATAACGAAAAAGTCACGCATAGCGTGTTTATTGTATTTTTTAAAAATTTTATTTTTATTTTTTTGTTTAACACCTTTTGCGTTTATTGATGTTCAAAATAAAAATTAAATTTACTTTTCATGTTTACTTCCATATATATCAATTAATATAGATAATGAAAAGGCGTCAACGGAATTATTGCAATAATGACTTCCTGATTTTTCAGATAATATGTCATTAGCTATATTTTGTCGTGTGATCTTATTTACACTGATAAATAAATATATATATATATATATATATATATATATATATGTATATATTTATAATACATATAAATTTATCAGTCGAGAGTTCAATGTTCTAGAAAACGTTGACAATACAAAAAGAAAAGAACAAAAAATTATGAAATCTGGATAATGATTTGTTTGTGTAATAGATTTTCAAATATTTACTGTAAATTGAGGGTTTTCTTGTCTTTTTCTTCTTCTTATCATTGAATTTTTATTTAATTGATTTAATAGAAATTTTATTGTTGTTGACAATAATTGATTTTATTAAATTATAATATGAAATTTAATTTTAATACCCCTTAAGAAAATAAATGGAGAATTTAAAATTTTTTTCAATTACCGGAAATAGGTAAAATAGACATTTCCGTTTACTGAACAGGATTGAGAATTTAAAATAAAAAATGTAAATACTTTTTTTTTAAATTGATTTTTATAAAATTTAAAAAATATTTTATTGTAAATTATATTTAAACAAAAAATTGTAAATAGTAGGATTTTTATTTATTGAATTAGAAGAAGAGTTCAATTTTTTTTTTTTTTTGAGTTAACCTCAAAATGAGAAAATCTCAATATTCTTGAAGAAATTTGATGACCACGTGTTTGTTACTTTGGAACAAGTGAAAAAGTTTAATTCTTGTGAATAAAGTATTTTTATTTATTTATTAAATAAATAAAACGCGAAGAAAATTTGTGTGTGAATTGAAAAAAGTTATTTTTAAAAAAAATTCCATTTTTCTAATATAAACAGGCAAGTAATTTTTTTATTTCATAAATTCATTATTATAATCTTTTTGGAATTTTTAACTATTAAAAAAATTTGTTTCTAACAATTTCTTTCTATTAAATAGAATTATAACATTATTAGAATATAATAAATTTATTATTTTCTTTCGAATTAAAAATTTATTTTTATCATTTCTATCTATAATATCGTTTAATATAATCATAAATTAATTATTTTTCCTTGTTCTGTTTTGTTTACAAACTTTGTGTGTTATTTTTTATTTTATTATTAAGTAATTAAATTAAAGATTCAATCGATTTTAATTAAAAATGGACATATTTTATTTTTATAATAATAAAAATTAATTTATTTTTACTAACAATTAATAATTTAAAAAATTAACGAAACATTTAGTAAAAAAATTTTGTATTTTTCATTTCAGATGTGAAATTTTGAAAAGAAAAGTTTTCTACCATATTTTTAAAACAATGTCAAAGGAAAAAAGTGCAGAAACGTCTTTGAATATATCATCATCAGAAAAAAATGAAACAATTCCGGATAAATTTAAAGATTCATCTGAAGATTCGAGAAAAATTACAGATTCATCCAAGGATTTAAATGAAATTAAAAGCTCGTCTGAGGACTGTGAAAAAATAGATTCTTCTAAGGACTTGAATGAAATTAAAGATTCATTTGAGGATTGTCAAAAAATAAGTGATTCTTCTAAAAATGATAATAAATATGAAAATTCTTCTATTGTCTCTAATAAAATAGACAATTTTTGTAAATATTGTCAAAAAACTAAAGATTATTTTGAAAATAATGATAAATTTGATGATTCTTCTAATGAAAATAATAAAATTCAAGATTCATCAAAAAATGAAAATAAATTTCTTGATTCTCTACAAGACGAGCAGGAAATTGAAGATAATTTTGAAAATTTCAATAAAATGGAAAATTCTTCTAACATTAATAATAATAATAATAATAATAATAATAATACAATTGAGAATTCTACTAACGAGAATAATAAAATTGAAGATTCTTCCGATGTCCATGATGAAATAAACGATTCTTCTAAAGATGTTAATAACGATAAAAATTCTTCTACAGAAAATAGTAATAATAATATTGAAAATTCTTCAAAAGAAATTAATGACATTGAAAATTTTTCTAAACAAAATAATGATATTGAAGATTCTTCAAAAGAAATTAATGACATTGAAAATTTTTCTAAACAAAATAATGATATTGAAGATTCTTCAAATGTTCATGATAAAGTAGAAAATTCATTCGAAAATTGTCAAAATAAAGAAAATTCTTCTAAACAAGATAATGATATTAAAGATTCTTCTAATGTTCATGATAAAGTAGAAAATTCTTCCGAAGATTGTCAAAAATATGAAAATTTATCTAAAAATGATAATAAAATTGATGATTCTTTAAAAAATAATAATGAAATTTCCGATGATTGCATTATAATAGAACCGGAAATAATTCCCAAAAATTTTGAAGTAATTACCATAATTGATGAATTATCACCTTCTAAAGATTTAACAAAAATTCCAAAGGATATTAATATTAATAATCATAATAATAAAGTTTCAGAGAAAATTCAAATTAAAAACACAAATTTCGAAAGAATAAAAATATCAAAAAAGAAAAAAAAAAGGGGGGGACGTCAAAAACATTTAAAAATGGTTGAAAACTTTAGAAATCTGCTTTTGGTATCAGAAAATGATGGAGAATCTTGTTTAAAGACAAATCAAGGAATTATTTCAAATTTTGATAATTTTTCCAATCAAGAAATTGTTAATCAAGAAAATGTAAATAAAAAAAATGTAAATCAAGGAAATAATAGAATTAATTTTAATTCAGGAAATACATATCAAAAATTTATTGAAAGTTTGTCGAAAATTAATAAGGGACAAAATAGTAAAAATTCTCCATCGACATTAGAAATTGAATCATCAAATTCCGTGAAAAATCCAATAAATTCAAAACGAAAAAAACAAAATGATTTATTGATAAATCCATCGAAAAAATCACGAATTCATGAGACAAATTCATTAGAATTGAGAAATTTGGAGCCAATTCAAATCAATCAACAATATTCCCATAATTCACAAATTTATCCCAATACTGAGGAATATGAATCAAATTTTTGTGAAAATTTTTTTACAACCGTTAATAATGAAATAATTTGTAATTCTCGTCAATTACCCGAAAAGCAAATGTCATTCGATAAAAGTAGATTGGGAACAAGAAATTGTCAAAAAATCATTGACAATAAAATTTTTCGTTTTGATAATGAATATTTCGATTCAAATATACAAAATCGAAATTTAATTAATTATTCCAATAATTTGTTTGCCAATGATATTTCAAATACATTTCAAATTCCAGAATTTTCGAATTATTCACAAGAATTTAATTATTTAACATCATCATCATCAAATTATCATCAACCGTCCACTTCAGGAAATGTTGAATGTTACATTCAACCAGTAACATTTCCCAATGAAATGCAATCATTTATTGAAATACAAGATCGTGAACAAATGTTAAAAACAAATAAAAATAGTTTTCTTTCTATGAAAAGAAAACGTTTAACCGATCAGGAATTATTTACACAAAATAATGATTTAATAAAAGTTATTGTACCCGATGATTTTCGCAAAAATGGAATAACACGAATTCAAAAGAATAAAATTGCAAATGATATTTTATTGGAAATTACAAAAATTAAGAGAGGACCATATCCAATGTTTAAGGATACTTATATACGTCATGGTGGAATTATTGTTGAATGCGATGACGAATGGTCAAGGGATTGGTTAATTGATGTGATACCAAATTTAAAACCATGGACAAACGCTCAACTATCAGTGGTTGATGTCCAATATCTTGAAAAATTTTATCGTGCCGTCTTTTGGATTCCGGGACCATTTGAAAAGCCAAAAATTGTTTTACATAAACTTGAAAAATTAAATTCAACATTAAATACAAGAAAATGGAGAATACATTCACATGAGGAGACATCAATACCTGAAGGTTTTCATCTTTTTTTGGGTATTCCAAATAGTTCAGTGAATTCCCTTAAAGAAATGTATATACAACCATTTACGGATTCATTCAAAGGATTCATAACAATTTCAAAAGTAGAGGATCATTACTAAAAAAAAAAAAATATGTTACGTAAGATTTTATAAAAAAAAAAATTGCTAATATAAGACATTTTTTTTTAATTTACATTCACTTATAAACGTGTCATTAAATTAATGTAGAAATATTTCATATTTCAATGGGATATATATATATAATTTAAAAAAAAGTTGTGAATAATTTCAAAGGAATGTTTAATACTTAAAATATTAAGAAATATTCTCTATACTGAAACACTAGGAATATATTTAAAATATATTCCATTCAAATATTAGGAATATTGCTAAAAAAAATATTTTACTGAAATATTAAAAATATTCCATTGAAATACTAGAAATATTCCTAAGAAATATTTCACTGAAATATTAGAAATATTCCACTAAATTACTATAGAAATATTCCTTAAAAAAAAATAATAGAAATATTCTTAAAAAATATTTCAATGAAATTTTTGAAATATTCCTAATCAATTTGATTAAAATATTGAAGAATTTTTTTCAAAACAAATATTTCTCTAAAATGTTAAAAGTTTTACTATTAAAAAAAAAAAATTTAAACCTAAATACTAGGGACATTACATAAAAAGTATTATAGTAGAGTATTATAAATATTTTTTTATAAAAAAAATGTCATTGAAATACAAGAAAAATTTCCCCCAAAAAAAAATTATATAAAAATATTCCTTCGATATGTTAGAAAAAAACATTTTCAAAATAAAATATTTTTTGTTTTTTTTTTCTTTTTGAAAAATGTTTATTTTTATATTGACATCTAAATTATTATAATTTTTCTCAGGATTATTGTTTATTTTGTTAAACTATTTTTCGATTAGAACATAATTAAATTTTAGTTAAAAAAAAAGAAGA
Source organism: Leptopilina boulardi (assembly GCF_019393585.1). Taxonomy (NCBI): domain Eukaryota; kingdom Metazoa; phylum Arthropoda; class Insecta; order Hymenoptera; family Figitidae; genus Leptopilina; species Leptopilina boulardi. The sequence goes on along the minus strand of NW_026137806.1, from coordinate 1,015,646 downwards.
ATTAAATTGTTTGTTTAAATAAAAGATAATTGAAGAAAACATGTTGTCTTTTTTTTTTGTCTGAATTAGGATAATTATTATTATAAATATGCGTATATAAAAGAAATTAACAAGTAAGTAAAAGTAAATGAATTTTATACTATGTCATAATTACAAGTTTTAATAATTTGCATTTTTTTCAAAATTCGTTTCGTTTAAAAAAAAATTAATAAGTTTAATAAAATATTATTTATTTTCAAAATCATTTGAAAAGTATAAGAAATTTTATTTTTTTTATACAGAAGTACTGAAAATCAACAAAAAAAAAAAAAACTCCAGTTTCTTTTTCAGAAAATTTCTGTTTAAAAAAGAAAAAAACAACATAAAAAATGGATAAAGGAAAATATAAAGAAACTGAGAAAAATATAAGGTAAGGTATACGCGATCCGGTTATTACAACTGCGAAATGATCAAGTGAAAGTAACAATTATACATTTACGATTCAAAGGTGGGATTCCAACCACTTTTGATTCAAAGCGAAAAAACAGTCGTTGCAGTTTCTTTCAAGTGGTTCTGTTACGAACACGTTTCCAGAATTCAGTTAAGGGTAAAAATAAACATTTTTTTTTGTTTTTTGTTTCAAGTGATCACGCAATAAAATAATTTTTTTTTCTTTCTGTTTTTGGAAATTTTATTTATTATCATTAGAAAAAAAAAATTTTTTTTTGCAAAGTATTTGCCAAATGAATTTTTTTTTTTTTTTTTAATACAAATCTTTTGGAAAAATTGAGAAATACTTTTATTTGTCTAATATTAATTATTTAAAAATATTTTTTATCATAATTTTTGAGAAATAAAAGATAATGAAAATTGGCTTTGACACAGAAAGGTAAAGGATCAAAATTAAAAGAGAAAGAGATGGCTAGTGGAAAACAGTTAGCAATTTTACTGTTGACTATTGTCGCCTCGTTAACGTTTGTTGAGGGATTTCCGGATGGAGCACCAGTAGACGCCTGTGTGAAGCCACGGCCCAATCAGCCTTATCATGGTCAAGCTAAACCACAACCTTTGGCAACCAACCCTTATGCTATTATTGCTTCTGCCGAACAATTTCAACCCGGTGCCCAAATAACGGGTATGTACCCTATACATGACACTTTATATATACTATATAACAAAATTTTGGTTTCGACAAAAAAAACATGACTCTCATTAAAAAAGTTTTTTTGATTTAAAAAAAAAAATTTATTGTGTAACAAAAAAAAAAAACCTTCTTAGTTTTGAAAATTTCTTTGAATGAAAGAAATTTGCGTGCATTAAATTAAAAAAAAAAAATCCTAATCCTCATAGAGTAAATGAAAAATTTCTTTGAATTAAATAAAAAAAATTTCTTTAAAACGAAGATTCCAAAAACATCCCTTGGATATCCTAGGGATATCCTAAGGATACTTTAAGGATATCCAAAGTAGCGGCGGTTAGGATATCCCAGGGATATCTAAGGATGTCCCTAGGACGTCCCAGGGATATCCTAATAATTTCCCCGGATATTATTAGGATATCCTCAAGACGTCCTAAGGATATCCCAAGGATATCCCTGGAATAATTAGGGATGTCCTTAGGACGTCCTAATGATATCCACAGTATGTTTATATTATCTTAAGGGTTAAAATATCCTTGAGTCGTTCTAAAAATGTCCCTAAGGTATCCATAAAACGACCCTAACATACAAATTAATTAAATAAAAATGGAAAACATATTTTTTGGATGTATTTATAATGTATTTCCAAGATATCTAAAATGATTTACCTTGTGTACAAGAATTCTTTTTTCTACTTTTTCTTTAAAAAAAATCTTTTGAAACCAACTTAAGCGCTAACTATTTGTATCAAAAAATCGCTATCTCAAATAGTCAAAATTTGAATCATAATGATATCCTAGGGAGATCTTAGCGATATTTCTAAAATATTTTAACGATATACCAAGTTTATCCCAAGAATATCCCCACGATATCACTAAGATATCCCTGGAATATCCTACGTAACATTAGTTTACGATATCCTGAGGATATCCTCAGGATATCCTTCGGTTGTGAGGGAATTTGTTTGAAACAAATAAATTTTCTTTGTATCAGAAAAAAAGTTGTTAAAGAAATTGATTTCTTTGAATCAAAGAAATCTTTAATTATTTTTTTCTCGATGTTTATTTATATTCAAATTGCATACATATGTATTTAAATTTTGAATAATCATTATCTTTCATGTTCCAAAAAATCAAGATAATATAAATTAATCTTTATCTCAAAAATCGAATTATGAAATTGAAATTTTGTCTACGAATAATTCATTATTTCCATACGAAATTTATTCATCAATTTTATATAAATTATCATACATTTACACATCATTTTTGAGCGGCAAAACTGATTTCAATATTCAAATATATATATATACCAATAACTTATATAATTCTTTCGATGTAATAAAAGTGAAGAAAAAAAAGGAGAGAAAAACACATTAAAAAAAAAAGTGATTATATGTAATAAATTATTAAATTAGAACGTCTATTATTTTTCCATGAGAATTCTAATTCGTATATGAAAAATAATATATATTTATTATAAAAAATATAAAAGAAATTATATTTAATAATATAATTATACACATATATAAAACATAGATTGAGTGATCAAACTTGACCTAAAAATCGAGATTCAACATGCATTTTTTTTTCATGAAACAATGTTATTCATTATTTTTTTTTTTCTAAGAAATTTCTTTATATATTATGTATAGGTACATTAATTGTATGAACTGTGTTTTTTTTCATTTATGAATTTATCTTTTTTTTCTATTACTCTTCATTCAGAAAAATGTTTCTTTGAATCAAAGAAATACTTCTTTAAATTAAAGAAATACTTCTTTAAATTAAAGAATTACTTATTTGAATCAAAGAAGTATTTTTTTAATTCAAAGAAGTATTTCTTTAATTCAAGGAAATACTTCTCTTCATCCAGAAAAATGTTTCTTTGAATCAAAGAAATAATTCTTTGAATTAAAAAAATACTTTTTTGATTCAAAGAAATGTTTTCTTTATATCATCAAAAAATAATGTTCTGCAGATTATTATAAAGATTTGATTTGCTTATTATATATATTTAAATCAGACCCAATTAACGTGAAATTTTTAAAAAATGGATAAAAAAAAATAAATTATTGTCCGGGGAGTTTTAAATTGATATATATGTATAACAATATAGGTAAAAGTTAATGCTAGAAGCAATTCGAGTATCGATTTTATAAATCACGCTAATGAACATAAATATAGAAAATTTGTGTGTTTCATGAACAAATGCATTGTAATGATGGCTTTCAGTCCATATATATATATGAACAGAAGGGAAAGGAGCGTGGAAGATAAATTGTATGTCGGTAATGAGTTAGAGTGATGATCAATTTTAGCACGCGACAGTTTAACCTCTGAAACTTTTTATTTTTGCCCGCGGGCTCTTATTTGACAACGACCTTGTCTCCTTATAGTTATATATATATATATATATATATATATATAAAAACTGGTACTGTCAAATATTTATCAAATTTCATATTTATTTTTTCTTTTGGAAACAAAAATTATATCTAATTTTGAGGTTATGTTAGCCGATTTTAACCTCAAACTCACTGTCCTCTTGACCTATATATCTTCTTAAAAGTTGACCTTGAATTATAAGGTATTGCCACTTAATTTTGTGGTTAGGTTTTTTTTTTTTTTAAATATTTTGTTCCTGAGAAGGACCGCTAGATTTGAGGTTAAAACATAACCTCAATATATTAAGGCAAAGGGTCAAAATACTAACAAAGGACGCTAGGTTTGAGATTAAAAAAATAGACGAAAATAACCTCAAAATTATGCCAATTTTTGTGTTTGAGGTTAAAATCAGTAAACATAACCTCAAAATTAGAATAAAAAGTAACAATGCATTCTAAAATATTGCATTTTCAATATAAAGAGATTAAAAAGCGTAATTTTCAAATACATGTATTGGACTTGTATGAAGTAGAAAGAGATGGCTTTGGTCAGACATATATATGGCATAAACGATGTACATTTGAAATCTATATATTGTATATTAGATATTGATACTCGGAAATTAATATAATTAAAATTGAAATTGAGAGGTAGAAGACTATTTGAAGGTCTACGATCAAAGTGCATTGTTCTATCTCTTTCTCTCTCAGCTTCAAAATCACTATACATATATATATATATATATATATATATATATATATATATTCAACATATAGAAGGATGGTGGATATGGTGTAACATTACATTGATTGGCTGAACATAGTCATTCTTCACTACTGTGAGAATTACACGCATCGCTTTGCAGACCTCATTTTACACGGGCGCACGTTACACACCAACACACGTTCTTTTATATAATTTACTCGATTCTGGTCACGCGAAAATACATACATATTGCTTGTATAATTATTATCAAAGTGCATCTCATTTTCTTATTAATTATAGTATTATTAATTTTTTTATTTTATTTTTTTTTTTTTACTATCTTAACTCTATCTTGTTTTTTTTTCAAATATAAAATGTAAAAACTAAAACTAGCCAATTTTTTTTTTGAATAACAGAATCTATTTTTTAATTAGGAAACTTATTCAGTAATTAAAAATGTCCAAACATTTAACGCAAAAACTATATATATATATATAAAACAGAATATTTTAATGTGACGCCATTTTGCCCTTTTTATTTTAATTTTCAAGTTATGTTTATTGGACATAGCGTCAAACCCAAATGGTTCCTTGACCTATGTTCTTGAATTTTGAGGTTATGTTTGAATCTATTTTCACGTCGCTAAAAGTCGTGAGTTTAGCCAAATGTTTATTATCACGCCGTAAACCGACGTGAGTTTAGCCAAATGTCTATTATCACGCCGTAAACCGACGTGACATTAGCCTTCTTTTTTTTGTAAAAAAAAAATTTTATTTGTTATATTTTAAATGTTTTTTCTTTTTTGTTGTTGTTTATACATTTTAGTGAAAATTGTTGGCGATACTTTTAAGGGATTTTTCTTGCAAGCACGTGATGTCAATACAAACGAATGGATTGGCAATTGGGGAAAAACAGAAAACACTGTGCCACATTCTGAATGCAGTGCTATAACCCATGCTGATCCACGTGACAAGCAGCAAGCCACACTTACATGGAACGCACCCTTAAATGCAAGAGGTCACGTTTACTTCACGTGAGTTGTATAATATAAAAATTCTATATTCACTCTATACCTCTATACCTTTTTCTCTTTTTCTGTTTACACTAAATTTCATTGTCTTTATTATCTCATTTTTTAAATTATTATTAAATGATTTGAATTTTTTTTTTTTGTCATTTTTTCGCTCTCATATAGAATAAAAAAAATTCATTTTATTTTTCTTTGTATAAATTAGCCATTTTTCATCCTAGGGAGTAAAATAGTAATTTTCCTCCCTTGTATTGAGATGAAGTTAAAAAAATTAAAATTCAATTTTCAGAGTTTATTTTTATTTCTTTTATTATATTACACAGTTTTTTGAGGCTCTCAAATTGAGACCATAAACAGCATCAAAACATTGCATTATCAACAATTTCATATAAACTTTACGGTCTCAATTTGAGATCCTCAGGAAAACTGTGTGTATATATTATTATAATATTCTTGTTGTATTTTAATTTATATTGCATCCCTCAATAAAATTGAAGCAATATTTGTCTAAATATTTCCATTATTTCTCCAAATATTATTGCATAAATATATAATTATATTTATTATATATATTCGTAATTTAAAAACAAATTTTTGATATACTTTTCATTGAAAAAACTGAAACTTTTTTTTTTAAAGATGTTAAAAATATTGTTGAATAGTGCAAACAGCCTTTTTTTTCTTTAAAAGTTCAAAGTTAAAATTTTTATCACGTGAAAGAGATACGTTTAGAAAGGGTCGACCTATTGACATATATTAAACTGAATATAGATTTTCTAAAGGAGATTTCATTTTCTCGCTTATATTTCGTAATTCTTATAATATATCGACGTCTAATATCAATCTTAAAAAAAAATTCCAATTTTTGACATTTTCTATTCATATTTTATAAATAAAAAAATATATATATATATTAATATATTCAGCTATAAATTAAATCGTTTGCTATTATATTTTTTTATATCACACATTTGTGTCTTTTATTACCTATTTAATTTTTATTTATATCCTTTTTTTTAGAATTCTTTTTTCTCTTGAGTTTTTCTATTAGCGCAAAAAAAAAGTGAAAAGTAAAATCTCAAATATTTTCCCTCATGGGAATTTATTCATTTCTTTGAGGAAATATATATATTTTCCTTACATTCCTTTGTCGGAGAAGGAATTTGCACTTGTTAGCATCAATATGTACTTCGTTTCCTCAATACTTCTACTATATATATATATATATATATATATATATATATACAAAGATATCCATTAAGCCAATAAATTTCATTCTATATACTAGATGCACTCAAACATTTTTGATTCTTTTTTCCCTTTTTGAACGAAATCAAATAACTGAGTTCAGTAGATAAGGAAATAAGTATATAGTTTCGTTATATGAAAATAATTGTAAGTTTCTCTTCCCAATTTTCTTTCAACGCTGATAAATTTTTTACTCCCTATAATTTGTTCAACTTTTTTTTTAAAGAGACAAATAAAATTTCATTTACATTTATAAAGTAATTTTTCAAAATAACTAAAAAATAATCATAATTCTCAGGTAGAAAAATTAACATTACTAACGTTACTAATATTACTAACGTTACTAATGTTACTAACGTTAGTACGTACACACAAAAAACAAATACTGAAATTGTTAACATCTTAAAATCAAAATACCTGAAAACTATCGTAATTTTTATCTTAAAACTAGATTAAGTCAATTTTAGGACTTAAAATAATACACTAAAGGCTGAAATTCAGTAAAAATTGTTCTAATGTTAACGGTTTTATAGTCAAAAGTAAACTGAAAGTAAGTATTATTTTTTAGTGTGTATAAAAAAATTAAGAAAATGTTTCTAAATTGTATTTTTGCAGAAACTTGTCGAAAATCGACCACCAGGAAGTATTTAATGTTCTTACCCGCACATTTTATAATTTTCATTCCTATATTATTACTTCCACTTTTTCATTTTCATTACCGTTTCCACTTTTTCTAATTCTCATCCCCATTTTCACTTCCACTTTTTATAATTTTCATGCCCATTTTCACTTTCACTTTTTTATTTACATTACCACTTCCACTTTTTCTAATTCTCATTCGCACTTCCATTGTGAGAAAGTGAAAGTGAAATGTGAAAGTGGGAATGAGAATTAGAAAAAGTGGTAGTGGCAATGAATATAAAAAACTGGAAGTGGAAATAGGAATGGGAATGAAAATTAGAAAAAGCGGAAGTAAAGTGGGAATGAGAATTAGAAAGAGTAGAAGTGAGAATGAAAGTGCGAATGAGAATTAGAAAAAGTAAAAGTGGAAATGGAAATGAAAATTATAAAAAGTTTAAGTGGAAGTGAAAGTGGTAATGGGAAAATAGTGTCAAAGTTTCTGTGAAAATATATTTTAGAAACTCTTTAATTTTTTTATAAGTACTAACTTCAGTAACATTAGTAATGTTAGTAACATTAGTAAAGTTAGTATAACGTTAATTTTTTCACCTTTGATATAATAAATAAAAAGTAAAGGCTCAAGTAAAACTTATGGTAGCCTAAACTTTTACTATACAAGTGTCCTTGAGTTACTTGCAGTTCATATGGCTTTGTATCGTATATATAATAAATATGTATAGTCTTGTCGGAGAATTAAAGTGTAATTAACGTTTTTCTTTATATAAAATTCATACGTCATAAATGTCCTGTTAAATAAACCTGTGCGACTTTTGAATTTCAATTAAAACAATATCCATTCAAGAATACTGTTCAGGAAGTAGTAAAATTGTTTCCTTTTGTATTTTTTCTTTTTTTTTTTACAATTGCACGTGTGTTAAACGTTCTTGGGTAAGTCATTGAAATTTTTTAAAAAAGAAAATTTTCTTTTGTACCAAGAGAATTATTATTTTCTTTTTTTTCCTCTCCCCATACCGACGAAGATCCAATTTAGTTTAAAGGCAAAAAGTTTTGAACGGTTTGGATTTATTGGTTAAGATGTGGGTTGGTACTTGGCGCTAATGGCAATGAATGCTCGAATACAGGAATATATATATATATATATATATATATAAATGCATAGGCGTGCATGTTGTAGATTGGATAATGTCGAGGCTAACGACAAAAACCGGGGCTACTGTTAACGTTTAACACAGAGAACGAAACTTTCCTCATTGACGTTGAACCAATTTACTATAACTGTTAGTGCCATTCGATACCTAGCTTATATACCTATACGAAAAATTGATATGTATATACAGGTTGATGCCACTAATACATGAAAACAAATTAGAATTCTAATTTCAAATATATACAACCGTAATTATAGCATGTAAGTTTGCAATAATCATTTCGTCACTCCTTATTTCTTGTGATTTCAATAGTATATAGAAAATTAGTTTTCAGTTTACTTTTTATATAATACACATGGAGAAAACTGGATATTAATATTTAGAAAAGTTCAAAATTTTATTTTAACTATATAAGAACTCTCTAAATCTGAATTAAGTATACAAATGTTTACTAATTTCAATATTAGTGACTCACTTTTTTCTTTCTGAATTAGTAAAATTCTACTAATTATTAGCAATAGATAAAGATATTCTTAATATAATTTTTTTCAATGTTGGAACACGTTTGTCCTTTTTTGAATAGGATTTTTAATAGGTTACAATTTTTTTTTTTTTACAGTGGCAGCGTCTTAAAAGATTATGCAACTTTCTGGGCTGATATAACTTCTCGAGTTGGAAAATAAATTTAATTCTTTCAAAAGTAAGTTTCAATAAATTAATATATATATATAAAAAATAAGAACAATATATATAAAACTATATAAAAATATTTTAAATATATAAATATATATATATTTAATGAATTCATATATTAAAAAATATAATTTTTAAAGGAAATTTGAATTTTTCAACATTTGGAGAAGAGGAATGATTAATTTTTTTTTTTTATATAAGCGTTATCGACTTTAAGAAAATAGATGTGCTTACCTCGAAGGACAATAACCTCGTCTCGTCGTGTAATTCACAAGAATTATTATTATAGAGGACGTAAGATTTCGGTCAAGGTCCAACATCAAGGAAGCAATTTACAGATTGTGTTATCAGTTGTGCTACAGAATGTGTATATTAGTATGAAAAATCTATGCTTAAATATATATATATATATATATATATATATATATATATATATATATATAATTTCATTATTGTTGACTCATTGCAATCAAATATATGTCTTAAATCAGAAAATTATTATGTTTTTAAATATGTTTTTTTTTGCCACAAAAATTAAATAATTAAGTAATGAAAAAAATTTCACAGAGAAGAAAAAACTATTTTTTTCAGGAAATGATAAAATTTTGAATAAATAAAAGCATTCATGTAATCAAAAAAAATGTTCTTTCTTTATAATAATAGTTTTTTTTTTTTTTTTTTTTTTTTTTTTTTTTTTTTAAATTTGATTACACCTAAATACAGTTATTTGTGATTATTATTTTATTTTATTAAAAATAATTAAAGTAAAAAAGTATTTATTTTTTTTTTGTACATAATTCTAAATTTCAAATTTTTGATAAATATGTAATTAATTTAAAATGTATATACAATAATTGTAGGGAAAATACTAAAAGGATATAAAAAATTAACAGCAATTATTATACGTATTCAAAGATATAAACTTCAGAATGGAAAAAATCAAGGATTTTACCTTGAAATATTGAAAGAAGTAATAATTATTTTACCCACAAAAGAGCAACAGTAAAAGAAATGATAAATCAATGATGTAACCCATTAATTTAAATAAAGTATTCTTCCTGGAATCATAATAAATTATAAAGTATAATAAAAAAAAAAAAAAAAAAAAAATTTTTTTTCAGTGTTGAGAATTTTATTATGAATGAAAAAAAATTGAAAATTTGTTGAATAAAAAAAGTAAAAGAAGATAAATTTTTTGAAGATAAAAATTGTAGAACTCTTAAAAAGAATTCGCGAAATAAACGCTTATAACAAATATATATATATATTGGGGTATGGGGGTGTGAAGTTTTGACCGCATGTTGATTCGATAATATGCAAATCAAGAGTGAACGAAGCGTGTTCACTTGTGTCATTAATTCTGCAGGAAGTTGCTAGGCGACAGGACAGGAATCGCAATGGGATAATGGGTGGTCACCTCTTCACCTACATCAATTTAAGTTACACAATTTCAATAACAGAAAAAAAAAAAAAAACTTTAAATTATTAATTTTGTCCAAAATTAGTGTAATTTAGTTTTAAATATCGTGATAATAAACGGCGTATATCAAAATTCTATTAAAAGATAATTTTCATAAAGATTTTTTTTACTTTATAAAACCTTAAAAGTAAATTTTGTCGAGGTATTTTTTTTTTTTAAATTAAATGAACTATTTTGTTAATTATTTATTATATTTTATATTAGAAAATTTTTTTATCAAGTTAAAGTAGATATAGCAGAAGGATGATGAAAATTCTACGTGTATTATCATGAGAAAATTATGTACCGTGATTATTACTGATTCTGATATATATAAATCTCCCACGAGAAATATTGCATACGTGAAGAGAAATTCTGTATACAGAGATAATTGTGAACGTGCATTGAATTATTAAGTACAGTTATATAGGTTTGTTATTATATATATATATATATATATATATATATATATGTAGGGGAGACCGAGGAGGAAAGTAACAGAGGAGGAAAGTAACAAAGCTTATAACTTTTAAACAAATTATCGGATAGACATGGTTCAAACATATTTTTAGTCGGCACTGTTCCCCCTTCCTCCTCCATAGTGTGTCCGAGCCTGACAGGAAAGGTTAGGTCTGATTCCGGTGTGACGTGCAGAAAAAACGTCAAAAGTAAGTTTTCGTTCAAATTTTCAAAGTCTCGTATTTCTTTAATTTTATTGTTTTTCAAAATGTGCCTTTCGTTATTTTATAGCCTTATTATCTGTCTTTAAGTTGTGCTTAAACAAACAATTTAACATTTGTGTAGTTTTAACTTTTTTGTTGACATACAAGAAAAAAGCGACAGAGGAGGAAAGTAACACGCTACTTTTCTCCTGTTGTCGATATTGTCCATGTTTTAACTAATGATTGAAGCAAATCGTATTTAATTTTACGAATGACAGAGATTTATTTAAGAAAAACCTGTGATCTAGGTAAGCATAAAATATCTTTAAGAAAAAAAATGAGCTAAATTCATAAAATGTTCGAAATATGTGCTAAATATGTCCCAAATATGTGCCAAATAAGTATAAAGTGTACTTAAACTTTTATGTGTTCCTAATAAAAATATTTCTAATTAATAATAGTCATTAGTCTAAAGAATTTTACATAATTTTATACTGTTACTTTCCTCCTAGGAGCTTGTTACTTTCCTCCTCGGGGGTCAGGAGGAAAGTAACAGATGAAGAGCTTGCGTAAAAGTTATACTGTGAACTGTCAATTTATTATAAATGTTTAATTCAAATTTTATTTAAAAGGTGAATGTCCAAGCTTTCATTTAATATATTGGACAAATTTATCCGACAAATATTTTTAATGCTAGCATAAAAAAACTGATTTTTGTTACTTTCCTCCTCGGTCTCCCCTATATTAATTTTATCGAACTGTCTCTTGAAATTTAACTGGCCCACTTTTATATTATTTTATAATATACATTTTTTTTAATGAATTTTATTCTATTTAAAAATATAATTTAAAAATAATAAAATTTATTATATGAAAAAACACTTGGCTTTAAGAATATATAACATTCATTTTTAAATGTTGAAATATTAGCCGCATGAAAGATAGAATCACTCATGTGAAATATTGTTACCCTTATTTGTAACTATATCCATTATTTGACCAATATACGTATATATTATATATATAATATACCGTTCATGTGACACCATATATATATATATACAGTTTGGAATATATTGCAACCTTACAGGAACAAGGACCCTTTGAGTATGAACCCTTATATCTTTAATAGTATTTATTACAACAAGGGGATGTGAAAAAACGCAGTTCATGTACCTATTTATAAATTATCGAAAATTCCCTCTCTACAAAAAAAAAACGAATTTCTTTTTTTCGTAAATTGGCAGAATTTTCGGTATTTATTTTGTCGCAACTTCAACTACTTTAAAATCAATAATACTGTCGAGCATTTTATGTCGAGCATTAGGATAAAGGATGTAGTGCTTATATCCTTATCATTTAATCAGATACTTAATATCCTGTATATATATATATATATATATATATATATATATATATATAGTGAATTTAAAATAGATGGGAAAAATGTTACCCATGAAGGTAGATTATAAGGAAAGCTGGTGATCGATTTTCTCCTTAAGATAAATGAATCACTGAAGCAATATGTTAGACACAATTTTTCATACAGAAACTACGACTATTACATAAAATTAGGGGAATAAAAAATACTTTTTATTTAATAAATTTTTATAATATTTCTTTATATTTAAAATAAAAAAGTTATTTTTAGATTTTAAAATAAGTTTTTCAATATTACAATATAATTGCAATTAAGAATTTTAATAGTATTTTTAAATAATGAATGTGCCTTTTAATTTAACGAGTACTGGGATTTAATTTTTTTTTTTCGAGTAACTTTTTCTTATTTAATTAATATTTAATTAGAATTAAATCTAATTAACTGTAACAAGAAAAAAAAATTCTATATTAGAAAGCTTTTTAAAATTATAATTAAAGACTATGTGCGGGTATAAAGTTAACTAAAAATTCATATATATAATTCTAGAATGTCATTATATTAGAGAGAAAGCTTCAGTTGCAGATTTTCCTAACGACCCGAGTTTTCAACTGTATGACTGAATTTTCCTAATGAACAACAATGCAAACAAATGTTTCAATTTAAATAGAATTCTATTATTACATATTTCAACTTACATTAAATATTCTTATTATTTTTCACATTGAATATATTTATTAAAAGTTTTAACTACTCAAAGAAATTGAATTTCATTTTAAATAGTATCAATAACAGAAAACATTTGAGAGATTTCAATTATTTTTAGAAATGAAAAAGTACCTTATCGTGAATCGCTTTCTATACATAAAAGATGCATATCGGACCATAAGTAACGTTTAAATTTCAGAAATAAGTATTTTAGATATCACGTATTTGGTAAATGATCACATAGAATTGACAAATGTTGCGATTACATGAAAACTTATAGGTGTACAAAATAAATAAAAGTGGCTCAAATTTTATATCTATTTGTAAATTAAATTAATTTTATTCTATCTTCATTTTTTCTTTTTTATTTTTTGTATATGTGAAAAAAAAATTATTGGAAGCTGTTACATAAATATATCATATGAGAATAAATGTAAAACTTTAACGGGAAAAAGGGGGTTCAACTTTATTATTTTAGCATTGAATAAAAAATTTTAAAAGATAATATATTATAAAAATAATCTATATTATAAAAAAATTATTTATAAAAATAATGATATATAAAAAAGAGCATATTTCTTTTACATTACATTCTCATAAAAATTGTTACACGTGCTTTTATTTTTGTTTCTAAAAAAAGAAAAAAAAATGTATCCTTCACTTGTGTTATATCTAGGCATAAACTTCTATTCCAACTGGTCAGTTACCATTGAAAAAATTATCGATACAATTTTCTACAGCTAGATATAATCCTGCTTTAATGTAAAAATAAATAAATGGCATTGTGATCCCAGATTATTATTAGAAGAATTATTTTATTAATGAAATTAAAAAAAACTTTTTTTTTTATCTTAGATACAAAAATGTCCAAGCAAACAATCGACAGAAAGATTTTGGCACGAGTTTTTAAAATTGACCAATTAGAAACTATCAGGAAAATCGTGATTGGTCAATTTTTGAAAATTGTGCCGTATTCTTTCTGTCGATTATTTGTTCGGCCATTTCAGTGAATTGTAATTTCTGTCATTTAAAAATTCGAATCATCGAAATATTTGTTAATTTTAAAAAATCTCATCTCCTGGGATCGAACCTCTGCTTTTAAACTGCGAATCGAGAGCTCTGAACCACTGGACTATCAATATCAAAGGTTATTTGTATATGATAAATAATTTATAATTACACTATTTGTAAATTGCTATGGTAATGATTGCTATGGAAAAGGTGGCCAAGGTAACTGTTGCCATGGAAACAGTTGTTAAGGTAACGGTTACATGGAAAACATTCGAGTGTACGACGGACGGACAGACATTCAATTTTTCTTAGGCAGACGATTTCATTAAAAATTCTTGCACAAAATAAACCTAAAAGTGTAGAAAAAAATTAACACCCAGATCAGAGTAGAGGAAGACCCCAATTACGACCAAAAAGGCAACAATAACCATAAAAAAGGTCCCAAAAAAATTGAATTTTTCTTAGGCAGACGATTTTAATGCAAATTCTTGCACAAAATACACGTAAAAGTGTAGAAAAAAATTGACAGCCAAATACGAGTAGAGGAAGACACCTATTACCACCTAAAAGTCATTTTACCAAAAAAACCAAAATTATAAAAAAGTTCCCAATATAATTCAATTTTTCTTAGGCGGACTATTTTATTGCATTTTCTTGCACAAAATACACCTAAAAGTGTAGAAAAAAATTGACAGCCAGATCAGAGTAGAGGAACACACCTATTACCACCTAAAAGTCATTTTACCAAAAAAACCAAAATTTTAAAAAAGTTCCTAATATAATTCAATTTTTCTTAGGCGGACTATTTTATTGCATTTTCTTGCACAAAATACACCTAAAAGTGTAGAAAAAAATTGACAGCCAAATACGAGTAGAGGAAGACACCTATTGCCACCTAAAAGTCATTTTACCAAAAAAACCAAAATTATAAAAATGTTCCCAATATAATTCAATTTTTCTTAGGCGGACTATTTTATTGCATTTTCTTGCACAAAATACACCTAAAAATGTAGAAAAAAATTGACAGCCAGATCAGAGTAGAGGAACACACCTATTACCACCTAAAAGTCATTTTACCAAAAAAACCAAAATTTTAAAAAAGTTCCTAATATAATTCAATTTTCCTTAGGCGGACTATTTTATTGCATTTTCTTGCACAAAATACACCTAAAAGTGTAGAAAAAAATTGACAGCCAGATCAGAGTAGAGGAAGACACCTATTACCACCTAAAAGTCATTTTACCAAAAAAACCAAAATTTTAAAAAAGTTCCTAATATAATTCAATTTTTCTTAGGCGGACTATTTTATTGCATTTTCTTGCACAAAATGCACCTAAAAGTGTAGAAAAAAATTGACAGCCAGATCAGAGTAGAGGAAGACACCTATTACCACCTAAAGTCATTTTACCAAAAAAACCAAAATTATAAAAATGTTCCCAATATAATTCACTTTTTCTTAGGCGGACTATTTTATTGCATTTTCTTGCACAAAATACACCTAAAAGTGTAGAAAAAAATTTAAAGCCAGATCAGAGTAGAGGACCACACCTATTATCACCTAAAAGTCATTTTACCAAAAAAACCAAAATTTTAAAAAAGTTCCTAATATAAATCAATTTTTCTTAGGCGGACTATTTTATTGCATTTTCTTGCACAAAATACACCTAAAAGTGTAGAAAAAAATTGACAGCCAAATACGAGTAGAGGAAGACACCTATTACCACCTAAAAGTCATTTTACCAAAAAAACCAAAATTATAAAAAAGTTCCCAATATAATTCAATTTTTCTTAGGCGGACTATTTTATTGCATTTTCTTGCACAAAATACACCTAAAAGTGTAGAAAAAAATTGACAGCCAGATCAGAGTAGAGGAACACACCTATAACCACCTAAAAGTCATTTTACCAAAAAAACCAAAATTTTAAAAAAGTTCCCAATATAATTCAATTTTTCTTAGGCGGACTATTTTATTACATTTTCTTGCACAAAATACACCTAAAAGTGTAGAAAAAAATTGACAGCCAGATCAGAGTAGAGGAACACACCTATTACCACCTAAAAGTCATTTTACCAAAAAAACCAAAATTTTAAAAAAGTTCCTAATATAATTCAATTTTCCTTAGGCGGACTATTTTATTGCATTTTCTTGCACAAAATACACCTAAAAGTGTAGAAAAAAATTGACAGCCAGATCAGAGTAGAGGAAGACACCTATTACCACCTAAAGTCATTTTACCAAAAAAACCAAAATTATAAAAATGTTCCCAATATAATTCAATTTTTCTTAGGCGGACTATTTTATTGCATTTTCTTGCACAAAATACACCTAAAAGTGTAGAAAAAAATTGACAGCCAGATCAGAGTAGAGGAACACACCTATTACCACCTAAAAGTCATTTTACCAAAAAAACCAAAATTTTAAAAAAGTTCCCAATATAATTCAATTTTTCTTAGGCGGACTATTTTATTGCATTTTCTTGCACAAAATACACCTAAAAGTGTAGAAAAAAATTGACAGCCAAATACGAGTAGAGGAAGACACCTATTACCACCTAAAAGTCATTTTACCAAAAAAACCAAAATTTTAAAAAAGTTCCTAATATAATTCAATTTTTCTTAGGCGGACTATTTTATTGCATTTTCTTGCACAAAATACACCTAAAAGTGTAGAAAAAAATTGACAGCCAGATCAGAGTAGAGGAAGACACCTATTACCACCTAAAAGTCATTTTACCAAAAAAACCAAAATTTTAAAAAAGTTCCTAATATAATTCAATTTTTCTTAGGCGGACTATTTTATTGCATTTTCTTGCACAAAATACACCTAAAAGTGTAGAAAAAAATTGACAGCCAGATCAGAGTAGAGGAAGACACCTATTACCACCTAAAAGTCATTTTACCAAAAAAACCAAAATTTTAAAAAAGTTCCCAATATAATTCAATTTTTCTTAGGCGGACTATTTTATTGCATTTTCTTGCACAAAATACACCTAAAAGTGTAGAAAAAAATTGACAGCCAGATCAGAGTAGAGGAACACACCTATTACCACCTAAAAGTCATTTTACCAAAAAAACCAAAATTTTAAAAAAGTTCCCAATATAATTCAATTTTTCTTAGGCGGACTATTTTATTGCATTTTCTTGCACAAAATACACCTAAAAGTGTAGAAAAAAATTGACAGCCAGATCAGAGTAGAGGAAGACACCTATTACCACCTAAAAGTCATTTTACCAAAAAAACCAAAATTTTAAAAAAGTTCCCAATATAATTCAATTTTTCTTAGGCGGACTATTTTATTGCATTTTCTTGCACAAAATACACCTAAAAGTGTAGAAAAAAATTGACAGCCAGATCAGAGTAGAGGAACACACCTATTACCACCTAAAAGTCATTTTACCAAAAAAACCAAAATTTTAAAAAAGTTCCTAATATAATTCAATTTTTCTTAGGCGGACTATTTTATTGCATTTTCTTGCACAAAATACACCTAAAAGTGTAGAAAAAAATTGACAGCCAAATACGAGTAGAGGAAGACACCTATTACCACCTAAAAGTCATTTTACCAAAAAAACCAAAATTATAAAAAAGTTCCCAATATAATTCAATTTTTCTTAGGCGGACTATTTTATTGCATTTTCTTGCACAAAATACACCTAAAAGTGTAGAAAAAAATTGACAGCCAGATCAGAGTAGAGGAACACACCTATTACCACCTAAAAGTCATTTTACCAAAAAAACCAAAATTTTAAAAAAGTTCCTAATATAATTCAATTTTTCTTAGGCGGACTATTTTATTGCATTTTCTTGCACAAAATACACCTAAAAGTGTAGAAAAAAATTGACAGCCAGATCAGAGTAGAGGAAGACACCTATTACCACCTAAAAGTCATTTTACCAAAAAAACCAAAATTTTAAAAAAGTTCCCAATATAATTCAATTTTTCTTAGGCGGACTATTTTATTGCATTTTCTTGCACAAAATACACCTAAAAGTGTAGAAAAAAATTGACAGCCAGATCAGAGTAGAGGAACACACCTATTACCACCTAAAAGTCATTTTACCAAAAAAACCAAAATTTTAAAAAAGTTCCTAATATAATTCAATTTTTCTTAGGCGGACTATTTTATTGCATTTTCTTGCACAAAATACACCTAAAAGTGTAGAAAAAAATTGACAGCCAAATCAGAGTAGAGGAAGACACCTATTACCACCTAAAAGTCATTTTACCAAAAAAACCAAAATTATAAAAAAGTTCCCAATATAATTCAATTTTTCTTAGGCGGACTATTTTATTGCATTTTCTTGCACAAAATACACCTAAAAGTGTAGAAAAAAATTGACAGCCAGATCAGAGTAGAGGAACACACCTATTACCACCTAAAAGTCATTTTACCAAAAAAACCAAAATTTTAAAAAAGTTCCCAATATAATTCAATTTTTCTTAGGCGGACTATTTTATTGCATTTTCTTGCACAAAATACACCTAAAAGTGTAGAAAAAAATTGACAGCCAGATCAGAGTAGAGGAACACACCTATTACCACCTAAAAGTCATTTTACCAAAAAAACCAAAATTTTAAAAAAGTTCCTAATATAATTCAATTTTTCTTAGGCGGACTATTTTATTGCATTTTCTTGCACAAAATACACCTAAAAGTGTAGAAAAAAATTGACAGCCAGATCAGAGTAGAGGAAGACACCTATTACCACCTAAAAGTCATTTTACCAAAAAAACCAAAATTTTAAAAAAGTTCCCAATATAATTCAATTTTTCTTAGGCGGACTATTTTATTGCATTTTCTTGCACAAAATACACCTAAAAGTGTAGAAAAAAATTGACAGCCAGATCAGAGTAGAGGAACACACCTATTACCACCTAAAAGTCATTTTACCAAAAAAACCAAAATTTTAAAAAAGTTCCCAATATAATTCAATTTTTCTTAGGCGGACTATTTTATTGCATTTTCTTGCACAAAATACACCTAAAAGTGTAGAAAAAAATTGACAGCCAAATACGAGTAGAGGAAGACACCTATTACCACCTAAAAGTCATTTTACCAAAAAAACCAAAATTTTAAAAAAGTTCCTAATATAATTCAATTTTTCTTAGGCGGACTATTTTATTGCATTTTCTTGCACAAAATACACCTAAAAGTGTAGAAAAAAATTGACAGCCAGATCAGAGTAGAGGAAGACACCTATTACCACCTAAAAGTCATTTTACCAAAAAAACCAAAATTTTAAAAAAGTTCCTAATATAATTCAATTTTTCTTAGGCGGACTATTTTATTGCATTTTCTTGCACAAAATACACCTAAAAGTGTAGAAAAAAATTGACAGCCAGATCAGAGTAGAGGAAGACACCTATTACCACCTAAAAGTCATTTTACCAAAAAAACCAAAATTTTAAAAAAGTTCCCAATATAATTCAATTTTTCTTAGGCGGACTATTTTATTGCACTTTCTTGCACAAAATACACCTAAAAGTGTAGAAAAAAATTGACAGCCAGATCAGAGTAGAGGAAGACACCTATTACCACCTAAAAGTCATTTTACCAAAAAAACCAAAATTTTAAAAAAGTTCCCAATATAATTCAATTTTTCTTAGGCGGACTATTTTATTGCATTTTCTTGCACAAAATACACCTAAAAGTGTAGAAAAAAATTGACAGCCAGATCAGAGTAGAGGAAGACACCTATTACCACCTAAAAGTCATTTTACCAAAAAAACCAAAATTTTAAAAAAGTTCCTAATATAATTCAATTTTTCTTAGGCGGACTATTTTATTGCATTTTCTTGCACAAAATACACCTAAAAGTGTAGAAAAAAATTGACAGCCAGATCAGAGTAGAGGAAGACACCTATTACCACCTAAAAGTCATTTTACCAAAAAAACCAAAATTTTAAAAAAGTTCCTAATATAATTCAATTTTTCTTAGGCGGACTATTTTATTGCATTTTCTTGCACAAAATACACCTAAAAGTGTAGAAAAAAATTGACAGCCAGATCAGAGTAGAGGAAGACACCTATTACCACCTAAAAGTCATTTTACCAAAAAAACCAAAATTTTAAAAAAGTTCCCAATATAATTCAATTTTTCTTAGGCGGACTATTTTATTGCATTTTCTTGCACAAAATACACCTAAAAGTGTAGAAAAAAATTGACAGCCAGATCAGAGTAGAGGAAGACACCTATTACCACCTAAAAGTCATTTTACCAAAAAAACCAAAATTTTAAAAAAGTTCCTAATATAATTCAATTTTTCTTAGGCGGACTATTTTATTGCATTTTCTTGCACAAAATACACCTAAAAGTGTAGAAAAAAATTGACAGCCAGATCAGAGTAGAGGAAGACACCTATTACCACCTAAAAGTCATTTTACCAAAAAAACCAAAATTTTAAAAAAGTTCCTAATATAATTCAATTTTTCTTAGGCGGACTATTTTATTGCATTTTCTTGCACAAAATACACCTAAAAGTGTAGAAAAAAATTGACAGCCAGATCAGAGTAGAGGAACACACCTATTACCACCTAAAAGTCATTTTACCAAAAAAACCAAAATTTTAAAAAAGTTCCTAATATAATTCAATTTTTCTTAGGCGGACTATTTTATTGCATTTTCTTGCACAAAATACACCTAAAAGTGTAGAAAAAAATTGACAGCCAGATCAGAGTAGAGGAAGACACCTATTACCACCTAAAAGTCATTTTACCAAAAAAACCAAAATTTTAAAAAAGTTCCTAATATAATTCAATTTTTCTTAGGCGGACTATTTTATTGCATTTTCTTGCACAAAATACACCTAAAAGTGTAGAAAAAAATTGACAGCCAGATCAGAGTAGAGGAACACACCTATTACCACCTAAAAGTCATTTTACCAAAAAAACCAAAATTTTAAAAAAGTTCCTAATATAATTCAATTTTTCTTAGGCGGACTATTTTATTGCATTTTCTTGCACAAAATACACCTAAAAGTGTAGAAAAAAATTGACAGCCAGATCAGAGTAGAGGAAGACACCTATTACCACCTAAAAGTCATTTTACCAAAAAAACCAAAATTTTAAAAAAGTTCCTAATATAATTCAATTTTTCTTAGGCGGACTATTTTATTGCATTTTCTTGCACAAAATACACCTAAAAGTGTAGAAAAAAATTGACAGCCAGATCAGAGTAGAGGAACACACCTATTACCACCTAAAAGTCATTTTACCAAAAAAACCAAAATTTTAAAAAAGTTCCCAATATAATTCAATTTTTCTTAGGCGGACTATTTTATTGCATTTTCTTGCACAAAATACACCTAAAAGTGTAGAAAAAAATTGACAGCCAGATCAGAGTAGAGGAACACACCTATTACCACCTAAAAGTCATTTTACCAAAAAAACCAAAATTTTAAAAAAGTTCCTAATATAATTCAATTTTTCTTAGGCGGACTATTTTATTGCATTTTCTTGCACAAAATACACCTAAAAGTGTAGAAAAAAATTGACAGCCAGATCAGAGTAGAGGAAGACACCTATTACCACCTAAAAGTCATTTTACCAAAAAAACCAAAATTTTAAAAAAGTTCCTAATATAATTCAATTTTTCTTAGGCGGACTATTTTATTGCATTTTCTTGCACAAAATACACCTAAAAGTGTAGAAAAAAATTGACAGCCAGATCAGAGTAGAGGAAGACACCTATTACCACCTAAAAGTCATTTTACCAAAAAAACCAAAATTTTAAAAAAGTTCCCAATATAATTCAATTTTTCTTAGGCGGACTATTTTATTGCATTTTCTTGCACAAAATACACCTAAAAGTGTAGAAAAAAATTGACAGCCAGATCAGAGTAGAGGAAGACACCTATTACCACCTAAAAGTCATTTTACCAAAAAAACCAAAATTTTAAAAAAGTTCCTAATATAATTCAATTTTTCTTAGGCGGACTATTTTATTGCATTTTCTTGCACAAAATACACCTAAAAGTGTAGAAAAAAATTGACAGCCAGATCAGAGTAGAGGAAGACACCTATTACCACCTAAAAGTCATTTTACCAAAAAAACCAAAATTTTAAAAAAGTTCCTAATATAATTCAATTTTTCTTAGGCGGACTATTTTATTGCATTTTCTTGCACAAAATACACCTAAAAGTGTAGAAAAAAATTGACAGCCAGATCAGAGTAGAGGAAGACACCTATTACCACCTAAAAGTCATTTTACCAAAAAAACCAAAATTTTAAAAAAGTTCCCAATATAATTCAATTTTTCTTAGGCGGACTATTTTATTGCATTTTCTTGCACAAAATACACCTAAAAGTGTAGAAAAAAATTGACAGCCAGATCAGAGTAGAGGAAGACACCTATTACCACCTAAAAGTCATTTTACCAAAAAAACCAAAATTTTAAAAAAGTTCCCAATATAATTCAATTTTTCTTAGGCGGACTATTTTATTGCATTTTCTTGCACAAAATACACCTAAAAGTGTAGAAAAAAATTGACAGCCAGATCAGAGTAGAGGAAGACACCTATTACCACCTAAAAGTCATTTTACCAAAAAAACCAAAATTTTAAAAAAGTTCCTAATATAATTCAATTTTTCTTAGGCGGACTATTTTATTGCATTTTCTTGCACAAAATACACCTAAAAGTGTAGAAAAAAATTGACAGCCAGATCAGAGTAGAGGAAGACACCTATTACCACCTAAAAGTCATTTTACCAAAAAAACCAAAATTTTAAAAAAGTTCCTAATATAATTCAATTTTTCTTAGGCGGACTATTTTATTGCATTTTCTTGCACAAAATACACCTAAAAGTGTAGAAAAAAATTGACAGCCAGATCAGAGTAGAGGAAGACACCTATTACCACCTAAAAGTCATTTTACCAAAAAAACCAAAATTTTAAAAAAGTTCCCAATATAATTCAATTTTTCTTAGGCGGACTATTTTATTGCATTTTCTTGCACAAAATACACCTAAAAGTGTAGAAAAAAATTGACAGCCAAATCAGAGTAGAGGAAGACACCTATTACCACCTAAAAGTCATTTTACCAAAAAAAACCAAAATTTTAAAAAAGTTCCCAATATAATTCAATTTTTCTTAGGCGGACTATTTTATTGCATTTTCTTGCACAAAATACACCTAAAAGTGTAGAAAAAAATTGACAGCCAGATCAGAGTAGAGGAAGACACCTATTACCACCTAAAAGTCATTTTACCAAAAAAACCAAAATTTTAAAAAAGTTCCTAATATAATTCAATTTTTCTTAGGCGGACTATTTTATTGCATTTTCTTGCACAAAATACACCTAAAAGTGTAGAAAAAAATTGACAGCCAGATCAGAGTAGAGGAAGACACCTATTACCACCTAAAAGTCATTTTACCAAAAAAACCAAAATTTTAAAAAAGTTCCTAATATAATTCAATTTTTCTTAGGCGGACTATTTTATTGCATTTTCTTGCACAAAATACACCTAAAAGTGTAGAAAAAAATTGACAGCCAGATCAGAGTAGAGGAAGACACCTATTACCACCTAAAAGTCATTTTACCAAAAAAACCAAAATTTTAAAAAAGTTCCTAATATAATTCAATTTTTCTTAGGCGGACTATTTTATTGCATTTTCTTGCACAAAATACACCTAAAAGTGTAGAAAAAAATTGACAGCCAGATCAGAGTAGAGGAAGACACCTATTACCACCTAAAAGTCATTTTACCAAAAAAACCAAAATTTTAAAAAAGTTCCTAATATAATTCAATTTTTCTTAGGCGGACTATTTTATTGCATTTTCTTGCACAAAATACACCTAAAAGTGTAGAAAAAAATTGACAGCCAGATCAGAGTAGAGGAAGACACCTATTACCACCTAAAAGTCATTTTACCAAAAAAACCAAAATTTTAAAAAAGTTCCTAATATAATTCAATTTTTCTTAGGCGGACTATTTTATTGCATTTTCTTGCACAAAATACACCTAAAAGTGTAGAAAAAAATTGACAGCCAGATCAGAGTAGAGGAAGACACCTATTACCACCTAAAAGTCATTTTACCAAAAAAACCAAAATTTTAAAAAAGTTCCTAATATAATTCAATTTTTCTTAGGCGGACTATTTTATTGCATTTTCTTGCACAAAATACACCTAAAAGTGTAGAAAAAAATTGACAGCCAGATCAGAGTAGAGGAAGACACCTATTACCACCTAAAAGTCATTTTACCAAAAAAACCAAAATTTTAAAAAAGTTCCCAATATAATTCAATTTTTCTTAGGCGGACTATTTTATTGCATTTTCTTGCACAAAATACACCTAAAAGTGTAGAAAAAAATTGACAGCCAGATCAGAGTAGAGGAAGACACCTATTACCACCTAAAAGTCATTTTACCAAAAAAACCAAAATTTTAAAAAAGTTCCCAATATAATTCAATTTTTCTTAGGCGGACTATTTTATTGCATTTTCTTGCACAAAATACACCTAAAAGTGTAGAAAAAAATTGACAGCCAGATCAGAGTAGAGGAAGACACCTATTACCACCTAAAAGTCATTTTACCAAAAAAACCAAAATTTTAAAAAAGTTCCTAATATAATTCAATTTTTCTTAGGCGGACTATTTTATTGCATTTTCTTGCACAAAATACACCTAAAAGTGTAGAAAAAAATTGACAGCCAGATCAGAGTAGAGGAAGACACCTATTACCACCTAAAAGTCATTTTACCAAAAAAACCAAAATTTTAAAAAAGTTCCTAATATAATTCAATTTTTCTTAGGCGGACTATTTTATTGCATTTTCTTGCACAAAATACACCTAAAAGTGTAGAAAAAAATTGACAGCCAGATCAGAGTAGAGGAAGACACCTATTACCACCTAAAAGTCATTTTACCAAAAAAACCAAAATTTTAAAAAAGTTCCCAATATAATTCAATTTTTCTTAGGCGGACTATTTTATTGCATTTTCTTGCACAAAATACACCTAAAAGTGTAGAAAAAAATTGACAGCCAGATCAGAGTAGAGGAAGACACCTATTACCACCTAAAAGTCATTTTACCAAAAAAACCAAAATTTTAAAAAAGTTCCTAATATAATTCAATTTTTCTTAGGCGGACTATTTTATTGCATTTTCTTGCACAAAATACACCTAAAAGTGTAGAAAAAAATTGACAGCCAGATCAGAGTAGAGGAAGACACCTATTACCACCTAAAAGTCATTTTACCAAAAAAACCAAAATTTTAAAAAAGTTCCTAATATAATTCAATTTTTCTTAGGCGGACTATTTTATTGCATTTTCTTGCACAAAATACACCTAAAAGTGTAGAAAAAAATTGACAGCCAGATCAGAGTAGAGGAAGACACCTATTACCACCTAAAAGTCATTTTACCAAAAAAACCAAAATTTTAAAAAAGTTCCTAATATAATTCAATTTTTCTTAGGCGGACTATTTTATTGCATTTTCTTGCACAAAATACACCTAAAAGTGTAGAAAAAAATTGACAGCCAGATCAGAGTAGAGGAAGACACCTATTACCACCTAAAAGTCATTTTACCAAAAAAACCAAAATTTTAAAAAAGTTCCCAATATAATTCAATTTTTCTTAGGCGGACTATTTTATTGCATTTTCTTGCACAAAATACACCTAAAAGTGTAGAAAAAAATTGACAGCCAGATCAGAGTAGAGGAAGACACCTATTACCACCTAAAAGTCATTTTACCAAAAAAACCAAAATTTTAAAAAAGTTCCTAATATAATTCAATTTTTCTTAGGCGGACTATTTTATTGCATTTTCTTGCACAAAATACACCTAAAAGTGTAGAAAAAAATTGACAGCCAGATCAGAGTAGAGGAAGACACCTATTACCACCTAAAAGTCATTTTACCAAAAAAACCAAAATTTTAAAAAAGTTCCTAATATAATTCAATTTTTCTTAGGCGGACTATTTTATTGCATTTTCTTGCACAAAATACACCTAAAAGTGTAGAAAAAAATTGACAGCCAGATCAGAGTAGAGGAAGACACCTATTACCACCTAAAAGTCATTTTACCAAAAAAACCAAAATTTTAAAAAAGTTCCTAATATAATTCAATTTTTCTTAGGCGGACTATTTTATTGCATTTTCTTGCACAAAATACACCTAAAAGTGTAGAAAAAAATTGACAGCCAGATCAGAGTAGAGGAAGACACCTATTACCACCTAAAAGTCATTTTACCAAAAAAACCAAAATTTTAAAAAAGTTCCTAATATAATTCAATTTTTCTTAGGCGGACTATTTTATTGCATTTTCTTGCACAAAATACACCTAAAAGTGTAGAAAAAAATTGACAGCCAGATCAGAGTAGAGGAAGACACCTATTACCACCTAAAAGTCATTTTACCAAAAAAACCAAAATTTTAAAAAAGTTCCTAATATAATTCAATTTTTCTTAGGCGGACTATTTTATTGCATTTTCTTGCACAAAATACACCTAAAAGTGTAGAAAAAAATTGACAGCCAGATCAGAGTAGAGGAAGACACCTATTACCACCTAAAAGTCATTTTACCAAAAAAACCAAAATTTTAAAAAAGTTCCTAATATAATTCAATTTTTCTTAGGCGGACTATTTTATTGCATTTTCTTGCACAAAATACACCTAAAAGTGTAGAAAAAAATTGACAGCCAGATCAGAGTAGAGGAAGACACCTATTACCACCTAAAAGTCATTTTACCAAAAAAACCAAAATTTTAAAAAAGTTCCCAATATAATTCAATTTTTCTTAGGCGGACTATTTTATTGCATTTTCTTGCACAAAATACACCTAAAAGTGTAGAAAAAAATTGACAGCCAGATCAGAGTAGAGGAAGACACCTATTACCACCTAAAAGTCATTTTACCAAAAAAACCAAAATTTTAAAAAAGTTCCTAATATAATTCAATTTTTCTTAGGCGGACTATTTTATTGCATTTTCTTGCACAAAATACACCTAAAAGTGTAGAAAAAAATTGACAGCCAGATCAGAGTAGAGGAAGACACCTATTACCACCTAAAAGTCATTTTACCAAAAAAACCAAAATTTTAAAAAAGTTCCTAATATAATTCAATTTTTCTTAGGCGGACTATTTTATTGCATTTTCTTGCACAAAATACACCTAAAAGTGTAGAAAAAAATTGACAGCCAGATCAGAGTAGAGGAACACACCTATTACCACCTAAAAGTCATTTTACCAAAAAAACCAAAATTTTAAAAAAGTTCCTAATATAATTCAATTTTTCTTAGGCGGACTATTTTATTGCATTTTCTTGCACAAAATACACCTAAAAGTGTAGAAAAAAATTGACAGCCAGATCAGAGTAGAGGAAGACACCTATTACCACCTAAAAGTCATTTTACCAAAAAAACCAAAATTTTAAAAAAGTTCCTAATATAATTCAATTTTTCTTAGGCGGACTATTTTATTGCATTTTCTTGCACAAAATACACCTAAAAGTGTAGAAAAAAATTGACAGCCAGATCAGAGTAGAGGAAGACACCTATTACCACCTAAAAGTCATTTTACCAAAAAAACCAAAATTTTAAAAAAGTTCCTAATATAATTCAATTTTTCTTAGGCGGACTATTTTATTGCATTTTCTTGCACAAAATACACCTAAAAGTGTAGAAAAAAATTGACAGCCAGATCAGAGTAGAGGAAGACACCTATTACCACCTAAAAGTCATTTTACCAAAAAAACCAAAATTTTAAAAAAGTTCCTAATATAATTCAATTTTTCTTAGGCGGACTATTTTATTGCATTTTCTTGCACAAAATACACCTAAAAGTGTAGAAAAAAATTGACAGCCAGATCAGAGTAGAGGAAGACACCTATTACCACCTAAAAGTCATTTTACCAAAAAAACCAAAATTTTAAAAAAGTTCCTAATATAATTCAATTTTTCTTAGGCGGACTATTTTATTGCATTTTCTTGCACAAAATACACCTAAAAGTGTAGAAAAAAATTGACAGCCAGATCAGAGTAGAGGAAGACACCTATTACCACCTAAAAGTCATTTTACCAAAAAAACCAAAATTTTAAAAAAGTTCCCAATATAATTCAATTTTTCTTAGGCGGACTATTTTATTGCATTTTCTTGCACAAAATACACCTAAAAGTGTAGAAAAAAATTGACAGCCAGATCAGAGTAGAGGAAGACACCTATTACCACCTAAAAGTCATTTTACCAAAAAAACCAAAATTTTAAAAAAGTTCCCAATATAATTCAATTTTTCTTAGGCGGACTATTTTATTGCATTTTCTTGCACAAAATACACCTAAAAGTGTAGAAAAAAATTGACAGCCAGATCAGAGTAGAGGAAGACACCTATTACCACCTAAAAGTCATTTTACCAAAAAAACCAAAATTTTAAAAAAGTTCCTAATATAATTCAATTTTTCTTAGGCGGACTATTTTATTGCATTTTCTTGCACAAAATACACCTAAAAGTGTAGAAAAAAATTGACAGCCAGATCAGAGTAGAGGAAGACACCTATTACCACCTAAAAGTCATTTTACCAAAAAAACCAAAATTTTAAAAAAGTTCCTAATATAATTCAATTTTTCTTAGGCGGACTATTTTATTGCATTTTCTTGCACAAAATACACCTAAAAGTGTAGAAAAAAATTGACAGCCAGATCAGAGTAGAGGAAGACACCTATTACCACCTAAAAGTCATTTTACCAAAAAAACCAAAATTTTAAAAAAGTTCCCAATATAATTCAATTTTTCTTAGGCGGACTATTTTATTGCATTTTCTTGCACAAAATACACCTAAAAGTGTAGAAAAAAATTGACAGCCAGATCAGAGTAGAGGAAGACACCTATTACCACCTAAAAGTCATTTTACCAAAAAAACCAAAATTTTAAAAAAGTTCCCAATATAATTCAATTTTTCTTAGGCGGACTATTTTATTGCATTTTCTTGCACAAAATACACCTAAAAGTGTAGAAAAAAATTGACAGCCAGATCAGAGTAGAGGAAGACACCTATTACCACCTAAAAGTCATTTTACCAAAAAAACCAAAATTTTAAAAAAGTTCCTAATATAATTCAATTTTTCTTAGGCGGACTATTTTATTGCATTTTCTTGCACAAAATACACCTAAAAGTGTAGAAAAAAATTGACAGCCAGATCAGAGTAGAGGAAGACACCTATTACCACCTAAAAGTCATTTTACCAAAAAAACCAAAATTTTAAAAAAGTTCCTAATATAATTCAATTTTTCTTAGGCGGACTATTTTATTGCATTTTCTTGCACAAAATACACCTAAAAGTGTAGAAAAAAATTGACAGCCAGATCAGAGTAGAGGAAGACACCTATTACCACCTAAAAGTCATTTTACCAAAAAAACCAAAATTTTAAAAAAGTTCCCAATATAATTCAATTTTTCTTAGGCGGACTATTTTATTGCATTTTCTTGCACAAAATACACCTAAAAGTGTAGAAAAAAATTGACAGCCAGATCAGAGTAGAGGAAGACACCTATTACCACCTAAAAGTCATTTTACCAAAAAAACCAAAATTTTAAAAAAGTTCCTAATATAATTCAATTTTTCTTAGGCGGACTATTTTATTGCATTTTCTTGCACAAAATACACCTAAAAGTGTAGAAAAAAATTGACAGCCAGATCAGAGTAGAGGAAGACACCTATTACCACCTAAAAGTCATTTTACCAAAAAAACCAAAATTTTAAAAAAGTTCCTAATATAATTCAATTTTTCTTAGGCGGACTATTTTATTGCATTTTCTTGCACAAAATACACCTAAAAGTGTAGAAAAAAATTGACAGCCAGATCAGAGTAGAGGAAGACACCTATTACCACCTAAAAGTCATTTTACCAAAAAAACCAAAATTTTAAAAAAGTTCCTAATATAATTCAATTTTTCTTAGGCGGACTATTTTATTGCATTTTCTTGCACAAAATACACCTAAAAGTGTAGAAAAAAATTGACAGCCAGATCAGAGTAGAGGAAGACACCTATTACCACCTAAAAGTCATTTTACCAAAAAAACCAAAATTTTAAAAAAGTTCCCAATATAATTCAATTTTTCTTAGGCGGACTATTTTATTGCATTTTCTTGCACAAAATACACCTAAAAGTGTAGAAAAAAATTGACAGCCAGATCAGAGTAGAGGAAGACACCTATTACCACCTAAAAGTCATTTTACCAAAAAAACCAAAATTTTAAAAAAGTTCCTAATATAATTCAATTTTTCTTAGGCGGACTATTTTATTGCATTTTCTTGCACAAAATACACCTAAAAGTGTAGAAAAAAATTGACAGCCAGATCAGAGTAGAGGAAGACACCTATTACCACCTAAAAGTCATTTTACCAAAAAAACCAAAATTTTAAAAAAGTTCCTAATATAATTCAATTTTTCTTAGGCGGACTATTTTATTGCATTTTCTTGCACAAAATACACCTAAAAGTGTAGAAAAAAATTGACAGCCAGATCAGAGTAGAGGAAGACACCTATTACCACCTAAAAGTCATTTTACCAAAAAAACCAAAATTTTAAAAAAGTTCCTAATATAATTCAATTTTTCTTAGGCGGACTATTTTATTGCATTTTCTTGCACAAAATACACCTAAAAGTGTAGAAAAAAATTGACAGCCAGATCAGAGTAGAGGAAGACACCTATTACCACCTAAAAGTCATTTTACCAAAAAAACCAAAATTTTAAAAAAGTTCCCAATATAATTCAATTTTTCTTAGGCGGACTATTTTATTGCATTTTCTTGCACAAAATACACCTAAAAGTGTAGAAAAAAATTGACAGCCAGATCAGAGTAGAGGAAGACACCTATTACCACCTAAAAGTCATTTTACCAAAAAAACCAAAATTTTAAAAAAGTTCCTAATATAATTCAATTTTTCTTAGGCGGACTATTTTATTGCATTTTCTTGCACAAAATACACCTAAAAGTGTAGAAAAAAATTGACAGCCAGATCAGAGTAGAGGAAGACACCTATTACCACCTAAAAGTCATTTTACCAAAAAAACCAAAATTTTAAAAAAGTTCCTAATATAATTCAATTTTTCTTAGGCGGACTATTTTATTGCATTTTCTTGCACAAAATACACCTAAAAGTGTAGAAAAAAATTGACAGCCAGATCAGAGTAGAGGAAGACACCTATTACCACCTAAAAGTCATTTTACCAAAAAAACCAAAATTTTAAAAAAGTTCCCAATATAATTCAATTTTTCTTAGGCGGACTATTTTATTGCATTTTCTTGCACAAAATACACCTAAAAGTGTAGAAAAAAATTGACAGCCAGATCAGAGTAGAGGAAGACACCTATTACCACCTAAAAGTCATTTTACCAAAAAAACCAAAATTTTAAAAAAGTTCCCAATATAATTCAATTTTTCTTAGGCGGACTATTTTATTGCATTTTCTTGCACAAAATACACCTAAAAGTGTAGAAAAAAATTGACAGCCAGATCAGAGTAGAGGAAGACACCTATTACCACCTAAAAGTCATTTTACCAAAAAAACCAAAATTTTAAAAAAGTTCCTAATATAATTCAATTTTTCTTAGGCGGACTATTTTATTGCATTTTCTTGCACAAAATACACCTAAAAGTGTAGAAAAAAATTGACAGCCAGATCAGAGTAGAGGAAGACACCTATTACCACCTAAAAGTCATTTTACCAAAAAAACCAAAATTTTAAAAAAGTTCCCAATATAATTCAATTTTTCTTAGGCGGACTATTTTATTGCATTTTCTTGCACAAAATACACCTAAAAGTGTAGAAAAAAATTGACAGCCAGATCAGAGTAGAGGAAGACACCTATTACCACCTAAAAGTCATTTTACCAAAAAAACCAAAATTTTAAAAAAGTTCCCAATATAATTCAATTTTTCTTAGGCGGACTATTTTATTGCATTTTCTTGCACAAAATACACCTAAAAGTGTAGAAAAAAATTGACAGCCAAATACGAGTAGAGGAAGACACCTATTACCACCTAAAAGTCATTTTACCAAAAAAACCAAAATTTTAAAAAAGTTCCCAATATAATTCAATTTTTCTTAGGCGGACTATTTTATTGCATTTTCTTGCACAAAATACACCTAAAAGTGTAGAAAAAAATTGACAGCCAGATCAGAGTAGAGGAAGACACCTATTACCACCTAAAAGTCATTTTACCAAAAAAACCAAAATTTTAAAAAAGTTCCTAATATAATTCAATTTTTCTTAGGCGGACTATTTTATTGCATTTTCTTGCACAAAATACACCTAAAAGTGTAGAAAAAAATTGACAGCCAGATCAGAGTAGAGGAAGACACCTATTACCACCTAAAAGTCATTTTACCAAAAAAACCAAAATTTTAAAAAAGTTCCTAATATAATTCAATTTTTCTTAGGCGGACTATTTTATTGCATTTTCTTGCACAAAATACACCTAAAAGTGTAGAAAAAAATTGACAGCCAGATCAGAGTAGAGGAAGACACCTATTACCACCTAAAAGTCATTTTACCAAAAAAACCAAAATTTTAAAAAAGTTCCCAATATAATTCAATTTTTCTTAGGCGGACTATTTTATTGCATTTTCTTGCACAAAATACACCTAAAAGTGTAGAAAAAAATTGACAGCCAAATACGAGTAGAGGAAGACACCTATTACCACCTAAAAGTCATTTTACCAAAAAAACCAAAATTTTAAAAAAGTTCCTAATATAATTCAATTTTTCTTAGGCGGACTATTTTATTGCATTTTCTTGCACAAAATACACCTAAAAGTGTAGAAAAAAATTGACAGCCAAATAAGAGTAGAGGAAGACACCTATTACCACCTAAAAGTCATTTTACCAAAAAAACCAAAATTTTAAAAAAGTTCCTAATATAATTCAATTTTTCTTAGGCGGACTATTTTATTGCATTTTCTTGCACAAAATACACCTAAAAGTGTAGAAAAAAATTGACAGCCAGATCAGAGTAGAGGAAGACACCTATTACCACCTAAAAGTCATTTTACCAAAAAAACCAAAATTTTAAAAAAGTTCCTAATATAATTCAATTTTTCTTAGGCGGACTATTTTATTGCATTTTCTTGCACAAAATACACCTAAAAGTGTAGAAAAAAATTGACAGCCAGATCAGAGTAGAGGAAGACACCTATTACCACCTAAAAGTCATTTTACCAAAAAAACCAAAATTTTAAAAAAGTTCCCAATATAATTCAATTTTTCTTAGGCGGACTATTTTATTGCATTTTCTTGCACAAAATACACCTAAAAGTGTAGAAAAAAATTGACAGCCAGATCAGAGTAGAGGAAGACACCTATTACCACCTAAAAGTCATTTTACCAAAAAAACCAAAATTTTAAAAAAGTTCCTAATATAATTCAATTTTTCTTAGGCGGACTATTTTATTGCATTTTCTTGCACAAAATAC